>NC_050070.1:41403809-41720059 GCF_009764565.3 Dermochelys coriacea | reverse complement strand
AGTGCCGAGGGAAGTGCAGCAAGCAGCCCATGGGCGTAGTTTGCCCACCCCTGCTCTAGTATGATCTTGTAATCAGAAATGAATCTTGTATTTTGTTAGGTATTCTCATGTAGCTAAAGGCATTTTTTGCTAAATAGTAAGACTGTACTAAATCAAGTTCCACCATATCATAAATAGTAAGAAAGAAAGAGTAAACAAGTGAGAAGGCAGTTTTATATATCACATTTAGTATCTTTTAAGAGTTTTTAAACTCTTGGTCTTTTTCACTTTCTACATTCTTCACTTTTTTGGAAAACATGATAAAATATTCATCAAATAATTTCTGTAATTATACCATAGAATTAATTGATATGCATTAAGTGTGTGGTCTCTCATAAAATGTATCCATACAGATTCAGGCATTTTCTCTGATCACTCTTTCAGTTTCTATTGGGATTTTACTTAAGATGTCAAAAACTACCAAATCCAGAGTGCAGGATAAGAACCTGCCTTTTAACACTTTCTCTAGAATTAAACTCTAATTGACTTCAATGGAGATTGAATCAGGCACATGATGCCAAGGCTTTCATTAAAGAACAATATAAATTGTAATAGTTAGGCACAACACAGTATAGAATTTTATTTTGCATTTCTCTGGGGTTTATTATTCCAAGATACAACCATATGCCTATATTTGTAGTTACATGTGGAGTTTTAATGGCTTAATGTTCATTAAAGTCACTGCGAATCATGCAGCTTACTTATCCTGTGAAAATTGTTTAAAATGCAAGGGTTTTTGTCCAGCTATACTGAAAGGACAGTAGACACTTGATATGGATTTAATCAGACCGCAACTTTATTATTAGATGTCTGGCACTACCCAGCAGATAAAAGTATACAGTGCAGGTAACCCCCTGTTTATTCCGTAATTACTCGGAGGGCTTTCCCCAGCTCCCCCTCTTTTCCCATCCAGGTCCCTTCAGAAAATCCATTGCCGGGACCTTACCATTCACCCATCCCTCGTAGGAGAGTTAAGGTAGGTTATAAGAAAGGAGGTTGGCTCCCTGCCAGTCCAACCATAGGAGCCCCAACTTACCCATCATTCCATTCCTTTAACCAGCACCTCCTGTTTAAATCCTTTATCAGGCCATTTATCTGGTCAATGGATGCCTTCCCTATGGAGTACCTGCACTGGACATCTGCCACACACTTACAAAATAAGTTGTGACATATAGTTTACCACCTTTTGTGCTCACCATAATAGGTTTTCCCTGACACCCACTGTGGGGAAGGTAAAAAAAACCCACTCCACCAAAGCTAATATGATGGTAATGGGAAAATTCCTTCCCAACCCCCCTAAAAAGGAGCAACTAGCGCAATGCTCACAGCAGGTTCAAACCCCACATGGAGGGTGGGCGCTACCTTACCTGCTGTGTGGAGAAATGGGTTTCCAATGCCAGGGCTTGCCCCATTATAGCCTTCCATCCTCATATTCTCAGGGGGTAAGTCAGCGCTGCAAAGCTGACCACCACCCACCTTTTGCAGCAGTTTCTGACCTTATTCCCCGCCCCCCGCCGCCATAAAGCACAATTGCCTTCCTCTGGCAAGTCTGGACAATGATCTCCCTACTCCCCGCTTTAGGTGAAGTGTGGTCAATGTTATTATAATTTCTTTTTGTTGTATGAACTTACCTTGTTTTCAGTGTTTACGAAATCTATAACTTCAGGAACATGTCAGGCTAACAGTGTTGGAAACTGAGGTTCTCTTTATCCATAGACCCAATATAGCAAAGAAAAGCATAAGCCAAATATCCTTGCATTGCTCTATCAACATCCTTCAGTCCTCTGTTAGAAAGATCAATATATATGAGGCTAGTTCAGTCTTCAACTCCAAACAAATTTAGTCACTGGGGTCTCTATTCACACTGGCCATAAGGATTAGTGCCAAAGATGAGGCTGGGTTTTGTCATATGACCAGTCCAACAGGGAACTGGACTGAGACCACAAACTTATTTCAGATAAACCACTGAATAGACATTAGATGTAATTTAGAACATTGTCATTACTGCCATGTTCTGAAAATGAATTTATTTTATTATTTTCTAAATTTGTCATTGGTAAGCATCTGCGACACTGTACAATGTTAGAAGAGTAATTAAAATAACACTGCCAGTGAAAATTGCAGAGAGTTGGCTCTGTACAAAGAAGCAAGCAGACAGCTGCATTTTATGGCAAATTCTGCATCCATTTCTAGAAACATTAAGTAGGAGCACACAGAAATAATAGAAAGAGAGTGACAATATGGATTACTGAAATATGGTCACATAAAAAAACCTGTTTTCTCATGGACTTCCTGGCTAAAAGACAGGTTTCAGAGTAGCAGCAGTGTTAGTCTGTATTCGCAAAAAGAAAAGGAGTACTTGTGGCACCTTAGAGACTAACAAATTTATTTGAGCATAAGCTTTCGTGAGCTACAGCTCACTTCCGATGAATCATCGGAATCACTTCATTGGAAGTGAGCTGTAGCTCATGAAAACTTATGCTCAAATAAATTTGTTAGTCTCTAAGGTGCCACAAGTACTCCTTTTCTTCTGGCTAAAAGAATAACTCAGAGTACTCCCAAGTTCTAGACTTGTCTCACAAGTGACAGCATGAAAGGTAGGGGTACATATGTGACTTGGAAGTGCCCTGAAGAACTGTCCCCAAGCTATGGTCATTACCTGGACCAAGCTGAGCTAAAGTCAGCTGTCTCACATCCAAACAAAAATATTGCTTGACTCTCAGACAGCCAGGAGACAATGCACAACAGATTAACAGTACAAGCTGTGTTATTCCCCAGGCTTCCATGAAGTCTGCCACATAGCCAATGAGTCCCAAGAGCTCAGACCATTATATTTTTGAAACATTTCATTTCGGTTCTTTCAAAACGATTTTTTGGGGAATGCCTGTCTGCATTTTTGCGAATTTGACGTTTCATTCTGATACAGATTTTTTTTTAAACGTGCAACATTTATTTACAGGACATAGATTCCCATTTGTGCACAACTCTGGGATTGATGATCCTTGATAGAGCAGTGAAAAGAAACTTGACCTAATGCCTTTTGGTGGATAAAGAGGACATCTATTTCCATCCTGGCAATCCTGGAGCTATGACCTCACTGGCCAAGAAATACACTGTCTGTCTTGCACATTAGGAATCTGCTGAAGTCTTCCACTTGGCAACATTACCACCGAATGAGACAACGGGTCTCACTTTTTCATGAGGAAGTTTGTAAAATACTAAAATGGCTTGTAAGCTAACAGAATTCTGATACAAATCATTATAAGTAAGGTAGCAAAAAGGAGTAGCATCCTCAGAATAATTATTGTTAGGTCTTATATAGCAGTTTTCATCCCCAGAATTTAAAGCATTTTCCAAAGAAAGTTAAACATCATTATGCTCATTTTACAGAAGAGGGAAATGAACCAAAGAGAGGATAAGTGACTTCTTAATGGTCACTACTAAACCCAGGAATAAAGTCCTGATCTCCTGACTCCATGATGAGTGCTCCAGCCACTGGATCACACTCTCATTTTTGAGGGAAAACATCTTGTTAGATAAAACACTACGATCATCCCACTTCTCTGAGGCAGACTCTCTGTGATGTACTGCAGTAGCAAAAATGCAAGTGAGATGAACTGAACCATTCATATCAGTCAGCCCAATACCAATTATAAATGCAAACAAGATCAGAAGGCATCAGCACTCGTGAGCAAAAGGTAAAATAGAGTATCAGGGTTGGAAGGGACCTCGAAAGGCCATCTAGTCCTACACCCTGCTCAAAGCAGGACCAATCCCCAGTTTTTGCCCCAGATCCCTAAATGGCCCCCTCAAGGATTTAACTCACAAGCCTGGATTTAGCAGGCCAATTCTCAAACCACTGAGCTATCCCTCCCCAAATATATGTTGTTGTATGAGGACATAAGCACAAAAGAGTCATGCCCTAAGCAGTAACTAGAGAGCTCCCTTACTGAGAAGTCCCTCTTTTTATTAAGCTCCCCCTGCAACACGTTCTGATCTCTTCACAAGGCAATCCAGCTATACAGCAGCTCTTGCTCAGTCCAGAGGCAAAATGCCACAGCTTGGCCCTAAGATAGGAGTTAGGAACAGTCAAACCTAAAAGAGTCCCATGTAAAGATAACACATGAAGGCAAGCAAATGAATATTGGGAAAAGGTACAAGTACTTATATACAAATGCTAGAAGTCTAAATACTAAGATAGGTGAACTAGATTGCCTGACATTAAATGAGGATATTGATGTAATAGGAATCATGGAAACGATGAAAATCAATGGTACACAGTAATACCAGGATACAAATATATACCAATAACAGAATAGATTGCACCTGTGGAGGAAAGGCACTATATGTGAAAGAAAGTCAAATTAAGTAAAAAATATTAAATGAAACAAACTGTATCATAGAATTTCTGTAGATAGAAATTCCATGCTTGAGAATAAGAGAATAGCAGAAGGAATATACTACCAACCACCTGACCAGGATGGAGACACTGAGTGTAAAAATGCATAGAGAGATTAGAGTGGTTACAAAAGCAGAAAACACAGTAAAAACATGAAAAGAAAAGGAGTACTTGTGGCATCTTAGAGACTAACAAATTTATTTGAGCATAAGCTTTCGTGAGCTACAGCTCTCTTCATCGGATGTAGCTTACAAAAGCTTATGCTCAAATAAATTTGTTAGTCTCTAAGGTGCCACAAGTACTCCTTTTCTTTTTGCAAAATCAGACTAACACGTCTGCTACTCTGAAACCAGTAAAAATGTGGAATTTCAACTATCCTCATTTTGACTGGGTATATTTCACCTCAGGGTGCGATGCAGAGGTAAAATTTCTAAACACTATAAATGACTGTTTCTTGGAGCAGCTAGTCCTGGAACCCACCAGGGGAGAGGTAACTCTTGATTTAGTCCTAGAGTGGAGCACTGGATCCAGTCCAACAGTTGAATATGGCTGAACTGCTCAATAACAGCGACCATACTGTAATTAAATTTAACATCCATGTAGGGGGGGAAATGCCAAAGAAACCACCACAGCAACATTTAACTTAAAAAAGTGAATGACACAACAATGAAGGAGTTGGTTAAATAGTAATTAAAAGGAACAGCCTCAAACAGCCTGCAAATTCATGGAGACTGATTAAAAAACATAATAGAGGCTCAAACTAAATGTATACATCCAAATAATGGTAATAATACCATGTGGCTAGACAATGGAGTAAAAGAGGCAGTTAGAGGCAAAAAAAAATCCTTTAAAAATTGGAAGTCAAATCCTACTGAGGAAAGTAGAAAGTAGTAAAAACTGTGGCAAGACAAGGCTGAAGTAGAATTTGAAGAGCAACTAGTAAAGACATGGAAAGCAAACAGCAATTTGTTTTTGAGATTATCAGAAGCAGAAATATTGCCAGTCAGTGGGGTCACTGGACCACCAAGGTGCTAAAGCAGCTCTCAAGGAAGACAAGGCCAATATACAAAAAGAAAAGGAGGACTTGTGGCACCTTAGAGACTAACACATTTATTTGAGCATAAGCTTTCATGAGCTACATCTCACTTCATCGGATACATTCAGTGGAAATGCATCCGATGAAGTGAGCTGTAGCCCACGAAAGCTTATGCTCAAATAAATGTGTTAGTCTCTAAGGTGCCACAAGTCCTCCTTTTCTTTTTGTGAATACAGAATAACACGGCTGCTACTCTGAAAAGGCCATTATGGAAAAGCTAAATTAATTATTTTCATTGGTCTTCACTGTAGAGGATGTGGGGGAGATCCCCGCACCTCAGCCATTCTTTTTAGTTGACAAATCTGAGCAACTGTCCCAGACTTATTAGTCAGTGGTGGAGGTTTTGGACCAAATTGATAAATAATAATAAGTCATCAGGGTGAGATTGTATTCACCCAAGTATTCTGAAGGAATTCAAATATGATTTTGCAGAACTATTAACAGTGGTATGAAACCTATTGCTTAAATCAGCCTTTAAACCAGATAACTGGAGGATAGCTAATGTAATGCCGATTTTTAAAAAAGGCTCCAGAAGCAATCCTGGCATTTACTGGCCAGTAAGGTTAACTTCAGTACCAGTAAAATAATTGAAACTATAGTAAAGATGACAATTATCAGACATTTAGATAAACACAATATGTTCAGGAAGATTCAACATCTCTTTTGTAAAGGGAAATCATGCATCACTAATCTATTCATAATGACAGGTTTCAGAGTAGCAGCCATGTTAGTCTGTATTCGCAAAAAGAAAAGGAGTACTTGTGGCACCTTAGAGACTAACAAATTTATTTGAGCATACACTTTCATGAGCTACAGCTCACTTCATCGGCTGTAGCTCACGAAAGCTTATGCTCAAATAAATTTGTTAGTCTCTAAGGTGCCACAAGTACTCCTTTTCTTCTTAATAATCTATTCAAACTCTTTGAGAGTATCTACAAGTGTGTGTACAAGGGTGATCCAGTGGATATAGACTTGGACTTTCAGAAAGTCTTTGACAAGATCCTTCACCAAAGGCTCTTAAGCAAAGTAAGCAGTCATGGTTTAAGAGGGAAGGTCCTTTCATGGAACAACAATTGATTAAAATATAGGAAACATAGGGTAGGAATAAATTGTCAGTTTTATAACTCATTCAGAGAAGTAAATAGTGGGGTCTCCCACAAATCTGTACTGGGACCTATATTGTTCAATATATGCATAAATTATCTGAAAAAGTCGGTAAACAGTGTGCTGGCAAAATTGCAAATGATACAATATTACTCAAGACATTTAAATCCAAAACTGACTGTGAAGAGTTACAAAGATATCTCACTAAACTCAATGAATGGGCAACAAAATGGCAGATGAAATTCATTGTTCATGAATTAAAAGTAATGCACATTGGAAAACATAATCCCAATTACACATAAAAAGATGGGATCTACATTAACTGTTACCACCTAAGAAAGAGATCTTGGAGTCATTGTGGATAGTTCTCTGAAAACATCACTTAATGTGTAGTGGCAGTCAGAAAAGCTAACAGTATGGTAGGGACCATTAGGAAAAGGATAGATATTAAACAGAAAATATCATAATGCGTCTGTATAAATCTATGGTGTGTCTGCACCTTGTATACTGCATGCAGTTGTTGTTGCCCCATCTCAAAAAGGAAAAGTTCAAAGAAGACTAACAAAAATGATTAGAAAAGGAGTACTTGTGGCACCTTAGAGACTAACAAATTTATTAGAGCATAAGCTTTCATGAGCTACAGCTCACTTCATCGGATGCATTTGGTGGAAAAAACAGAGGAGAGATTTATATACACACACACAGAGAACATGAAACAATGGGTTTATCATACACACTGTAAGGAGAGTGATCACTTAAGATAAGCCATCACCAGCAGCAGGGGGGGGAAAAGAGGAAAACCTTTCATGGTGACAAGCAAGGTAGGCTAATTCCAGCGGTTAACAAGAATATCAGAGGAACAATGGGGGGTGGGGTGGGGGGGAGAAATACCATGGGGAAATAGTTTTACTTTGTGTAATGACTCATCCATTCCCAGTCTCTATTCAAGCCTAAGTTAATTGTATCCAGTTTGCAAATTAATTCCAATTCAGCAGTCTCTCGTTGGAGTCTGTTTTTGAAGCTTTTTTGTTGAAGGATAGCCACTCTTAGGTCTGTGATCGAGTGACCAGAGAGATTGAAGTGTTCTCCAACTGGTTTTTGAATGTTATAATTCTTGACGTCTGATTTGTGTCCATTCATTCTTTTATGTAGAGACTGTCCAGAATCCTATTTTCGACGTCTCAGACTCAAGGAATATTTCCACCTCTGACCAACATATTAACCCACAGAGACCTTCCTGCCAACACTACAAAAAGAAGGATTCTGGGTGGACTCCTCCTGAAGGTCGAAACAGCAGCCTGGATTTCTACATAGACTGCTTCCGCCGACGTGCACGAGCTGAAATTGTGGAAAAGCAGCATCGCTTACCCCATAACCTCAGCGATGCAGAACACAGTGCCATCCACAGCCTCAGAAACAACTCTGACATCATAATCAAAAAGGCTGACAAAGGAGGTGCTGTCGTCATCATGAATAGGTCTGAGTATGAACAAGAGGCTACTAGGCAGCTCTCCAACACCACTTTCTACAAGCCATTACCCTCTGATCCCACTGACAGTTACCAAAAGAAACTACAGCATTTGCTCAAGAAACTCCCTGGAAAAGCTCAAGAACAAATCCGCACAGACACACCCCTAGAACCCCGACCTGGGGTATTCTATCTGCTACCCAAGATCCATAAACCTGGAAATCCTGGACGCCCTATCATCTCAGGCATTGGCACCCTGACAGCAGGATTGTCTGGCTATGTAGACTCCCTCCTCAGGCCCTTCGTTACCAGCACTCCCAGCTATCTTCGAGACACCACTGACTTCCTGAGGAAACTACAGTCCATTGGTGATCTTCCTAAAAACACCATCCTAGCCACTATGGATGTAGAAGCCATCTACACCAACATTCCACACAAAGATGGACTACAAGCCATCAGGAACAGTATCCCCGATAATGTCACGGCTAACCAGATGGCTGAACTTTGTGACTTTGTCCTCACCCATAACTATTTCACATTTGGTGACAATGTATACCTTCAAATCAGCGGCACAACGATGGGTACCTGAATGGCCCCACAGTATGCCAACATTTTTATGGCTGACTTAGAACAACGCTTCCTCAGCTCTCGTCCCCTAATGCCCCTACTCTACTTGCGCTACATTGATGACATCTTCATCATCTGGACCCATGGAAAAGAAGCTCTTGAGGAATTCCACCATGATTTCAACAATTTCCATCCCACCATCAACCTCAGCCTGGACCAGTCCACACAAGAGATCCACTTCCTGGACACTACGGTGCTAATAAGCGATGGTCACATAAACACCACCCTATATCGGAAACCTACTGACCGCTATTCCTACCTACATGCCTCTAGCTTTCATCCAGATCATACCACTTGATCCATTGTCTACAGCCAAGCTCTACGATATAACCGCATTTGCTCCAAACTCTCAGACAGAGACAAACACCTACAAGATCTCTATCATGCATTCCTACAACTACAATACCCACCTGCTGAAGTGAAGAAACAGATTGACAGAGCCAGAAGAGTACCCAGAAGTCACCTACTACAGGACAGGCCCAACAAAGAAAATAACAGAACACCACTAGCAATCACCTTCAGCCCCCAACTAAAACCTCTCCAACGCATCATCAAGGATCTACAACCTATCCTGAAGGATGACGCATCACTCTCACAGATCTTGGGAGACAGGCCAGTCCTTGCTTACAGACAGCCCCCCAATCTGAAGCAAATACTCACCAGCAACCACACACCACACAACAGAACCACTAACCCAGGAACCTATCCTTGCAACAAAGCCCGTTGCCAACTCTGTCCACATATCTATTCAGGAGATACCATCATAGGGCCTAATCACATCAGCCACACTATCAGAGGCTCATTCACCTGCGCATCTACCAATGTGATATATGCCATCATGTGCCAGCAATGCCCCTCTGCCATGTACATTGGCCAAACTGGACAGTCTCTACGTAAAAGAATGAATGGACACAAATCAGACGTCAAGAATTATAACATTCAAAAACCAGTTGGAGAACACTTCAATCTCGATCACAGACCTAAGAGTGGCTATCCTTCAACAAAAAAGCTTCAAAAACAGACTCCAAGGAGAGACTGCTGAATTGGAATTAATTTGCAAACTGGATACAATTAACTTAGGCTTGAATAGAGACTGGGAATGGATGAGTCATTACACAAAGTAAAACTATTTCCCCATGGTATTTCTCCCTCCCACCCCACCCCCCACTGTTCCTCAGATATTCTTGTTAACTGCTGGAATTAGCCTACCTTGCTTGTCACCATGAAAGGTTTTCCTCCTTTCCCCCCCATGCTGCTGGTGATGGCTTATCTTAAGTGATCACTCTCCTTACAGTGTGTATGATAAACCCATTGTTTCATGTTCTCTGTGTGTGTGTATATAAATCTCTCCTCTGTTTTTTCCACCAAATGCATCCGATGAAGTGAGATTTAGCTCACGAAAGCTTATGATCTAATAAATTTGTTAGTCTCTAAGGTGCCACAAGTACTCCTTTTCTTTTTGCGAATACAGACTAACACGGCTGCTACTCTGAAACCTGTAAAAATGATTAGGAGGATGGAACAGATTCCATACGAAGAGAAATAAAAAATATTGGGATTGTTCATTTTAGAAGAGAGAGGGCTAAGTAGAGAATATGATAGAGGTCTACAAAGTCATGAATGGTAAGGAGAAAGTGAATAAGAAAGGATTATTTACCTCTTCACACAATATAAAAACTAAGAGTTGCTAATGAAATTAATAGGCAGTAGGTTTAAAAGAAACAAAAGAAATTACTTCTTTACAAAGCACACAGTCAATTGGTGAAATTTGTTGCCAAGGGATGTTGTGAAGGCCAAAACTATAATTGGATTAAACAAAGAATGAGATATTAGCCAAAATGGTCAGGGACACAACCATGTGCTTTAGGTGTCCCTAAACCTCTAACTACCAGAAACTGGGACTGGACGACCAGGGATGGATCACTTGAAAATTGTCCAGTTCTGTTCATTCCCCCAGAACATCTGCCACTGACCACAGTGGGGAGACAGGGTACTGTGCTAGATGACCCATTAGTTTGACCCAGTATAGCCGTTCTTATGTTCCTTGGACTATCAAAGCAGCACAAGTTTGCTTGAAACTGTACTAACTGAGCTGCACGTCTCATTAAAAAAAACATCATTGTGATCCTGGGAGTGTCCTCTATCATTGCAATTACAGTTAAAGTTTCACTTTTGAGCAATTACTATATATTCTCCATTCCTGGTCTAACCGGAATAGGGGCTACAGCTGGGAGAACTTGCATCAGAGTTTGCAAATGTCTCACTGAAACACAAAACAAAATCTTTCAAAACCGACCTTAACATCAGAAAACTGAAGGGGGCAGGAGGTGGAAGGTGAATCCTCTGATGGTGAAATCTTTCATAGATTTGGCTGCATACTACAATATTCAGAAAAATCTAAGAGTTCACTTTTTTAAAAGCATGTCCTTTTCCATCTTAAATACAAAGCCATCACAATGTGAACCACTAATGAATGCCCTCCCTTCCAAACAACAGCAGCAAGGGCAGGAACTAAACGCTCCTACATCCAATTCATCTCACTGAAGTATGAACTTCAAAATCTGACTGGAACCCAAATGCTGGATGAACAACCCACCATGCACAGCAAAATTAACATTTCTATTGCAACTTTTCCATTTCCTGGCTTTTTATCATTTTTACCATGCAGCCTTCTGTAAGTCACATGGTAAATGAGCACAACCTTCATCATTAATTATTCTCATTGAGGAAATACTTAGGAACTAGAGGCATGGACCAGAACCCCATTGTGTTAGACTCTGTACAAACGCAGAAAAAAAAAGATGGTCACTGCCCTGTAGAGCTTATAATCTACATAATATTTCATTTTATATATGGTAGTGGGGTGTTGTATTTATTTTATATTATGCCTTCTGGGTCAGAAATAGCCTGGTATGAGGTAGATAGTGGAAAGATATTCCTTTAGAAGACACGTATTCTGGGAAATACTTAACTGTGATTTGCAAGTTGCAAATCAAAATAATAAAGCTCTCAAGAAATAAAGGATGTAGTACTTTAAATATACTGGAGGAAAAAACAGCTATGGGAAGTTAGCACATATATTAATTAAGACAAATTTATTTCTTTACAGTAGCATCTTAAAGGCTATTACATATATCTTCTATATGGAGAGTCTTATACATAAATTATTTCCATAATACACTAAATAGGATGAATTTAAAGATATCTTAAATTATAATATGGCATAAAACAGTAAATGCTAACAGGATAAAATGTTCCAAAAGTTAGATGTAGCAAGCTTGCCATCTATTGATCAACACTAGATACTTTGTTTGCAAGAAGCTTTTGTATATGATAACACTTGGTATGAAATTCCCTTTGTCTGATGAATCAAAACATTATGTATTTACATAGAGCTGTATCCAAAGACCTTTTAACTTAATGGAAAGACTCCCATTGACTTCACTGGGTGGTAGATCCGGCCCAGGAAGAATTTCTGAATTGGGATTTATTGTGCGTGAAGAAGCATTTTATTAGGAGGTGAACAATTTTGAAATAGTGTTTGGAGAACCAAAGTGGTTTTTATGCTTATGAAGGGGTATTCAGAAGTCAGAGAAGTTCTGATGAAATGAAAAACATCACATTACAAATAGATTGGCAAAAAAAAACCCTAAATATAATCCTGCTTTGCCCAATTCTCTTTCTGTTTCACAAAGAGATCTCCATTTTGTGACCTACCACCTGCCAGTTTTGCCTGCAGACAAGCTTGTCAGTGCATAGTGGTCAAGTACATAGTGGGCAAGAAATCCACATGTCTAATGTATTTGAGTGGAACAGCAGGATGTACAGCACCAAATACTTTTTGATTACAAGTTGAAAATGCTGCTGTATCATGTGCACAGCAGAGAAGTGGCTCACTCTACCCCTTTCATCACTTTCCCTCCTCCACAGGTTAGTACCACTTATAATAGTAAATAATAATTATTATTATTTATTACTATTTAATTTACTATTTTATTCTTTATTGCCATTAATTTATTTCCTCCTTTGTACGCTTACCAAGATAAGGATAACACCACATGAAAGTGGATGAACTGTGACCTTGAGCTACACGGTAATGGAGAGTTTTAAAAACTAGATCTTTATGAAGATTCTGACATTGAGATCCTTATAATTTTCTACTCACTAACAAGCATTCAGTACATCAGAAACATCATATTTAGCTGTTATGATGACGAGCGGGCACACATACTTTGTCCCTTACAGCACATAACACCTTCAGAATGAGTTCATAAGACTATTGCATGTTGGAAATTGATTGATTAAAGTAAGGTGGTGAGGTCACAATGTGCTCTTTTCAAGAAACCTGGACTACACTTCTCCATCAGTGCATGCCAAGTTTGTGAAGGGGAGGACTCAGCTGCAAGACCCATTACAATATTTACACCACTGTCCTATTGCTGGGATGATATGATTTTGTTTTGTGGAATCTTTCTTTTCCCTTCAATGGGTTTAACTTCCTGTCTCTTCATTTTCTTCCAATCTGATTCTGAGCTCATATACACCAATGTAAAACTGGAATAACTTCACAGACTTCAACAGTTTAAAGTCAACTCTATTTACATCAATGGAATGAATATGTGCTGCTGGGGAACTTCCTTTAAATGAGACTACAAGATTCCCTAGCAATCTTGCTAAGAGGGAGCAGAAGTTGGAGGACAGGAGGTCCCACTGCCACTGTGGAGGCATATGGGAGGAAGGGATTTAGCCACAGAAATTAATGGTAGACTAAATCATTGTAGACTAAATCCCCCAGTGGGTGTTTGAAAATCTTACCAAGAGTCTCCACATGGATGGCACTAAAAAATTCAGTAGGTGTGAGATCTGTGCAGTTTTATTTGTTTAGTGATAAAGTAAAATTCAAATAATAATGAGCTGAGGAGAGAGAAACTCAGGAGACATATATACATACAGTAAGAGAAAGAGAGAGAGTAAGACTGGCCGAAATTTTTATGACAAATAGTAAATTTACTGAAAAATGCATTCTGGGGGCAACAGAACTATTCATGAATTTGGGCTGAATTCAGCAAAGAGTTTTGACTGAAAAAAACCTCCCTGAGAACAATACATTTTGGAAATGTTGAAATTGTTCATTTCCAAAAAATCAAAATAAACTATTTAAATTTTTTTGTTTTGAAATGATATTTTCAAATTAAAAGGTCAATTCAAATAGACATTTTCAAAATAAAATGTTGACTCAAGATGATATTTTCTAAATAGAAAGTGTCAAATGTCATTTGAACATTTTAGTTCAAAAATGTCTTTTTGAGATAACATTTGAAACATTTAGTTTCAGTTTTTCATTTTGCGAAAAAAAAATTAAATCAGTTTTGGTTCAAAAGTAACTGATTTTTTTCAGATTTTTTTGGATTTGCCACCAAACTGAGCACTCAATTATTCCCTTATCTTTCTCTCTGTGTACAATTTGACATTTCAGAGAAAATTACTAAAAAAAGCAGTTTTATGATGATAGCAAAACACTAAGTGAGATAGCTAAGCTAGAAAACTGAAGACAGAGAGAGTATAAATCTACAGAGTATAAATATGAAGCTGGGTAAATGTGGCTTTTAGTTCTCTTTAAAATTTCATTAACATTACACACAGTAAACTTTTAGATTAATTTGCCTAATGACTCTAGAGAGTTGCATTCCAAATATATATATAGTCAAACCTATTCAGTAAAAACTTTTGCACAGAAGTAGCTTTTTAAGCTTGCCTTAGCCTTATCCCATCGTACAGTTTTTTCCTTCATGATACTGTGCATATTTTACAAAGGGATTTTCAAAACCTTGGACAATCTGTTTCTACATCTGAAAACAAAGAGCCAAATTCAGTCCCAGTGTAAGTGGATGCAGCTTTGTAGAAGTATTCTTATGCTGTGTCTGATTTTGGCCCAGTGTGTCTTAAGTGCTAATACATTATTCTTCAAATCAAATAGGTCAATGTACTTTAAATTTTTGAATTTATTTTGGGCAAGGTGCTGTAAGTCAGGGAAAAGCAGCATTTGTTTGTGCTGGATTTTTTTAATGTCACTATACTGTGAACCTTAATGGGAATGGCATTAAAACATTAAAATATGTATTAAAATAGACTCCATTATGCTTGATCATAACATTCCACTTTTTATGTCTTCCACTATAAATTCTGTTCCTAAAACTTTCATGACTTATCTATTAAGAACAACTATAGCTCAGCAAGAGCAGGTAGTTTGAAAGAAATCAGGATTTTTACTTTCCTAAACATGATTTTTAAACATCTGCATTTAGCATCCTTCATATTTTCAGTCAGGGCTTGCGTTAGGGAAAATGGCAACCTAGGAGAACTTGTATTTTGGTGCTCTAGCCCCTGTTGCCTCCCCAGGCTCCCCACCCATCTCACCATCTTCCCTGGACCACGCTGCCTCCCTGGCCCTCCCTCTCCCCCTCCCCTGGTCCCTGCTGACTCCCCAGCCTCCCCACCCATCCTCCTATCCCCCGTGTCCACCCTTGCCTCCACTGAGCACCCCACCCACCCCTCCATTGCCCCTGGGTCCCACTGTCTCTCTCCCTCCCACATTGCCCTGAGCTGCTTTCCAGAGCCTCACACCCCAGGCCTGCCCTGCTCCTTGCCTCTTGACCACAGTGCCCCCCTGACTATGGTACCCTGCGCAGTTGCCCACATTGCCCATCCTGTTTTCATTTCTTTCACATATAATTTGAAGGGCTCATCACCGCTGCTGATACTTTGCAATGCTATCCTGATATTGAGGGGGGAGGGTTTATACAGAGTCCCTTCCATGCCCCTTCAGCCTTATTCATAATGTGAAGTCCAGAATTTTATGTTAGCCCTTCTATGCTTTCACAAATGTAGTGAGATCACATTTATTCAATACAGTGGGCCAAATTCACCACTGTGCTACACCAGTTTTACATCTCTGTAACTTCACTGATCAGAATTAAATTACAATGATATAAAAATAGAGTAACAAAGCAGTAAACCAGGGCCAGTATGTGGAATCACTGTGATATTACACAAGGTACAGTCTAGACTGTTGAACAGCTGTGTCTCCTCAATTCTCCAACCTGCGGTGCCTTTTACACTGCTTTGCTATAAGAGCAACCGTTCCTCATCTGCTCACATAGCCTCCAGCATATAAATTACTCCCAGCTATACTGTATGAGTACTATGGCCAGCCATGCTTGAATTACAGTACAGAGCAACAATATCAAATACCCTGTCCCAAGATTTTCCCCAGAAATGTGTATCTTGTACTGCCTAGAACTCTCCTGGACAGTACAAGCTTACATAAATTCCATCATTTTATAGAGAATGATGTAAACAAATCCTGTTATCTCAGATGGAGTTTCTCAAACACTTCAGTCCAAACATCTGTTTAGATAAAACTATAAAACAAGTTTATTAACTACAGAAAGATTGATTTGCAGTTTTTACAAGTAATGAGGCATAAAAGTCAGAATTGGTTACAATGAAATACAAAGGTAAAAAGCAAGTAATACCTAACTTAACAAGTAAGTGAATTTAAAGCAATAGGCTAAGGGGCAGGACCTTTCTAACCCAATACTGCTCCGCAACTCCCTTAGTCTTAGTGTGAGGTCTGTAAGCCCCATCACAAGAGGGCAGAATCTTTAAATAATTATGAACAACTTTTACCCATTTTTCAGTGCCCTGAGTTCAAACATGATTTTCTTCAAAACCAGGCAATCATTTCCTATTTTCTTGACTCTTACTCCCAGTCTTATTTACATTTCTTATTCCAGGGTAGTGTTGCAGTGAAGGATCTGGTTTCAAGACAGTATCGAACTTTCACAGCCATCCTGTAAGATTCCAGTGCCATAGAAGAGAGAGATATTAGTAACCTGTAACATCAGTATCATCCATTGGGATTTGGAATTGATTTTATAGTTCTTAACTACAGCCGATTCATTCAGCCTGTGGTCCTTCACACATCACTTAAAGATGTACCCAGTGCCCTACTGTTTAAATGTGAGCAGTGGCAGAAAAACAAAGGTCAGGCAGCAGATTTTTGAGGCAACAGTAACAGCCGGTATATTATCATCTATATTATGAAGTTAACCAGCTGTTCTGCACTCATGGAGGGTTCTTTATTATCAGATACTGTGTAAAATGAACAGTTAGTTTGCTTGTAATTTCCAAAAAGAGGCTATGTGTATATGTTGGATAAACTGTATGTTCCTCTGATGGCATGTATCAACTCCACACCAGGCCTGAACACTACACCTTCCATAAGGGTTAAACCCATAGGGAGGCATTAAAAAGGCCTGATCCTGTCTCAGGTAGGACCTGACCAGGAGAGAGAGCAGATCTCTGGCTCTTACTCAGTGTCAGAAGCCTAGCTGAAGTCGGACTGCTGAGCTGGACTGCTGGCAGATACAGCCTCCCAGAAGGATAGTACATCTGCAACAGGGATTCCAAGGCAGTTGGGAAGGAAAGTAGCAGGAAGTGAATCTGCCCAGGATTCCTCATGCTGGTGGAGGGCCCTGCAGGGAGACTTTTGCTGAGTCGGGGACTGCATCATCAAGGGAGTGGGAAAAAATGCTCCTGAAAGAGAACCAGCTGGGTGGCAGCTCTGCAATGAGCTTGTGGAAGAGGCTTAAAGAGGGCAGAGCCAATGTACTGTGAACCTGGAAAGAGGCTGAAGCAAAGGCCCACAACAAAGCAATGTAGCAAGTGGTTCAGGAAAGCAGAAAGGGGTCTGTTTAGCCAGAATTTGATTGCCTATTTAAGGGTTCCTGGACTGGAACTCAGTGGAGAGGAAAGGCATGGCTTTCCTCTACCAGTCCACCCAGTGATTCCAGACTTAGACTGTAGGTCCAACATGTAGTTGAAGGGCTATTAGTTATTGGACTATTTGTAGAGTTGCCATCTTTCTAATTGATGGTAACCAGACACCTGAGGCTCCACTCCTGCCCTGCCTCTTCCCTCAAGGCCCATCCCCATCACTCATTTCTCTCCTCTCATTACTCTCTTGATTGGCTCAAGGAGCCTGCCTGCAGCTAGGAGGTGGCTCTTGATGAGCAGGGGCTGGTGCGGGTTAATGACCCAGCACCTCCCCTTGCCCTGAGATAACCAGACTTCTGGTTCAGATGCCATTTAGAGTTGCCAGGTCCCCTTTTCAACTGGATTTTCAGGTTGAACACCAGGCACCTGGCAGCCCTAAATGGCACCCGGACTCAGAAGCCAAAAAACAGATTGTCCGGGTAACACCCGCATGGGTGCCAACCCTAACTACTGGTTTACTCCCAAAAGGGTAGGACTCTCTGTGACCTGGCCAGAAGACCATGTTGCAAGAAGAAGCAGAATGCCTGAAGGCTGGAATGGCTGTCAGCAGGGGGCACTAAACAGAAAGAGCCTGCTATGTCACACCCCAGCCACCAGACAGCATGCTGGCTAGGTGCATGCTTACCACTCCCAAATTCACAACAGTGCCAAATACTTTTCCCCCTCTGAGGTGGTCTCCAACAGGAGTCACATGGTTATGCTGCCTGGGACAGTGTGTGTGTGTGTGTGTGTGTGTGTGTGAGGGGCTGCCAAGGCCCCACAGTATCATACCCCTGCATATTGTGGAGCTGTATTTGATGGATATTTATTGTTCCCAATATACTCAGCATTGGCAGGGGCAGGGGCAGGGGCAGGGGCAGGGGCAAGGTAGGTGGAACCATGCATATGTGGTATCACTGGCCATTCTCATTCTCCTTCCTCCAGCAAGGGACTGTAACACTTGCATGGGCTACAGCAGTTTGGAGAATCCAAGAAGATTCCTTCCTCCTGTTCTCTTGTGGAGCTCCCCAAACACATTTCAGTTACTTGATTTATGTGCAGGAGTGAACATTTGGCCATAAATACAAACCCCAACCTAGTTTCCAGTGCATAATCTTGTATTTTGAATATTTTTGCATCTGGACCTACTGCTGGGGAAAGAGCCACAGGATAAAATTAGTTGCACGTGCCAGAAAAAAAAAAAAGAATAGGAATGAATCCCAACAGATGTGACAGCTGAAAACATTGCAATAGTACCAACTTCTATACAACACTGTGACCAAGTTTCCAGCGTTAAATTCAGTTCTAGCTTTAGCTATAGTGCTTTTTTCTTGACAAGGAGGAAAATTTACTGGGAAACAAGTTTTCTTAATGCTTCCTATGATATATCTCCCAATTTTATTTAGAAATGCAGAGGAAGGGGAAAAAGAAAAGTAAATCTGACAGTTAAATATAGAAATGATCCATGTGTTTTGGGTTCGTGGAAAGGTCATAGCTGAAGGAAACAGTACTTCTCAAATACAAGAGTGTCTGCACTGAAACCCAAATTTAATTCCAACCCCAAACAAGAACTGCCTTAATTAAACATACAGGACTGATCCTCAGCTGATGTAAATCAATGTAACTCCATTAACTTCATTGGAGCTACACTGATTTTCACTACTAACTACCTGACCTAATGTACTCATCGGATATACACAGATGTTTGTTTTTGTTGTTCGTAAAGCATATTGAGGTGACTACAAGGACATAGAAAATGCACAAAGATTAAAAATTCATTGTGCTGCAAAGGGACTGCAAAAGACATTTAATGGGGCTTAAGTGGTGCAAGAATCCTTTTGCTGGACTCTCTGCACTGATGTGAATGTACTCAAGGTTTGCAAATGCTTTCTCTCAACACTTCACAAAAAATAAAAACCTTTACCAAACCCTTGTGTGCAATACATGATACTACAGTATTTACTTGTGCTGGTTACTGTTGCAAAGGAAATTCTATGTGCTGCTGGCTCATTTTAAATAATACTACTTTGCATTTTCTATTCCACAGTTTCAAAGTGCTTTACAATATTAATGAAATTAGCATGATAACATCCTTTTGGGGGAAAGCTTTCTGATTTTTTTCTTTTTGGAGAGTGGGGATTGCCTCATTTTACAAACAGGAAAACTAAGGAACAGATATGTCAATTGATGTGTCTACAATCACATCTCCTCAATCCCACAGATCATTCTCCTCTAGAGAACAAAGGAAAAAGTCTTGTTAATAACTACCTTTGTCTTATATGTGTAGTTGTTTTTAAGATACCTCGATGTGGAGTCCATTCAGTACCCTTTGCAACAAATCACTTAAAAATGAAAATGCTGAGATTGCTTTCCTCACTTCTCTGCATGCAGACGCATGCAGCAGACATTTTAATATAAGCATATATTTAGTTAGAATAATATATGGAAAGGTCAAACCTTTATATTTTATGGTGGACCAGAAGTACAAAGCACAAATGTAAGATCAAAGAAAATCACTGAGTACTTCATTAGATAGACTTTTTATCTTCAAAGCAGGTACAAGCATCAATTAATCTTCATAACATCTTTGTGAGGGTGGTATGTTAAGTATGACCCCCTCATGTTAAGTATTTAGAAACCAAAGCAGAGAAATTCATGTGATGTGTGTGCAATTATTTTTGTACATTAACTACACATCCACCACATATTCATTTGTGGTTAGAAGTTATTACTGTATTGTTTTCTGTCTTTGAAAATAGTATATTTGAGATGCTCCTTCTGTAGTTTCAGCTTCAAAACTTGTGCTCATTTTCACCTCATACGAAGAACCGAATGTTGGAAATGTGAGGTGAAATATTAAAGGGTGCTTTTAAGTGAGTGAACTTCTCCCCACCACCTCTGTGTAGATTATTTTTTACATTAACCCTTTTGCTGCTTGTCCATCATACCAATTCAGCCAGCAATGTTCATTGGAAATCAAAGTAAATTAAGCCATACTTGAGCAGCAGAGAAGGTGCAGTTTACCTGGAAATTCCTGAAACATCTGAAAGTACTAAAGGGATTAAAAATATCCCCTTACCTCCATTAGGTTTGGATATTAAAAGTTTATAAAAGAGTAATAGTTCTGGATGCAAAAAACTTGACCACTGGGTAACTTGAGTTGTTCTCTACTGATGAGAAGATAGTATTGAACAGTACAGTTATAAAAAGACATGATGATATTGCTGTACTTTGCAATACCTTGGGATGCTTTTAACTATTCTCTGTTGCCACCCAATAAATCAAGAAAACTAGTAAAAAAGTTTTAAAACTACTGCAGCTTGCGGAACGGTGTATTAAGAATGGCCAAATGATCATGATAAGGGGCAAATCTGAGACTTTGGTACAAGCTTCATCTCCCAGTAGTCTAGGAGGACAGGGCACTGAATAACATGACCAGGGAAAGCATATTAGCATCTTTTTCCTCTTAAGTGCGATTGTTTGATGCTATGATTGCTAGATTGTAGATTAGTATGATTCCTAGAAAGGTACTAACTGTTGCTCTGGTCACTATAGACACAGCCAAGCCATATCAAAAATCAGTTTGTACGCATATGTTTTGAAAACAGGTTTTGTGGTATTGTTATGCCATTTCTACACTGATTTGTGGGTTGGGGAAACATGGATCTGATCCAGCCAACCCTTACTCACTGGAGAAACACTTCCTCAAAATAAGACATGTCATGAGGCAAAGGAGAGTGAATGCTTGACTTCACAAGGTATTCACTATATTGCCACCCCAAGCGTTCAAAATCTTGCATCAGGATCCTTAATGCTCAGATATCAGCAAGGAGTTGAGAGAAAACAAGAGTTTAATATCTACAAGACCAATATAAAAAACACTGGACTTATCAAATTATATTTTTATTTCTATAATATCATAGGTATACAGGGTGTTTTACAGATAAATTAAGGAGGTAGGCCCCTGCCTCAAGGATGTATAATCTAAGTTAGAATTCTTAGATTTGAAGACCAAGAGGGACAATTAAGAACATCTAGTTTAACCTCCTGCATAACAGAAGGCAAAAACCCTAACCCAATATTTAGGATAAGTGGGGCAAATTCAAATGTGTATGAAGAAAGCTGGTCACATTTTTTTTCCTGTGAAATTTTTCAAAGAAAGTGAACAATTTTCATTGTTATAGAAATTTTGTTTTACTTTTTTCACAAAATGCCTTTTGTATATTTGGGTTTTTTTCTTCCTTCTCACAGCTTTTTACCTTACTATGGTGGTCAAAAAATTGCTATAAAACAGGGCTTTCAGTTAAAAAAAAAGATAAATAAAATAAATTTTTCAATACATTTTGATAATCATTGTGATATTTTTGAACCAAAAAATGGATCAGTTTCAAACCCTGGAAGATTTTGAAATTTTTACCATTTTTTCCTCCAATCTTTTAAAAAACATTTCAACCACCTCCGTTTTTAATGTTTTGGCTATATGTGGGCAAAGCATTCTTGATGGTCACTGCTTTTTATAACAAAACACACTGTTTAAACTCTCAGAATTCTTTGTTCAGTGCTCAGTTATGAAAGCTGGTGAAGTGTCTATATCCAGCATCCATTGAGTAAGAGCTAGTAAAGACCAAAAAGCATTGCTCCCAAGCAAATAACAATGGCAAAACAATTGAAATTCAATATTTTCATTTTATTTTTCATGGATCAGAAGTAGTTTGGGGCAAATTAAGTTAGGTACACAGGGTTGTTAGGGTAATCTCCACGGGAGGTGAAATTTCAATTCAGCAAAAAAAGCATGGATGATGTTCTGTTTAAAGGTCAGTGATTAAGCCTTATTAATAAACTAAATCATTTTGTCAGGAGCAGGAACACTAGTTTGATGTTTTCTAAACTGACCATTTTCATTCTGCAAAAAGAACAAAAAGTTGTTGCTAAATTTTCACTCTTGTAGATTTTATTTCTTATGTTGATTGGCTGCAACTTTCTGTTTTCATCACTGTATATTTGGATTTGTCCTGATAGGAACTTATAAAAACTACTTAAAACCATCTTCATTCTGGAGCTTTGGAGAAAATTGTTCCTTGGACGATCCAACTTTCAGCTCTGTGTTTAGATGTTGAGTACATGACACATCTGGGTCACTAGAAGAATGATGACAGCTAAAAACAATGCAGCTCTAATCCTCACGTCTTTCATCCAGTGAAAAGAGTCCTATGTTACTTGCTTATTTTTATTCAAGTATAAGAAGGGGAGGGGGGAAAAGATGTGGGGAGGAGGATTCCCATGTTCCATAGCATTGTTCGTGATGTCTTATGTAATATCAGCATTATAATCTCATAAGTCAGTATACAGTTTGTTGTTTTGAATTATGATATTTAAGATTTCTAAGTGGAAAGTTTATCTTTACCTCAATCCTTTTCCCTTTAACAAAAGTATTCAGTAATGTATATAATAGAATGTAATACTTAATTTAAGTAGACACACAACTTGTTGAGCTATATGAATATGTATTTTGGTTAGAAATATTAAGGTTTGGGGTTTTTAAAGCACAATTGTTTTACAGAAGGTGCCATTTTGAATTTTCTGAACTGACATATCATCGATATGATGTTATTCAAGTAACTGAGTGAAGACTGATATGTCAGCTCAGGAAATTAAAAAAAGTTTCTGATCTTCATAGAAAAGTCTGTTTAATCAATAGTTCTTTCAAGATATTTTGATGGACTGGCTGGGTCATGGGGATGGGAAATGGGATATATAGGCAAGGAATCATTTCAGTCTAGGTCACTGGTTCAAATCTGCTTATAGAAATGTAAAGTTATTACTTTTTTTTTTTTTTTTTACAATTGCTAGGCAATATCAGTAGAAAGGCACAGAATTCAAAAACCCTTACTTACAGCTGGAAATGTCTTTAAAGTCAATGTAAGGGGTATGATAAGTTTTCTGCTAGTACATTGGGAAGTTAATTGAAACACAGTTCTATCCTTAAGGGGGCAGATTCAACTTTTGTTATGACTTTCAGGAAACCCCACAGAGAACCCTTGTAAACATCCAGGGTGAAGTCCACCTCTGAGCAGCAGTATTGGTGAAAGCCCTGTACACTTAAGACGAACTTAAGGCTTATTTTGAAAGTGAAATTGGATGTAAAGCAATGCACAGGACTTTTGTCTCACCACGGCAGAGTAGTTTCTAACAAGCAGATAGGCATCAAGATAGACTCTTTTTATGAAGAGGAAATATGTACCAAAATGAGGTAACAAAACTTCCAGCACTCTATGTAGTCATAGCCTGCAACTGCCTTCTCCTGAGCTTCTTTGTTTCTGCTCCAACAGGAAATGTGTCACAGAAAAACAAAAACTACATCTCGAGTGTATAGGAAGGGTACAGGATTTACCCAAGTCCATAGCAAATCTTCCCTTTTAAAATTTCCTGGCTTAACTAAAACACTATTTAGTTAGACCAGTGGCTATCAAACTTTTTTTTACTGATGACCCCTTTTACATAGTAAATGCTGGAGGCAAAGCGGGGTGGAGGTTGACAGCTTGTGACCCCCCATGTAATCACCTCACAACCCCCAGTTTGAGAACCCCTGAATTAGACTATTACAAACACAAAAACTGACATAATTCTTCAGGTTGCTTCAACACAACCCTAACATCTGTAGCAGACTATTCAGTCTCACAGTCTGTAACAGGGTCAGTTGGTGAATTGTTTTCACTTTGTATGTTGTCTGTTCTTATTTCACTTTCTCAGCCAAGTTGTCAGGCATCTTGAATAGATGCTTATGTTTCCTTCAAAAGATATTTGCCTTCATCTGTGATCACTGAATATGAGCAAGGTGACTCCTCTTCGATCACTGTAGCTTTGACTGGCCAGTGCTCATCTTGCCAAATTCTACAGTCTTTGTTTTTTGTAATTGTGGAAGAGGTGTTGCTCCTTTATTATAATATTTTGTAATATTGTAATATTTTGACAGTTGTACTGTCCAGTCTTTTCCTCACTATCACAGATTTCTTAATCACTTTATGTTTTTGTCCCACATCCGGTAACTGAATATTTATTTGTCCGTTTTACAGGAGTTCAGCTGGTGATTTTCCACATTGCAGCAGTGTATCTCCTTAGTTGCATAGTGCTAAATATGGATCTTCTATTCCATCAATTGTTTTTTTGAGCAAGTTCTTCACGATACATACTCCACATACTGTTAATCCATTGGCTTGAGGATATCTGGGACTTGATGTGTCATGATGAAAGTTGCACATTTTAACAAAGTCCAGTAATTCCCTATTCTTGAGCTGTGGTCAGTTGCAAGTCATTACTTCTCTTGGAATTCCAGACAATGCAAAATAGAGATAACTGTTGCTGATATGGTATCTTCAAATGTGACCACTTCTGGGAAATTGGTAAAGTAGTCCATTATAAACAGGTAATCATGTCTTCCCATGTTGAACATATCAGTTCCAACTTTGCAAAAGTGAGTTGTATGTGAAGTATCATATTTTTTTTCTGTTGAGACTTTTTCTACTTCTGACATGTTCCATATCTGCTCCTTATTATTTATTTAATGTCATGATTCAACTATGCCAATCTACAACTTTTCTATCTCTCCTTTTTCATTTGGTCATTCCCAAGTGTCCTTTATATGTTTCTTCCAATATTTTCCTTCTCATCATTGTGGTTACCATGACCTGTGTCCCCTTCAATAGCCCTCCTGTGATTACTGAAAGCTTATTTTTATAATGGGAATATCCAGGTGGAAAGTGTTGATTTCCTTCCTTTACTTATCATTTGTATCACTGCTTGTAGCATTTCATATTTGGCTGTTTCTGTCTGCAAATAATCCCATATTCCTGGAGATACATCACATGACACTATCATGTTCACATATGTTTATGCTTGTTCTAGATCATCAGGGATGAATAGTTAGATGGAACACAGGTTCTATAGATTGTGCCTGCCATTACTAAGTGACATCCAGATTGAAATTTGAGGGTCATATCATACTTCTGTATTTTCAAAAGTTGTCATTGTATACTTGGTGGTGCTTCTCCAAGCCCTGTTTCTGCAGTCAGCAGTTTGTGTTAAGTTTCTGCTTTGAAGCTACGATCATAAAGAAAGTCATCCATCGTGTACATCCATATGCCAGACATGGTGACACTTTTTTAATTTGTGCATATATTTTCTCTGCAGTTATCGTAGTCCTAAATATATAAGAGACTGGCAACCAATCAGCTCCATACTGTAATAGTACTGCTACCACTCTTCCATTCAAGGCATCTTGTGGAGAGTTTGACTTCTTTCAATGTGTCAAAAAAGTGCCACACTGGAGCTGATGTCAGAATGTGCTTAAGATCATTGAACTCTTTCATTCTCTGGCCTACATGTCCATTCAGCGAGGTGAGTTGTGCGAGCTGTAAAGTTAGGTATGAATTTGCTGACACATTTCTATGTGCCTAGCAGCCTTTGAATTCCTTTTTATATTCAGGTCTTGTCAAGTTCAGTGTTGCTTGAATCTTTGTTTTGTTGGGCAAGATTCCCTTGGAAGTCACTCTCTTTCCCAAGTACGTTATTTTAGTTGTGTGAAATTGACATTTGGCCTTATTCAGTTTAAGGTTATTAGCACTCATAATTTCCAGTACTCTCCTTAGTCATTCCCGATGTTCAGTGGCAGTGCTGCACCAAATTATTATGTCATTAATGTATGCTTTCATGCCAGCTAGTCCCTCTAGCATCTGGCTCATTGTACAGTGAAATACAGTTGAATATATTTCAAAAGGCAGTCTCAGGAAGCAGTATCTGCCAAATGGTGTTTTGAAAGTGCAGATCCTGGAGCTTTCCATGTCCAAGAGGATCTTGCCAAAATCCAGCTGATGCATCTAATTTACTGAAGAATTTGTCTCCTACCAGGCAACAGTTCCCATCATGTGGGCAAGTGAAAATTTCTCTTTTTATGTTTTTGTTCAACTCCTTAGGATCCATGCACAGACAAATGTACATGGCTTCTCTTTTTCTGTACAATTACTAAGGAGTGAATCCAATCTATTGGTTCTTCTATTCACTGGATGATACCATTTGCTATTGTGTTTTGCAATGTTCTTCCAACCTCTTTGTTAAGGCTTGTGGAAGTGTTTGTGTAACATGTATCGCAAGTTTTGAATCTTCTCTCAACCATATTTTGTATGTTCTGGGAGGCACCCGTTTCCTTACTTCATATCTAATTCTAAGTTGTCTGTGTGTCTCTCTGTGGTATCAAGGTTGCCAACTTTCTACTCACACAAAACCGAACACCCCTGCTCTGCCCCGCCCCTCCTCCAAGGGTCCACACCTGTCCCGCACCTTCTTCAAGGCCCCCACCCTGCTCACTCCATCACCTCTCTCTCTGTTGCTTGCTCTCCCCACCCTCACTCACTCATTTTCACCGGCTGGCTCAAGGGGTTGGGGTACGGGAAGGGGTGAGGGCTCCGGCTGGGGGTGCGGGCTCTGAGGTGGGGGCAGAAATGAGAAGTTCAGGGTGTGGAAAGGGGCTCTGGGCTGAGGCAGTGGGTTGGGATGCAAGAGGGGGTTAGGGCTCTGGCTGGGGGTGCAGGCTCTGCGGTAGGGCCAGGAATGAGGGATTTGGGGTGGAGGAGCACTGGGGGGAGTCGAGTTGTGGGATTCAAAGTATGGTTTGGGGCTCCGGCTTTAGGCAGGGGGTTGGAGTATGGGAGGGGGCTCTGGATGGGGCAGAGGGTTTGGGTGCAGTAGAGTGCAGACCCCTGGGGTGGGGATGGGGATGAGGGGTTTGGAATGCACGAGGACTTGGGGTTGGAATCTAAGGGTTCGAAGTATGGGAGGGGGCTCCGCGCTGAGGCAGGGGTTGAAGTGTGGGAGGGGGTATAGACCCTGAGCTGCAAGTGCGGGTTCCAGGGTGGGGCTAGAAATTAGGGGTTCAGGGTACAAGAGGGGACTCCAGGAGCAGGGGATTGGAGTGCAGGAGTTGAAGACTCTGGCAGGGATGCGGGCTCTGTTGTGGGGCTGGGGGTGAGGGATTTGGGGTGCAGGAGGGGGCTCCAGGCTGGGACAAAGGGGTTCAGAGGGCAGGAGGAGGATCAGGGCTGGGGCAGGGGGGTTGGGGTGCTGGAGGAGGTGAGGGCTCCGGCTGGGGTTGCATGCTCTGCTGTGAGGCTGGGGATGTGGGGTTTATGGTGCAGGAGGGTTGTCCAGGCTGGCAGGGGGCGCGGGAGGGGGTCAGAGGTGCAGGCTCTGGGTGGTGCTTACCTCAAGCAGCTTCCAGAAGCACCAGCATGTCCCCCCTCTGGCTCCTACATGGAGGCGTGGCCAGGTGTCTTTGTGCACTGCTGCATCCTCAGGCGCCGCCCCCGTAGCTCCCATTGGCTGCAGTTCCTGGCCAATGGGAGCTGCGGAGCCAGTGCTTGGGGCAGAGGCAGTTTGCAGAACCCTCTGACTGCCCTTACATGTAAGAGCTGGAGGTGGGATATGCTGCTGCTTCTGGCAGCCTGCCTTAGCCTCGCTGCACCGCCGGCTGGGCTTTTAATGACCTGGCCACCAGGGTCCCTTTTTGACTGGGCGTTCCAGTCGAAAACCAGACACCTAGCAACCCTATAGTAGTATACATCCTCTTATCAAGACCAAGCACCTACAGGTGTAGGCCGAAGACTGACTGCCTCTGTATACCACCACAGACTCTTGTTTCATCATTTTCCCTTTGTATTTTAGTGTCAGGGTATACTCTCCTAACAATGGAATTGTTCCTAAATTATAGCCTTTCAGGCATTTTTAACTATTCCACTTTTATAGGCTCTTTCCATTTCAGTTTTTGTTATTTACATTTACTTGTGCCATAGTGTCTCTCTTGTATGTCATATAAGTGCCATTTTTGCACATTTTAATTAGCCAATACCAAGTTTTCAACCTCCTCCATTGCTGTGCTTGAGAACAGCTCTTCCACTTCATTTGAGGAATCCCTTTCTACACTTACTACATGCACTTTCCTGCTTTTATGTACACTGTGGAATATGGTAGTGTTTCTTAGAATCTCTACTTATTTTCAGAATGTTGGGCATTTCTTATACTCATGTTGGCTGCCACATTACTGGCATTGTTTCCTGCTTTCCATGCTTCTGTCCTTGGCCAATTTATTTTCTGTGAACTTTTCCTTTGCTGATTTAGTTACAGTACTCCCAGTCATGTGTTCTGTGCCTTTTTCTGGGCTTTTAAATTGTGTTTCTGTTTGTTCTGTTGCCTCACATATGCATATTGCCCTCTCTAGTGTCAGATCCATCTCCCTAAGTAATTGTTCATTTATTTTTTTTATTGTTATACTCCTGGTCTTTAATAAAAGAGTTGTTTAACTTCTCATTATCGTGGAACTGACTTTTTAGTTTTAAGTCTCTGACAACCTCCTCTATTGTATCATCTTCATTCTGTGTTCTCATCCTGAACATCTCTCTCTCGTAAATAACATTTTTTTTTCTAGGGACACAATGGTCCTCAAATATTTTCATTACTTCTGCAAAGCTTTCCTCTTTCTCCCCACTACTATCATACTATCAGTATGGAATTCACTGTATACATCTAGGGCTATTATTCCTCCTATTGTTAAGAACAAAGCAATCTTTTGCTCATCTTCCAGTTTATTTGTCCCAGTGACTTTCATATACATCTCAAATTGCTGATGAGCCATTTCCAGGAATCATCAGCATTTCCCCCAGTTTTCAGAGGTGGTGGGGAGTTACTTGCAGTTTCAAGGCTCTATAGCAACCATTTCAATATATCTCTCACTGGGTCTTCCAGCATGCTTTTGCCTCTCCTCCACCCCCCAATCCCCCGCTGGTACCATGTAGCATATTAGTGATGAGCAGGGATCCTAGTTTTCCATGACAATCTATGCCCCCTCCACCCCCCAAAAAATGTATCTGATAAAAAAATCTTAAACATCCGCATTTGTCCTTGATTAAAATAAAATGCTGAACTTTAGTTTCCCTAGCCACTATATATTTTGAACACAGTGTTTTATTGATATACAGAAGAGCACCGTTTATCCAAGCCTTTTTTATCCAGTTCTCCATATTAACCGAACCACCAGTCATCTGTTGCTGACAGTGGATGGAACTTGGGCTGTCAGTCTTGGGAGGTAGGCGCTCAGGATGTCAGCCCCGGGTGGCTGGGGCCAGCCAGGGCTGACTGCCCAAGCCACTGCCACCTGGGGCTGAACACTTGAGCCCTCTCCCCATCTGAAAATAAGGGTTAGAAAGCTCTTTGCCACGTCTCCTGATTATTCAAATTTTTGACGATCTGATCTGGCCCTGGTCCCAATTAGATTGGATAATTGAGGTTCCACTGTAAATTTAAAGCATATTCAAAAATCAGCCACAACAGGGGTGGTTGCGCGCATTGAATAAGAGACACTGGTACTTTCAGTAAAATTTAGTTAATCATTAATGTATGTTTTTATTTTTTCACAAAATGTAAAAACCAAAGATTATCTGTGACAAACTGATTTCTAGGATCCCTGTTGAAGAGCAGACCAGTGTCCACAGAAACCTGGTATTATGAACAGAACTTATGCAACAAACTTTCTACTACTCTTTGTAGCTTCAGTCCAGGGGTGCTGGAACTAGATGTCTGGGGGTGCAGCAACATCCCCTGGCTTGAAGTGGTTTCCATCATATATTGGGTTTGCAGTTTTGTTCAATAGCTTTCAGTACCTCCACTATAAAAACTGTTCCAGCACCACTGCTTAAGTCTGCATCTGCCCTGCCCTGGGCTTCTTTGCTTCCTCACCAGTGAGAAGTTTGTCTATGGGGAAACCAAAGACTGCATCTAGAGTATACAAGAAGCATAGCTTCTCTACACTTCCTGGAGGACTTATTCTATAGCACAACCACAGCTAGGCTGTTGCATTCCTATCCATTAATTAAGAAAAAAAATAACATTTTTTGTTCAATAATGTATATTCCTGCCAGAAACCTTACAATATTATCAACATTTTTATACTGGCTTCAAAGTAGTATGAATGGTTGCAGGGTCAGAATCCATCCAGTGAGTTGAGCATTCCTGTACTTCATTTAGATTATCTAATGTAGTCCCTGATAAACTGTGGATAGTAACACAGGGTAGGCATTCCTTCTCAGTGACTGCACATTCCCCCTGTAAATTTCTCCCTCTTGATGACCAAAACAGCATGCTCTATATCATGTGATAACAGGTTTGTAGCTATTGCTACACTTGCTGGAGGCCTTTCTCTATAGCACACCCCACACAGGGATGAATTTCACTGCCATACTGAATGTAGCTGTGCCTTACTTAGTTAATATTGGAGCTTAAACTGAATACAACAAGTAAGGGAGAAAAAGCAAACCACAAATAGGCACACACCACTGAGATCCCTTAACATCAGCAATTAAAGCCTAAAAAAAGATATATTCAGTGAGGAAAGAACAAGAAGCAGAAGAAGAAAGATAGATGAACAAAGAGACAAAAGGTTCCAGTACCGCAAAGCACTTAGAACCCAACACATTTGAATTTGCTTCTGGAAGCTGGTAACCTGGTAAGAAAGACACTTCAATAAAGCAAAGTTACCGTAAGCAGTGAACATTCTGCCTGGGTGAGTTGGTATTTTTGGTGCTCCTCAAAACAGCCCTTAAAGGGGGTGGCTCCTCCCAGAAGGTGGGAAGGACCTTGTCTAAGGCAGTGATTCTCTGATGATGTTCAGGAGTGGGTGTTAGCTTCCTACATGGGGATATAGGGAGAAAGGAGAACTGTCTGGTAACAAAAAGAAAAGGAGTACTTGTGGCACCTTAGAGACTAACACATTTATTTGAGCATAAGCTTTCGTGAGCTGAAGCTCACTTCATTGGATGCATTCAGTGGAAAATACAGTGGGGAGATTTATATACACAGAGAACATGAAACAATGGGTGTTACCATACACACTCTAACAAGAGCGATCACTTAAGATAAGCTATTACCAGCAGGAGAGCATTCAGACGTTCTTGTCAACTGCTGGAAATGGCCCACCTTGATTATCACTACAAAAGGTCCTCCCACCTGTCCCCCCGCTCTCCTGCTGGTAATAGGTCACCTTACCTGATCACTCTCCTTACAGTGTGTATGGTAACACCCATTGTTTCATGTTCTCTGTGTATATAAATCTCCCCACTGTATTTTCCACTTAATGCATCCGATGAAGTGAGCTGTAGCTCACGAAAACTTATGCTCAAATAAACGTATTAGTCTCTAAGGTGCCACAAGTACTCCTTTTCTTTTTACATTATAGACAGAGACTGTCCTGCCAACTAAGAAACATTTCAGATTTCATCTCACATTGGATATCAACAACCATGTTAAAGTAGGGAGAAATAGCCTGCAAAGGACACCAAAAGTATTTGCTGACTTTAAGCTTTGAGTTTTAACTCATCCTTAGAGAATTTGTGATGGGGGCTCTTGTCCTAGGTTACGTGGAATAGTTCTGACACAGGGGTGAAATTAAGACACTTTTTGGAACATTAATTTTATTGCAAACATGTAAATGCTTGGATCTGAGTGAAGCTGAATGTGTAGTCTAAAGGAAATGTTTTTACAAATTTGTCCGGGAAAAAATTCTCCATTTTGATTGAACTGTGAACGCTCATTAACTTTATAACATAAAGAGTGAGCTGGGAAATGTTAGCACTAGAAGTGGTTGAAATATTTCCGATGGAACACTTTTCCATCAGAGACCGTTGAAACTACAGAATTAAAACTTTCTGCAGCAAGGTGTTGATTCTGCCAACTTTCAACAGAAACCGGGCTAGCTAGCTAGGGTGCCTGTCTACCTCATTTCTTGACAGCCTGCGCTTCGTGAGTTCCCCAAACAGCTGCCTGCTGGGGCTGCCCAACAATCCAGGTGGAGAATCAGGCAGCCCTATGAGGCAGCTGTCTGAGGAGCTGGGAGCAGGCTGAAAAAAATGTTTTCAGTTCTCCCAAAATGAAATTCTTCAGAATTATTTTCCCAACCCCTTGAAATGTTTGGGGTTTTGTTGTTGTTGGATTTGATTGTTTGTTTTGTTTTCTACTATCTATCTTTATTCCATACATTCTTCCCCTTAAAGATTGAAAATTTTCACAGGAGAAAAATTATGTTTGCTGGCCAGCTCTAGTTAGCACCTGCCTTCATATGCATATTTGTACTTTCAGTTTTATAAACACTTCTGTTAGAGGATCTTAACCTGCTTTAGAAACATTAGCTTTCTCTCATAACATCTCTAGGAGGTAGATATTTTCCTATTTTTCTGTGAGACTCAGGGACTAATGACTATATGTCACTTTTGAGTGACTTAATTTGGGGCTCCTCAACTAGGACCTGACTTTCAGAGGCTCTGAGAACCAAAAGCACTTATTGACCCCAACTAGAGTTGTTTTGCACCTCTGAAAGTTAAGCCATTGCTGAGCAACTACAATAAAGAGATAAGGAACATAGGAATTGCAATACTGAATCAGTCCAGGGTCCATCTAGTCTAGAAACCTCTCTCTGACCCTGGCCAGTACTAGCTGCTTCAGAGAAAGCCGTAAGAACCCTGCAGTAGGCAGTTGGGGGATAATTGCCTCCCTCATTAGGTCTTATTTTGATCTCTAATAGTTAGAAATTGCCTTAGTTCCCAAAGCATAAGATTTCATATCTCTTCCAAAAATGTATCAAGAATTATGATAAATGTGGATATTTTTGCTATGCTTATAAATGTCCAAGCCCTTTCTGAATCCCACTAAAGTCTAAACCTCTACAACTGTGATACTGAGTTCCAAAATTTAATTATTTGCTGTGTGGAAAAAAAAGGATTTCTTTTATCAGTTTATATTTGCCATCTTCCAAAATGTTACAAAGAATGTTTGCATAATAGCTAGAGAGAGAACAAAGGTCTTTTGATGGCAAGTCCTGTAACTACAGAACCACCTATTCACCATGTTAATATTCCATTTTCTTCTTGAACATCTGCTTCTTGTAATTATTTTCTCAAGTTGTCTGAGTCAAAAACCTGAATCTTTTAGTTTATTAATTCTCAACAATAGTGTACTTTTATTTGAATGCTATATTCTCTGCTTTTCCTTAATTATTATTATTTCTTTCATCTTTCTTCTTAACAAGGATTTATTTTGTAATCCTGAAGTCTAGGAGCAGTGAATTAAATGCAAGTTAGAATAGTATTTATGATAGCATCAGGATACGTGGTTGTGTGATCTTTCTGGTTTTAACAAAAGGAACAGTCTGATAAAAAATGTGTGATAAAACATAACACCTTAAATTATTTCTGTATATATTAGTAGAAGCAATTGGGAGTTAAACATGTTGTGAAATCTACACATGAAACAGTTTATCAGTGACATTAGATCTTAACTGAAAATAAAGATAATGCTGAAGGTAAGTCCCGGATCACAATATCTCCAACACTTGGTAAATTTCAGATGTTAAACTGTACAACTTGGGCCCATCTCTAATTGGAACCTACATTTAATTTTAAAAATTGAGAAACTTCACACTCTTAATGAAATCCAGTAAACTTCAAGAAAGTTACACAAAGAAAGAAAACATAATCTAAAAATATCTTTTGAGGTAGACTTACATGGTATTGTCAACTCTTGTGATTATTTCATAAGTGAATCCCAGAAGGAGCCAGAAGACTGCTAAACTGAGGGAATGGAGCTGATGGCAGGGACTGAACTAAGGTGCGTTGGGGCTGGATGAGGGAGGGTTGAGGAACATGATTAATTGCTAGCCAGAGAATAGGCAGATGGGGGGATGAGAGCTCCTGAAGCAGGCACTGAAATCATCTAACCCAATTAAACTAGCAGAGTGGGCAACACTAATTTTAATGGACAGGGAGAGTTGAAAAATAAAGACAGACCAAAAAAACCACACAATATATTTTCTTTTTTAAAATTTCATTATTTTTGATCTCATGAGATTGGCAATACTACGTATAGCTAAATAATTAATCACAAGCTTAATTCACAAGGGTATAGCAAATACATTGAAATCATTTTGTGCTGATATTCTGAGTAAGAAGTAATTTTAAAAAGTGAGACTTGTGAATAAACTTCAATGTGTTGCCTGGATTAGTCTTACTGTGAAGAAATTTCTGTTAGCTGGCTAATGTAAAACAGTTATCTGGAGCGAAAGAAGTGATTGGCAGTGATTCAAAACTATGTGATGTTGGAAATAAAATTAAATGTAAACAACATATTTAGATAGCCACTTAAGGCATTTCAGAGGAACCTTCATGGACTTTCCTATGGTGAACTCTCCTTTCCCATCAGCAACAGTGGCTGGTAATGAAGGGCTAATGGTGCTAGACCCCACCAATTAAATCCTTTCTCCTTTATTTCTTTAAGCAGACAAACCATGCCTTTCTCTTCCTCTTCTTCCCAGATGCACAATGGAGAGAACAATTGTGGGTAAATGGAAGGACTGGCCGTGTCTAGCCCCTTCAGTATCATATAGTATCATTGAATGCAGATGGGGAAGAAAAGGGAGGTGGCACTGCCAGCTTTTTTCAATTGCTTCTCTCTCCATTGAAAGCACAGAGTGGGCCTGTGGGGGAAAATGAGAACAAGGAAGAGAAGATTTTACCCACCTGTGATTTGAAGGAGGCAACTGATAGAGGCCTGTGACTGGGAAGCACCCATAGAGAGGGATAAGAGGGTTAGAGGACTTTGGAACCCTTGGGGGCAAGTGGGTAGTGGCCTGCTGAGGGAGAGGTTAAAGGGGGAGCACAGGGGGCTGCCTATTAATTTTTGGAAGGAGTGGGGGAGCAGTGGTGGGTTTAGTAGCAGAAGATCTATTGAGGACGAAGTGGCAAAGGTGTTGGGAGAGTAAATCCCAGTTTAATCAGTTGGCTGATTATACTTGTAAGATGGAAAATGATTGTGTGTGCATATGAAATTGGTCAAATTAAAGTTGAGGGGTTGGGGTATAGGCTTTAACCTAACCATTTTACAATGTGGCAGTGGGTGAAATCCTGGCCCCAGTGAAGTGAAATGGGAGTTTTGTCACTAACTTTAAGGGGGCAGGAGGGAGGATTTCAAACAGTGTGGCTTGTCTACATTAGACTTTTAGGATGTGTTAGTTAACATACATTAACTAAGATCACATCTGAAATTTTAGTCTAAACAAGACATGAGTATAATCTGCCTATTTTATTAATGGGAGGAGGAAGGAGAAAGAGGAACTTTGTGCCTTCTTCCCTTCTCCTGTGCCAGTGTACAACACGGGTAAGATTTCAATCTGTATGGTTTTTACTATATTTTATGCAGTCATACTAGCATATTTATGTTTGGAACAAAACAGTGATGTCATTAGTTTATTATTCTCAGTGTGATAATCAAAGACTAATCATACTGGAATTATGAACTCTAATTGCAATTAAGGGGGTGTAAATAAAGTATAGTATAATGTGGTACACTTCTAAAGAAGAAAATAAACATTGTACACATTAAATATTTAGTTTGAGTTTTGCTGACATTCAAATATCAAAGACACAGTCAATTTCATACTGACCTTTCATATTATACCAAAATGTAAGTCATTATAAAAATCAGGCTTTATTAAGTTTTAAAAGTAAGGCTTTGATTACACAAACATTTATGCACATAGCATCTGCACATGCGAGTAGTTCCACTGACTTACTTGCATGCCTACACTTTTGCAGAGCTGGAGACCTATTTTCCATTTACAGTAAGAAATCTAGCTGATTTTTATAATGACTTACATTTTGTCAGAAATGTGCAATCCTTTGTCTGCTCACATTAGGTAACGTCATCAGCTATGTTTCCAAACAGCAGTACGTGTTAATTAAATTTGATTACTGTAATAGATAAACCTTTAAAGAACATAGAAGTGATACATCTTAGGTCTGCCCAGTGCCCTGTTTCATTAGTACAGTTAAGGCCCTGGTCATACAGATACACACACGTTTAACTTCCTACACGTAGGTAGTCCCATTGACTTAATGGGAATATGCAGCTCCTAAAGTTAAGCAAGTATGTAAGTGTTTGCAGGATCCAGGCCTTAGAATGTTATTACTGGTGCTGCTGACCATCTTCTCATAATCTTAACAGAGGAGACAGTGCTTTTACCATTGATGGCCCTTGAGTCTGAAAATGCCCTTTCCATCTTTGTGTGTCAGCGTATTCATTTGGCTGAGATTCAAGATCTTCTAATTTCAGATAGATGGTGGGAGGGTTTTATGTTTGCTAGCTATATGCTTTTGTAATTATTAGCTCTTGTTTAGTTAGTTTAGAGTCTTCTGTTAATCATCCAGAAATCTTCAGACATGGAAGCATATAAATTACATTTATTTTCTATTATTACAACCATTAATAGTAATACTAATGGAGTTGGAGCATTTATTAGATCCAGTAGAAGTATGTATAGTTTAAATATCAAAATAAAGATAGGTATGTATGTGAGAAAATATATATAGTAATCTAGTGTATATGGGGCCCGATCTGGCAAAAACATACTTCCACAAGAAATCTCATTATGTACAATGCTATTCCTCACGTGTAAAAATAATTCAGAGAATAATGCTTTCTGGGACTGCATCCTGTGTTTATATAAATTAAGAAATAGACAAAATGCTTGTCTGATAAACCGTTTCTGGTGAGGCCATTCTAAGATAAGTCCTCCTATGAGTAATTAAAAGAGCAGGAGCAAAATACATGCAGTGCTTTCAGGTGAGTATTCCCAGGTTTGCCCAATGAGTATCTGGGGTGTTGCTTCATCTTTTGCACAATTTCTTTCCTTAATTACTTTTGACAGGCTCCAAAACAGGTAGCAGTTCTGAGGAGGATCTATTTATCATGCAGAATAATTATTGCTTTCACTTCTTACAATGTCTTGAGATTTAAATTAAATCTTTTGATAACATTCAAATTATAAGTGAAAAAAATCTTAATCTGAATTTGCTAAAATTCTATCAAACTATGATTAGAGTGATAAGGCCTGATCCAAATACATGTGGCATTCTACTTTAGGTGTCTGATTATACTATATGTAACTGGAGATTTTTTTCCTCTTCTGTGGCTCTGTATGTTTGGAGTGCCACAACTTGGTATACCTAAAAAGGTGACCTGAAAGGGGAGGAGAAAGGAGGAGGGGCTTATGCCATTGTTTGTTTCTTTTTGCTATAGAAAGTAAGTCTAAGTTTTGGGGTTTATTTTACTCTGGGGTCAGACGGAAGCAAAATGGAATGGGTTATCCCCTCCTCCCCCCCCCCCCCAAGTATATCAGGAATTTCAGATCTTATCTTCATGTTTTGGAGGGGTTCGGGGGGGGGAGGGAAGGAGTAGAATTTACTATTAAATTCCATAAGATGGTTCCAAAAAAAAAAAATCTGTAGAAAGCTTGATATTTTCTTTTAAATTCTAGACTACTCTAGCACAAGGGACCTCACTTCTCACTAAACTAAATGCTTTTCCGTTTGCCAACCAGCACTCCAGCTGTGACTCATCTCCAGCCTAACCATAGGAATCATTGATTCTGAGGATCAGCAGCTTGAATTTAAGAGACAGAGGGGCTCTCTTTAACAAAAAGAGCTTTTCTCCCATGTGTGGGAATTAAATTGGTGTTAAATTAAAAACAATCAAACTGAAATGGGATTTTTGTTCAATCGACCAGGTTTTACTATAATTCTGTCATAAACATACCTAGTTTTCCATAAAGTCTTCTAATAAGCTGGGTAGACATGGCCTTAATGTCTTTAATAAAAAAAGCCTTCATACTGTGATTGGGCAGTCTGTCTCGGTGAGGGTTAGAGTGCTGCCCACGCTCATTGTGTCATATGTCCCTTTAAGCTTTTAGGAGGTCTGATATAGGTTATCAGTGCTGGCAGATGACGGAACAAGGAGCAATTTTCTCAAGTTGCAGTGTGGGAGGTCTAGGCTGGATTTAGGAAACACTATTTCACTAGGAGGGTGATGAAGCACTGGAATGGGTTACCTAGGGAGGTGGTGGAATCTCCATCCTTAGAGGTTTTTAAGGCAAGCTTGATTTAGTTGGTGTTGGCCCTGCTTTGAGCAAGGGGTTGGACTAGATGACCTCCTGAGGTCTCTTCCAACCCTAATCTTTGGAGAGTCTATGATATACAAGGATTTCAGAGATATTGGGAATTAAGAAAAAGTCCAGTGAAGAAGTCATGTTCTGAACATGGGTAGCGGGTATCATAAGCCAAAGGAAGCTTAGCCTCCCCAGACAGACAGGCGTGAGCCTGCCCATGCTCCACCCCCAAGCCCTCTCCTGCTTCCACTCTGTGGCTCTTTCCTTGTGCCATGACTTGTGCTGGGGCTGGGGCCGTGTCGCCCACCAGGCTCTCCGGGGCTGGGGGCTACTCTTCCCAAATGTATTAATACACCACCACCCATGAAGGAAATCCTATTACTGTTTCTTTAAAGCCCTGGAGCCTTGTAGAATAGGTGGGGCAAGTCTACCCTCTCTCCTAGCCAATTGGAATGAGTTGTAGGTCCGGGAACAGCATGTATATTGCCTCCTCCCTCATCGGAATGAGATACTATCTGCAGAAGGCTGCCTGCTGAAACCTCTGAGGACTAATCGAGGGATGGGAGACAAGGAAGGGCCCAGCTGAAGTAAAAGCTTCCTAAGGCCAGACAACTGGTCTAAGTTGCAATCCAGGTTTGAGAAGTGAGAGACAAAGGGACTGTCTGAAATACAACCCAATGCTCCAGAAGAATAACTGGGGGAGTCTCTTGCTTGAAAGAGGGAGTTATTGTCTGCCTGAACCACAACCCAGGCTCCAGGAGAAGAGTTGGGAAGTGTGTGCACAGAACTCCTGTTTTAAGAAGGGAAACCAGAAGGACTGTTTGAAATATAGCTCAATTACTGTCAGAGAAGCTGGGAGGAAACTGAGCCATGAGCTGCCACCAATGCATGGTGGGAATAGGGGTATTCATAGACTTGTGGAAGATGCTATCAAGCCGGACAAGGATAAGAGCCAGGAAGTGGTAAGGTATTGAAGGAAGAATATTTAGCTGCCTGGAACAGGGTCCTTGGGCTGCAATCCAGAGGAGAAGGTGGACCAGAGTTCCCCAGCTTTCCCACAGATCAAGACAGGGAAGTATAAGCTTTTAAAAAATTAAAGAGGCCCAAAAAAAAGTCTCAGATGGGTCAAAAGGCTTGGCTGAGAGGCCACTAGACTTTGGATTGTCCTGTTTTGGGACTTTTCTGTTAACACCAGAAGGGGACTGGACTGAGAGATGACCTGGAGAGAGACAGGAGCTGGACATACAAGGGAGCACTTGAGAGGAAGAACTCCAGCAATGCACATCTGGACACAAAGGGGTGCTCTGATTGTGGGTGCACACAATAACACACTCCTCTATGAAGTGAGCTGTAGCTCACGAAAGCTTATGCTCCAATAAATTTGTTAGTCTCTAAGGTGCCACAAGTACTCCTTTTCTTTTTGCGAATACAGACTAACACGGCTGCTACTCTATGTATAACATAAAGGAGCAAAAGGAGTTTCAACCCCCTTTTGCAGGTCCTTTGCAAAGAACCTTTAAATTATTAGTAGAAAATAGTTATAATTTCATTCCTTTTAACTAAAAATCAATGCATATGTGCCAAGGGTACACCTGATGACTAAGGATTATCAGTTGCAGTTTGCTTTTAAAGTGTTTCTTTTAATGATTTGAGTACAAACAAAACGTATTTTAAAGAAAAAATTCATTTGTCCAAATTTTTTTAGGTTTCACATTTTCAAAAATTGTACATATCTAAATGGAATTTTATCACTTTCCATAGAATTGACTTTTCAGTTATCTTATCTATCTGTGGGCTTTATATTGCCATCCATCATGGTAGTGTTTTCTATGTAAAATGGCTAGCAGTAGCTACATCCCTTGTAGACTTTGTGGATTCTAAGGAACTTTTCTTTTTAAGATAAAAACCTCGGCATAGGGTAGGTGTTTTCCCCATGTTATTCACTGTTTTGACTGTTTTCACTGAATTCACTGTTTCAAGGATTTGTTTTGTGTGCTTGCTTGCTGGGAACTGAGAACACGAATGAGAAACTTAACCCAAAAGGGCTTCAGAGACATTACATTCATAAGTGCTTAGATAAAAGAGAGGAATATAAACATGTTGAGTCAACCCTGGAGCCACTGAGTCGCTGTAAACTCCCTTCATCTGACAAGAACATTTCCCTTCTAGATTCAACTATTTCTATTTTAAATGTAAAATTGATGGAAAGATATACAAATATACTGAGTTAAGGTATTAAAAAAAATTAGCCAATGGTGCAACCACAAGGAAAATCTTAAATTCACAGCACCATCTGGCCAAATAATTCTTCTATTTAATTTATTTTTAAAAGTAGTACCTGACCCCCCCAACAAGTGATTCTTTAGGAATACTATTAAATCATATGTGGTCTTAATTTCTTTTTGACAAAAGGGATGGCAGAGAGGCCAACCCACAGTGTCCAACCCACTTGGAAAAGTGAGGTTGTGTGGTGAAAACATGAGCATAGGATGCCGAAGATCTGAGTTCAGTTATTTGGCTCTACCACAGATTTCCTGCATGTCCTTAGTCAAGTTACTTGATCTCTATGTAGCTCAGTGCCCCATCTGTAAAACAGGGGACAACAATCCTTATTTTGTCTGTCTTGTCTGTTTAGATTGTAAACTCTTCAAAGGAGGGACACTCTTAGTATATTGTTTGTACAGTGTCTGTCAAAATGAGGCAGTGATCTCATTGTGGTGTCTATAATTTCTTGTGGGTCTTCACTGTAGAAAATATTAACTGTTAAAACTTTTCCTATGTTCTGAACTGAATATTGTGTTCTCAGCTTCTCTTTCTCTCACAGCAATGCCACCTCTCCAATGAGAACTTCTAGCACCTGGCAAATCACTAGAATAACAATGGGATCTAGAAAGCCTGAGCTAGGTTCCTAAACTCCCTATACAATGAGTGGGGACAGGAGCCTAAGAATGGGATCACAAAAGCCAGCATACTAGGTGAGATGCCACCTAAACCGATCACTGGTTGGTAGTGTGTAACCTAAGCTCTGCCCTATCGCAGGGATTTCAACATCTATTCTACCTCTCGGGGAGTTTTCTAACTACTAGACCAGTGGTTCTCAAACTTTTGTACTAGTGACCCCTTTCACAAAGCAAGCCTCTGAGTGTGACCCCCCCTTATAAATTAAAAACACTTTTTTGAATATTTAACACTTATAAATGCTGGAGGCAAAGCAGGGTTTAGGGTGACAGCTCGCGACCCCCGCATGTAATAACCTCACAACCTCCTGAGGGGTCTGGACCTCCAGTTTGAGAACCCCTGCACTAGACTATGGGGACATTATGATACGAGTCTCTCTTGTTGAAGCTATTCTACTTTAATTAAATAATATTTGTGTCTGAGAGAGTGAGAATCACTCTATAGTCCAGTGGCTTGGGCACTCTCCTAAGAAGTGGGTATGACAATCAGGGTCCAAATACCCCAAGGGGCAAATAGGCTGCCTGAACCCTAAAGAAGAAGCAGTTGAATCCACTGGGTGTTGTGATGGAATGTACCCATGTCCACACCCTACACATATTGTAATAACCTTTGTACAAAGCATGCTTTGTGAGGTATCATTGGAATACTCAATTTGCTAGTCATTGTCCTGATAAAACGTATGTGGCAACAATGTTTGTGAAGTTGTGAGGATAAAATCCATTAAAGGCTTTGAGGCATGCAAGGTAAAAGTTTCAAAAAGACACAAAAACAGGAATATACATTCCATTCAGCACAGCTTATTTTATCAGCCATTTAAACAAAACATAATCTAACGCATATCTAGCTAGATTACTTACTAAGTTCTAAGACTCCATTCCTTTTCTGTTCCTGGCAAAAGCAGCACTCAGACAGAGCAAACCTTTATTTTTCTCCCCCCCAGCTTTGAAAGTATCTTGTCTCCTCATTGGTCATTTTGGTCAGGTGCCAGCGAGGTTATCCTAGTTTCTTAACCCTTTACAGGTGAAAGGGTTTTTCCTCTGGCCAGAAGGGATTTTAAAGGTGTTTACCCTTCCCTTTATATTTATGACACTTTGGTCTTCAGTCTCCAGCCAATTGACAGCAGAGGTCTGATTGTGGAGGACTCGGCCTTCAGCTATCAAAGATCCAAAAGGAAATAAAACACCAGATGCCTGCAGCAGACTTCCCTTTTTTCAAAGAGCCTCAAGCAGGCCATAGTCCTGATTAGAACATACTGCTGAGTCCTGGTAATAATTCCAAAGTAATCATCCAGTATCAGGCCCACCTTCTCTGAGGGGAAAGTAGGCCTGATTGGACTAGCAGTGGTCATACAAGCAGTCCCTGAAGTCAGATCAATCCTCAACTCCTGGAGTGGACCTTAAGATCTGTTCTCCTCTCAGGTCAGCTGGTGTGGACATCTCCCTTTCACTTCTTTCCTGCAGGCCTGACATGTCTTGTAGGTGCAATGGAGTGGAGTTATTCAAGCCCAGAGAAAGTCGTTAACCCTGATATGGGTTTTATACACAATATCACAGTCCTGTCGTTCTAAGTATGGTATGGTTCTACGTAAATACCTTACAGGGTAATTGGATTCAAAACATAAAGACTCCCTCTAGGCATAACCTTAAGTTACAAAAAGACACAAACAGGACTATACATTCCATTCAGTCCCAGCTTTCACCAAATGCAGTGAATGCAACTTTAAAAGAGGAAACTACTATGTAAGAAATGTATCTATAGCTTGCTGGGGGACATGAGCTGTGGATGCATTACATTTGGTTGCAGCAAATATATTCTATATAATGGGGTATAACATAAGTGATTACCTATGTTGCCATAAGTACTGTATTATATTGCAAGTGTTTTTTGACAGACAGTTTGGTCTATTAGATCTTCCCTGGGGCTATGAAGTATGAACATCTGAACTCTGCTTTTGCACAAAATCCTTAATGTCACTCCACTGAGGTAAACCGAATTTGGACCACTGTTTTCCCATCTGCAAAAGGCAGATAATAAATCCACATAACAGGTATAAAAGGAGGATTAATTATTTATTTGTATGGCACGCTTACTTATTACTGTTGTGTTCTCCTGTAGTAATGAAGTGTGACATTTCCAGTTTCCCCTTTGCATCTAGCTGCAGGTGGGGGAGAGAAAGCATCTAGCTAAGTGCCAGCATAACTGCTGCATACAAAATTGCTGTGGAAATAATAGGTCATCACAGCAGTAACTAAGCAACTTAAAATGGAGTCTTTCACCTAGTCTACACTTAAAGTTAAGTTGGCATAGTACATCAGTCAGGGGAGTGGAAAAACATCATAGCTATGCCAACCTAACCTCCAGTGTAGATGTAATTATGTCAACAGAAGAATGCTTCTTTCAACACAGCCACTGTTCAGGATGGGGTGTCCCTACACTAATAGGAAAGCCCTTTCATTGATTTAGGCTGTGTCAATGCTATGAGGTTATGCTGGCATAGCTACAGCAACATGGTTATGCCAATGTAGTCTCCATAGACTCTACATACAATAAGACTTTCTGCACAGATCAATTAAAGCTAGCGGTGTGAAGGAAGCTTAGTAAAGGTGAGAGGGGTGGTTAAGGTCACACTCTGGAATAGTGACAGAGCTGTTTTACAACTGCTGTTCCAATAGACACCACACCTGCTGCATCCCCTTTTTGGGAGGTGTTTGCAGGGAAGGCAGAAAGCAGAGGATTTGTTGGTGGGTCATGTCATCTGACTTTTCTTCATTGGATCTCTAAGGACTGAATATCAAATTGTCCTAAGGTAGGAAAAAAACAGGGTTTTAAATGTACCTTTTCCAGCATTGACTTCTATCGTACAAATCCTAGATTAGTGCTAGATAGACATTATCCTGGAATGTATATATGTACTTCTGTGTATTACATTCCACCACTGATGCATGAGGTATTTATATAATATCCATTATTATTTTAATAGAAATCATAGACCATAGTCCAGTGAGAGACTCAAGTCCTCTGAATCTAAATCACTTATATGAAAGAGATCAGAATATAACTTTTTAAACAGATAAGATAAAATTTTGAGTAAATTTTTACTTAGTCTTTTGCTAAAGGACTAATACCTTATATGAAATGTTATTCCATTTCAGTCATAGTGTGTTAGTACAGGAATCTTCTCAGCACTGGAAGATTTTCTCTTGTCTTTCATAGAGTTAGTTACTGTTAAGAACATTTTGTGGCTTGTTGCTGTTTGTTCAGGAAGGCTGCTTCAAGAATACTTTTTGCAAATCAGGCTCTTATGTTTCATGATGAATGTGGCCAAGAAAGTCCTTTGATATGATTTAATTAAGGTATATTCAATTTCTTTGGTTCATCTATGTGCCAGATGAAACTTAAGAGTGAAGAAGTTTAATTATTTCCTCTTGTCCTACCAGTCCTCTCCCCCGCAAATTAAGTCGTTATATGAAAGCTAACACAATTGGAAATTTAAGTCTGTTTAACCCTGGATACGAAAAGTTTCAAACCTTACTCTATCTGATGCTGGAGGAGAAAACTGGGACAGTTGAAAATGAATCCTCTGTTCCAGAAATCCTGCTGGATAGGAAAAGAATCCACTACTAAGGGAAGCCTGAAGAACAGACAGTGTAGGTCACAGCTGATACTGCTTTGAAAACAAGCAGTGGGTGCTGCTAAGGCAATTGGCTAGATAGCTGGGACTGTATACTCTTTATTCATAAGAAAATGGTGTGTAGGACCAAGTTGCATGAACCAGCACATTAGCCAGGTTTCCATTTCATTTCATAGAATCATAGAATATCAGGGTTGGAAGGGACCCCAGAAGGTCATCTAGTCCAACCCCCTGCTCAAAGCAGGACCAAGTCCCAGTTAAATCATCCTAGCCAGGGCTTTGTCAAGCCTGACCTTAAAAACCTCTAAGGAAGGAGATTCTACCACCTCCCTAGGTAACGCATTCCAGTGTTTCACCACCCTCTTAGTGAAAAAGTTTTTCCTAATATCCAATCTAAACCTCCCCCATTGCAACTTGAGACCATTACTCCTCGTTCTGTCATTTCTTTTGAATGCTAGGGAGAGGGCTGGTTCTGCTGCTTGTGGGGTGGTAAAAGGCTCACTCTATTCTCATTCTTTTGTGTTCTTATGCAGCAGAAAGTAGCATTCAGCCCTTGCAATACTGTATTATGTTGTTATAGACTTTCTTTACTGGATCTGGACTGTGGGACACTCAAATTTTCATGACACCCCTGTAGTCAAGGTTGCAGGATTTGTCCCCCACATGATCCTTCCTGATAAGTCCAGAATGCTCCCTAGGAATTTGATTATTCCTTGCAAAGCAGCCTGTTCTATGAATAAATCAGACTACTCTGATAGAGATCAACCTTACCTACATCCCTAGATGTAGAACTAAACAGGCACACTCATGTAGCACAACCCTAACACAGCTCAATAAATTAGATGTTGGGTAAGTGATATAGGCACTATCAAACATATCCATCCACCATCAAGATGATAAAGAGTGCTCCCCTCTGGTATGCTGTTTATCTTGAGTGCCATAGGAGAAGGAGGGGGAAGCTCAAGAAGCCCTAGTGGTAAAGATGTAAATTAAACTGCCTATGACTACAACATATCTTGTTGCAACAGCCAGGGATTTTTTGGTTCATGCAGCTGTTCTAAGGGGCATGTGAGAACTGATCAGGAGGGAGGAGGGGATGCAGATTTAAGCTATCAATTCTCCCCCTCCCCCCAAAATGAGTGACTTGGTACAAAATGAGTACCCACATTAGCATGACATACAATTAAAATAGATGTTACCTATAAGTAATAAATCTTAATCCATCTGATGTAAGAGTTCAGGCTTTGTATCTGAGTGAGAAAGTGAAAGTGAATATTGTGGTTACCTATATGCTGTAAAGGTGGGGTGGGGGAGGTGGGGAAAGGAGTTTGTTGTGGAATGATGGAACTTGAGCGACCGGGTATATGCTGAGGTTGATCTGGGTATTAATGTGGGCTTGCTGGGTAAGTGTCTTTAGTTTTAGTGATAAGGAATGCAGCAGAGCAATCTAAATTCTAAGGCAGTGAAATTTAGAGTCTGGGGTATGTTAATGAACCGGAAAATGAGTTAATGAGGATGTCTCTAGTCCACACTCTTCCCTCTATGAAAGTTTAGAGGAGGGGAGCCAATACCTAGTAGAATTTAGTAGTAGTACTATCAGCTGCCAAAGGTGCCTGCACATCAGAGATCAAAGCCTTCCCTTTCTCCCAGATCCTCTCATTCAATACTTCCCCATGACCTACACAATTCTGCCTCTCCCAAGTCCTGGCATGCAGATTAGCATTTAAAAGGCTAAAGTTTCTTTGGAAGCTGCCTAGGCAATTCAGGTTTTAAAAAAATCCCATTGACATTCATGTGAATTTGGCATCTAACACACACAGCCCCCAGGCAGCTTTAAAAATCTCAGGCATAGGACCAGCCTCTTGATCAAGTGCATCTTCAATTGTTGGGAGCCTAACAAAATAAAACTTTACCCTCATAAAAACTTTATAAATTAGGCAGAAAATCAATCATCCTTATCAGCATTTCCCCCTAAAGTGCCCTTGCTGTTCATCCTTGAAAGTTCATCCTTGTTTGCAAATCTATTTCCTACTTCCTAGAACAGGCAAAACAAAAGGATTATTTCTTTGAAATAATAATAATAATGATTCTAGGTGTTTTGAATTTATCCTAGAATTTTTACACTTAAATATTTTAAACTCTGTCATCTCACTGACCTCTTGATCCCAAAAAGAAGAAATTAAAAAAAAAACAGAGCCTCTAGGGTTTTCCTTATGCAAACTTACAGGACTTTCAGTTAGCTGGCACATCTTATTTAAATCAGTTTTATCCCTAGGTGAATCGTTAGTTTTAGAAGATGAATATAGTACTGGTTCATAGATATTCCACACATCAAAGGGTAGTCCTCAGTGTAACATAGCTTGTACATGTCCACATTCAACTCAGTCTTGTGGCAACTGAGCTTAGACATCACTGCTGATATAGACATTTTCCAAAGCAGAACAATCTCAATACAGCTGTAACTTTCTGTAAATAATGTCAGCCAAACATGCTTTTAGGCACATCATTGATTAGAATTACCACCTTAACACTATCTTCAGTTTTAATGTGTGAAATTGTTATATTTTCACATGTTGGTAGAAACAGATGCTCATCTTCACCTGGCATTGCTTGCATTTGTTTTTTGATAAGTGATTTCTCTGTCTGAATTTTTTTTAAAAAAGTTTTAACAGTGTGAATTGATGTTCTTATACAGATTCAGATCCTTAATATCACGAGGTATCTCATTTACCACCATCCTATTAAAGACACGTCAACAGAGCAAATTTTTAGGTTGTAATTTGTTGAGGCAAAATGTATAGCTGAAAGTTTGCTTTTTCCATCATGTTCATGCTGAATTACTCAATATGCAATGAGTTGTGACAAAGAGTTGTGTGACCTGGTAACATGTACCATTAATGGATTTAATCTCACTTTTTTGGACATATGGCTTCTGATGGGACAAACAATGAATTAGATGTTGGATAAATGATATAGCCACTAACACACACATACATCCACCATCAAGATGATAAAAAGAACGCTCCCCTCTGGTATACTGTTTGTCTTGAGCTCCATAAGAGTAGGAGGGGAATGCTCAAGAAGCCCTAGTAAAAAGATGCAAGTTAAACAGCCTGTGACTACAACATATCTTGTAACAGCCAGTGATTTTTTGGTTCATATGGCTGTTCTGAGGGGCATGTGAGAACTGATCAGGAGGGACTAGGGGAATGCAGATGCAAGTTGTCTTTTGCCCAAAAAACCCCACAAACACAAAATAAGCACTATCAATCCAAAATATAGTCCTCTTTTGACTGAATCATCATATACATGACAACATTTTTCCACTCTTTAACTTCAAAATTTCTGGCTGTCTCTTTCAATATCAGCAAATTATGTATGAGAAGCAACATTATAACTTTGGTCTATCTGCAGGAGCTACCAGATCATCCAGACAAAGCAAATTTATTATCTGACCCAGGAAATGGGATGAGGCCTGATTTAGATTTCAAGTCAATTTTATGTTGGTGTTAATTAACTTCTCTGAAATTATTGCTGGTTTACACTGGAGTAAATTAGATCAGAGTAAGGCCCAGCAATGCCCAATGCTTCAAAATCCATACGATCTAATATCATGAAACACACATACAATTTTTGTATATTGGGCTATAGAGGTAGCATGATAGTGATAGAAAGTCACATAGCACTGTTAAGAATGCAGTGCTCTAAAAAGTGTCCGAATACCATGCTGTGTTTCTGTTTGGTCAGTGATCAAACAGCTGTTCCCCAGCATGAAATAATGCTTCTAGAAGAGTTCACAAAAGGTTACATAGCCTCTTTCTACAAGCTAGTATAGTTTCTGAATTCTGTCTCTGAGCTTCACACGTCTCATGTTCTTGTGAAGAGGCATGAGGTTGTTTGTCACCCTGAGACCTGTGCACCTTAATGTCATTTTCACACTCATTAAAGTTATGATATGAAATCTCATACAACACAAAAACATTACAAGACACTAGCACCAGCAAGTCTCTTCAAAAGAAATTTACTGATGGTAGTATGTGCCTATTGCCCACAGAAAATTCCCTAAAGCAGTGAGTCATGATGACATAGCTGCTTAAAAAGAAAAAGTATTCTGTACATTTTACTGTATAGTTTAAGCAAATGGTATAATTTCTGTTCCATACTTCCTGCACAAATTTCCTATCATTAAATCTTGTGATTTTTTTAAATACTTTCTTGAAAGTGGAATTGATATCCCTCATACACACACTTTCTTCAAACACCCACAGTAACTTGAGAAGTATAAGATGATCATGTCATGTTTTACATTTACTTCTTGATATGGAACAGCTGTACAATCTGTGCTACTATTTTGCACTGACTGCCTATATTTACTTTTCTTGTGATATTGTTTCAACCGATTTCTGAATCAATTTTGCGGTGACACTGTTTTGAACAATGATATCCGCTAACTTTATTTCAAATGCTTTGTTACTATTTTCCTTTGATGTCTTGTAATTTTTTTCCTCTGAAGTTTTCTTTTATGCGGCACTCAGCACGGTACCAAGTGAATGTTGATATCCTCCAAAGAAGCTACGTTAGAAGTGTAAAAAAAAAAAAAATCTGCATTAGTGATTCACTGCAATATATAAAATTGAATATTCAGCTCCACTAACTGCAGCATATACATTTATCATAACATCCAAAAGCAAGAAGAATCTAAGCTCCTTAAAGGACATAAACTGACAAGAACCTCTAAACACAGATAGAACATGAAGACAGACAAATTTGTCACTAATAAATCTAAGACATCACTGCATACCTTTCAAAACATGTCAAACTCGTCATTTAGCTATAATTCATTTCTTAGCTGAAGTGATCAGTCTACAGCCAAAATACATTAAGGGTCCATGCAAGTTCAAGACAAAGTACATAGGATGATAGGTTATATTGCAGATACTGTCTTGGTTCACATCAACTGATTAAATGCAGTATCAAAGTGTAAGTGCAGTCTTAAAATCAGTATACTATATCAAATGGTATACCTATAAATCATTCTGAACCTCAGACAAAAAATATTGATACTTTCCTTGAGCCTGGTCTCCGAGTCCTACTGCTTCCATTTCCCCTCTATCATTATGCATGATTATGGTTGTGCCTAAAGGCCAGATGAGAAGAGACCTTTACTGTGCTAAGCCCCTTATAAACAGAGTAAGTGTCCCTGCCTTAAAGAGCTTACAATCTAAATAGACAAATGTTAAGGAAAAAGAGGTATAGCCTACAAGAAGTTTGATGGCTGCAGAGGTCATGGTCCATGATTTTTTCTTCTTTTGTCATTTTAAAAATTCTCTGTAGGATTATATTAGATGGAAAGACAGGAAGGAAGGGAGGAGAAGTTGGGTGGGAGCAAAACAGCACAGAGGAGGGAATGTTCAGAGTGAAAAATTGCAGAAGACAATCTGATGGGGACTCCTTTTAGCAGCTGTTGTGCCAGCTTCAGTCTCTGGCTGGCTCCTCCTTGAAGTTTTTTTCTCCCAAAGGCCAAATTTCTGAGGGAAAGGAGATGTCTCATGGGTCATAGCAACTCCTCTTCAGAGGAGTCTTCCTTGCAGAATTCACAGTTCTGGGTCCAGGGAGTGCTGTGAAGGATGGATAGCCCTGTCTGGACTCCATTTTGCCTACTTTCCCCACTCCAATGCAGCGTACCTGCTTGAAATTCTTCTGCATCTACTCTGCCTAGAAGCTGGGCTAATTGGACTACCTACCTGTGCTACTGGAATCCTTCAGAGCCACCAGGGTAACAATGAGTTTAGCAAGGCTTGTCCTGTTGCATCTAAGTATTTTTGTGAATATACAATGATTAGTGCTTAAAAAATAGTTCTTGCAGCATCTAAGTCAGTTAGAGAATAAATATCCCAGAATAAATACAGTAGTTGTGCTTCAAAATTCCAATTTTTACATAGTATACAGCATATACTGAGATAACATTACTGAGGCTGACTGCAGAGGAATTCTGCATGCACACAGGGATTTGCCCACGTGGAACAAGTTGTAGCACTGGGGGCCATAGATGCATGAGGCAATGGGTAAGCTTTTAAATATGACCACTGTTTATATTTGCAATTTGAGACAGACATGTTGATCCCTACCACACGATGAAATCCAGGTAACCAAGATATAGATTAGTTAAGTAAATACAATTGTTACATTTAAAAACAGTTTCTATTTTAGTTCTGGACACAGCCTCTATGCCCTCCAGATAGCTGCCTGTTCAAGACTGTCAAGGTTCCTTCCCTACTCAGAACTTTAGGGTACAGATGTGGCGAGCTGCATGAAAGATCCCCTAAGCTTATTCTTACCAGCTTAGGTTAAAAATTTCCCCAGGGTACAAACTTGGCCTTGTCCTTGAACTGTATGCTGCCACCACCAAGCGTTTTAAACGAACAGGGAAAGAGACCACTTGGAGATGTCTTCCCCCCAAAATATCCCCCCCAGAGCCCTACACACCCCCTTTTCTAGGGAGGCATGAGAATAATATCCTAACTAATTGGTTACAAAATTGTCAAAGACCCAAACCCCTGGATCTTGGAACAATGGGAAAAAAAATCAGTCAGGTTTTTAAAAGAAAGATTTTATTTTTAAAAAAAGATTTTTACCTTTCATCTTTGTAAAATCCAGATGGAAAATACTTTACAGGGTATTTAGATTCAAAACACAGGATCCCCCTCTGGGCAAAACCTTAAAGTTACAGAAAACAGGAATAAACCTCCCTCTTAACACAGGGAAAATTCACATAAAACAAAAGAAACTAATCCGCCTTGCCTGGCTTACCTATACTGGTTGCCATATTGGAGACTTGGATTAGGATGGGTTGGAGAAGATGGATTTCTGTCTGGCCTCTCTCAGTCCTAAGAGAGAACAACCACGTAAATAAAGAGCACAAAAAACAAAAGCTTCTCCGCCCCGAAGATTTGAAATTATCTTGTCCCCTTATTGGTCCTTTGGGTCAGGTGCCAGCCAGGTTAGCTGAGCTGCTTAACCTTTTACAGGTAACAGGATGTTGCCTCTGGCCAGGAAGGATTTTATAGCACTGTATACAGAAAGGTGGATACCCTTCCTTTTATATTTATGACAAAGCCTTAGCCTAGAAAATCATTTATATCCTTCATTATAACTAATTGTTTTATGTTGAAGTTAAAGTGCTGACATTGTCATAGCCAGAAGCCAACTAAGAAAGCTAAAATGAACTATGTGATGACTGCATATTTTAGATGAAGTGAGTTATGATGAAAAACAATCCTTTATGTTGATGTGACTTTGTCCTTTGTGTATATTTCTAGTTTCGTTAAGTAGTTCCAGAGGACCTAAATACCAAACAGGCTAAACACCACCCTCTGTGCAGAATCTCCTGAATTTTGCTAGAGCTATACAGACATATCAGACATAGCAGCTTCTTTCAGGTCACAGTAGTGGCAAACAGTCTTAGACTCTTGTTATTAAAGAGCCAAACACTGCTTGCAAATTATTAATTTGCATTGTCTCAAAATATCTGATCTCCCCTGCAGCTCCCTTATCACCTGAGCTTTCACAACAAATTTTCTGTGTTCTACTAGTATGAATCCCAGAACTCAGAATATTCTGTCTCTTTTCCCTAAGCTGTCAGCCAATATCATCTACAGAAACGCAGCAAGAGGCTATACCCTAGAGATTTTAACTCAGATGAGCAAATCTCTGTAGACTCACTTGGAAAAGCTCATATACTCAATGACATTTGCTTAGTAGTCTTGGGATAAAAAGCAAGCCTGAAAACTGCCAACATTTATGAAATTATATTCGATTGTTTAGTTCTTTTAATCTGAGAATGGAACTACTCAAGGAGAAAGAGTGCGAGCTAAAAACAGCAAAATATAGCATCTATGTGCTATTATTGCAGTACTGTGTATTGCTTTGCCTTGCAGAGGAATCTGTTTTATTCTATCTGGGTTCTCATACTGTGCCCATCACCATGGTATTTGATCATCTTTCAGAAGAACATTAAGCAATATGACTAGGAACTGCTAAATGTAGTTCTCCCATTCTCTATTTTTGTGCCCCAGAGGAAAATCAGGCACAGGTTTGTTTTATTTTTTTTGTTTTGTTTTTAAAGTCTACTGTTTTTACTACTGAAGGCAAGGTCAAAGACCCGAGGTGGCTTTTTAAAACCTAATCTAGATCTTACTTCCAAGGCTGGCTGGAGGAAGGAACATAGGAGTATAGATTATTAATAGAACTTTTAGAATGGGGTGCAGGAAGGGGAAACAGTTTTGCTACCATGCTAACCAATCATGCCAATAAGCCTGTCTCATCTATGATTTATCATCACTCCAGGTCATATACAAGCCCACATTGGATAAGAAAGATCTTTGAAAGCAGACTGGTTCCTGTACTTAGCTGCAAATTGAGGGATCTGAAGAGTGATGGATGAGTGCTTTGGTGGTATACCTTGTCAGGCATAATCATTCTTTGTTGCGAGGAATGAGGAAAAATGCTATAACAACGAGATCAAAGAGCTGAAAGCTTCCTTTTATGAAAAGAAAAATAAAATCTCCACTGGCTGGGATCATAGCTCTCGAATATTATTCTTATTAATCCAGCATTATAAATCAACACTACAATTTACAAAACAAATAAGGCAGGTTCCCTGTCTTGAAGATCTTCTAATCTAAAACAGACTAGGGGTAAAAATTTCAAAGTGTTTATATGTCTCAGGAGCCTAAGTCCCATTTTCAAAATGACAAGTTCTTAGACTCCTAAAAGCCTGTCTCCACAATACATTAGCCTGCACCAGAGGGATGCAACATAGATCTCTGGGTACCCAAGACTTAGAATCACCTTATTACTCCCTGCCTAGGGTAGCTAGGTGTTAACTCCCCGACGCCACCAGACTTTCAGCTACTCAAGCACTTTCCTCTGGGCTATGCCAGCTCTGTCTTTGCCTGGCAGGTTAACAATAGGTGTACCCCATTCCTTGAGTCTCTTTGCATTGTTCCTCTGTGATATTTAGCTTCTGACACTTTCTACTCACAAAAATTTCTAGATCCTCTACCCCAAGGAAGTAGCATTCCCCAGTTTCCTGGTTTAGTTTAAAAGCACTGCTTAAAACAAAAAACACCCAGCACTTGTGATGACCTATAATAAAACAAAACTAGATTTCAGAAAGTGGTGGGAAAAAAGGATTTAAAAAAATCATAAAATGCAAAGCTGGGTCTACACTTAATAGTTACCTCTCCTATCTAATAAAATAGGTTTTTCCACCCAAATTTCAATCTCTTGCAGAGCTGGTTGACTACAGGGGAACCAGGATCAAACGTTTCATGAGAACATCCCCCAAGATGTCTCCTCGGTGAAAGGATCCAGAGTGATCTCCCCACTATGTTCTACTAAAATAGTATTTTGTTCCTATTCACAGGCTGTATAAACTCCTGTCTTCTTGTAATGTTCCTTTTTTACCTTCAAGTGCTTTTGATTGTTTGCAGTTGCCTCTGCTAGTTTTTCATTGAGAGTCTTGGGATGGATCAGCTAGGTCATTGAGACTTGCATTACATCACTGACAAACCAAAAAGGGATAACAACTCCTTCTGCTTGAATGGGGTATCACAGAGACATATTATGCCCAATGACTAAACTTTTACTCCAAGTCCATAAAGCACACTTTCAAGATAAATACATTATTCCATAAATATAACCCATATACACCATGATTATAAATCCTGACAAGCTACAAGCTTCTGTAGCTACACGTTACTCTGTGTGGATAAGTATCATGAAAGGCATGTGTTTGGTGTAGTGAGTTTCTCAGGTCTGAAGTGAGAGTTGTTTGCAAAAAATACGGGATTCTTTGCAAATTCTTTTATACAGCGTATAAATTCTAGTGCACGCTAGCATATCAGACACTAACTGGCCCATATGGACCCTACTGGCATGCACTAAAAGTTCCCTAGAGTGCATTAATATTGTTCTTTCAAGCAGTACTAAACAAGATTTAGGCCATTCCTTTAGGTTCTTTTTCCCTTTATTTCCCCCAAGGATAGGTCCTTTTACTAACTCATCTTATAAAGAGGACTTTTTCTGTCATACTATGATGGCTGGAAGGATCTGCCCCTTCATCCTTTAATTTCCTCTAACAATTTTGAGCAATGCATATCACCAAACAAGGTTAGGACTATCCATGAAATAATAACAATAAAAAATCCTGCAACCACATAGCCTAGCTCACAAAGCAAAAACCTGAAAATGACCCAGTTCATCTTTATGCTACAAACTCTTAATATTGGTACATTAAGCGACCGAAGATCAGGCCACCAGCAAAGTCACCCAGTGTGGAGTTTCCATGTAGCATTGAGCTGAAGTAAGAGCTCTAGGCCAGTCCTTGCAGCTCCAGATTAGGGGACACATCAGGGAAAAAGGCACCAGTCCCATTGCTGTCAATGGCTCATTGGAGCTAAAGTCGCCAGGTAGAAGGTAGGGTATCCCTAAGATTGCTTTTACATGCACTGTAATTGAAATGGTCGCCAACTTGTCCTGAAATAAGAGACACACAGATGGCATAAAGTCACCTTTCCCCAGGTTTCAGGAAATGAAACCCACATGAAAATTGGGCCTTGAGTATCTAATCACTTGTGGACTGGAAGGGTGGATGTGAGACTGTTTTTCAGATTAGAAAAGCAGCAGTTCTGTGTAGTAATATCAAGCTTATTTTTGCCTGAAAGTATCCACTTTTGCTAATTAAAAAGGAACATTAATGCTTCATTCAAATAACTAGTTTCAGAGTAGCAGCCGTGTTAGTCTGTATTCGCAAAAAGAAAAGGAGTACTTGTGGCACCTTAGAGACTAACAAATTTATTAGAGCATAAGCTTTCGTGAGCTACAGCTCACTTCATCGGATGCATTTGTGGAAAAAAAAGAGGGGAGATTGATATACACACACACAGCGAACATGAAACAATGGGTTTATCATACACACTGTAAGGAGAGTGATCACTTAAGATAAGCCATACCAGCAGCGGGGGGGACGGGGGAGGCAAGGAGGAAAACCTTTCATGGTGACAAGCAAGGTTGGCTATTTCCAGCAGTTAACAGAATATCTGAGGAACAGTGGGGGGTGGGAGGGAGAAATACATGGGGAAATAGTTTTACTTTGTGTAATGACTCATCCATTCCCAGTCTCTATTCAAGCCTAAGTTAATTGTATCCAGTTTGCAAATTAATTCCAATTCAGCAGTCTCTCGTTGGAGTCTGGTTTTGAAGCTTTTTTGTTGAAGGATAGCCACTCTTAGGTCTGTAATCGAGTGACCAGAGAGATTGAAGTGTTCTCCAACTGGTTTTTGAATGTTATAATTCTTGACGTCTGATTTGTGTCCATTCATTCTTTTACGTAGAGACTGTCCAGTTTGACCAATGTACATGGTAGAGGGGCATTGCTGGCACATGATGGCATATATCACATTGGTAGATGCGCAGGTGAACGAGCCTCTGATAGTGTGGCTGATGTGATTAGGCCCTATGATGGTGTCCCCTGAATAGATATGTGGACAGAGTTGGCAATGGGCTTTGTTGCAAGGATAGGTTCCTGGGTTGGTGGTTCTGTTGTGTGGTTGCTGGTGAGTATTTGCTTCAGATTGGGGGGCTGTCTGTAAGCAAGGACTGGTCTGTCTCCCAAGATCTGTGAGAGTGATGGGTCGTCCTTCAGGATAGGTTGTAGATCCTTGATGATGCGTTGGAGAGGTTTTAGTTGGGGGCTGAAGGTGATGGCTAGTGGCGTTCTGTTGTTTTCTTTGTTGGGCCTGTCCTGTAGTAGTTTCCCCATGTTATTTCTCCCCCCCCCCCCACCCCGCCCCCCACTGTTCCTCAGATATTCTTGTTAACTGCTGGAAATAGCCAACCTTGCTTGTCATCATGAAAGGTTTTCCTCCTTTCCCCCCCTGCTGCTGGTGATGGCTTATCTTAAGTGATCACTCTCCTTACAGTGTGTATGATAAACCCATTGTTTCATGTTCTCTGTGTGTGTATATCAATCTCCCCTCTGTTTTTTCCACCAAATGCATCCGATGAAGTGAGCTGTAGCTCACGAAAGCTTATGCTCTAATAAATTTGTTAGTCTCTAAGGTGCCACAAGTACTCCTTTTCTTTTTATTCAAATAACTGTGATCCAAGCACTATTTGGGAGTGATTTTTTTCCTCTCAGTAAAAAATAAACCCATTTATCAAGAAAATCTTCAATTTTTTTTTTTGCAAGTGGGGCACAGGGTTACAAGACTTGCTATATCAGAATAGATCATATTGTACAATATCGTGCCTGCAACAATTGCTTAAAATTAGATACTTTAGTAGAAGACATATTGGACTTGGACAGTTATGCAACAGGATACCATGGGAGGTGATTGCAAATGACTTAGTTTAGTGTTCTTACTAATGGTCCTTGTAATTTTTATCCAAGCTTGTGTAAATGGACACTATTCTTAAAAATGTGTCTGCTAATCCTTTACAAATTTTCTAAGCTATAACATTTGCATCAGTCCTTTTCATGCAGTCTCTTTCTCTACACACCCTTCCCCTCAGTCTCTGGTTATTAGTATTTTTCTACTTCTTTGAATATTTGAATTTTCTTTTTTCTGTTTTTGGTTTAGCTGTACATGGTCTTCATTACTTTCATTTCATTTTGATAAGAACACTTCTTGTTAACATTTTATTGCTCAAGTTTGGTAACTACTGTTGATCTTTTCACATCTTAATATGTTCCATCACCAAGGAAAAAAGATGAAAGGGAATTAATTTGTATTTCTTTAAAAGGTTCACTTTACTGTAAAACATGCAGGCCCCTTACTAGAAGGTTATATCTGCTGATCTGATCTAGGGCCTTCATGTTAATAATATTCTCTGAGGCTTAAGTTTTTTAGTAGTGAACATGTAACCATTATTGTACTTTTATAAAGGAGTCTATAGTCCGTATTATTCTTGATCTGTACTCTCCCTCTGAAGCATCTTGCACTGGCTACTGTCGGAAGATAGGATACTGAGCTAGATGAACCATTGGTCTAACCCAGTATGGCCATTCTACATTCTTATTATGTTATATGTGACAACGAACAACATTATATTTCTCTTAGTAGATGGTTGTCAGGGGAGGTGACTCAACACACACCATGTTATACATCATATATATCTCCACAGCCACTCACTGTCAATCCCACCTTCCCTGTATCATCATCTTCATTCTCACCTCTTGAGATTCTTGTCTCCATGGCCTCTGAAGATCTCCTCTTCCTTTCCCCTCATGCCATAATGAGGGGGGAAATGGCATCTAGGAACCATTCCTCCTCAGGTTCTCTTCCTCATTACAGGTCAAGCTACCTATCTTCCTGGGGAGCACAAAAGTTCAGTCTGATGGCTCAAGAAACATAGAATATAATGTAGAATATAATATAAATGTAGAAATATAAAACTCAGCAGGCAGACCTGGGAAGGAAGTGCTAGCTCTCCTTCCACTTATGGAATCCATGTGAAGGGTAAGGCCCAAGGAAAAGGCACACGGAGGAGAAAGTACCAAAAGATGGCTTTGGACTCAAATGAGCAGTATAAAAACTCATTAACATTCATAGCTCATTCTGGCCTTGAACTAAAATCTATTCCCACACTGCCAATGGCTCTAGAAACACTATGTAGGAATTGGAATGCTAAGAAGAGGGGGGTGGGGAAAAAAAGTTAAATTTAATACAGAAAGTGGTCTAAAAAAATAAAATATTAACAATTCAGTATAACCCTCCATACAGATTTATGGCCTGGTAACAAAATCAATGTCAAATGACACCCAAAGTAAGAGAAAAATCCATGCAAGTTTATCTCAGAAAATTGCAATAGATAGAAAATTCATGAGATGACATTTAGACATATGTTAAAAACAAGTTGCCCAGATCAGAAAGTAACAATTATTCCTGTGGATTACGTACACAAGATTTGATCTTCTTAGCATTCATAGTATTGGTGTCCCATTTTTTAATTTAGCTTCCTGGTCCCTTTTTTTGGGGTGTGGGGGGAGGAATAGTGGTTTCTGTCTAGTTACTGTCAACACATACCATTTAGATTCTTTGTACCAGTTTTCATCTCATTTAGTCAAGGACAACAAATATCAAACTTGACCAGGCCTAAAACAAAGCTCTGCAAGAAAATCTTGATAAAAAACAAAAAACTGTCATTGCTACTAGGTAACCCAAAAGGGAAATAAAATGAGCCTGAAGATTTAAAAGAAATAGATATACCTGTGGGTCCTGCTTAGTTTTTGCCATAGTATCTATTGCCATTCTGAATATATCTATTGTCACTACTGAAATACTAAAGTTAAACATCTGCTAAACAGCATTACTGAATCTCACATCAGCTTTTTCAACAATGAATAATCTTTTGGAGGCAGCAGGAGACTAACAAGAATCTAGAGGATATAACAAGCACAATGTAAATATTACTATAGTAATATATTACCATATATAAACCATACTGCAACATATTTGAATATATTTTTTGCACTTACTGGGTCACACAATGGTTCATCAGCTCCTTACCTTTCCTGATCTGTAAAATTCTCTTTTCTCTATAGCAGGAATTATCCAACAAATGTTCATCCAAGTAATACAAATGCTACTTTATTAGGCTCTATTACTGATTCCTTGTCTGTTCCTGTAGTATAAGATATAAACAGTAAAACAATGCTGTTATCCAAAGAAACACGACAAAACATGAAAATTATGAAATTTCTCCCTTCTCTTTCTGTGATGGGGAGCAAGTGCAGCATAAATATTTCAGGGTCTTATTGGTCTAACCAAGAGATTACTGACCATACGTGGGTTTGGTTAATGAGATCAAGTCTGCCAGTGTCCCTGGATAGGCTGCTCCTTCTAAGGCCTTTTTAGAGTACACTGAATGCACCCCTTTCAAGCAGAGGTGAACCATGCCTGCAGATGGGGTCAGGGGGCACAAGTAAGGACAGTGGCTTCAGCAGATGTTACTGAGCATGCTCAATCCACATGTGCATGCTCACTACAAGCCAAGCAGTTAAATATAGGGAGCAGATGACCACGTCTGTCCCCTCTCCCCTCTGCCACACACACCCAGCATCACCTCTGCTTTCAAGTGACAGGCTTGTGCGCCCACTTCTATTTGGGGTGGGATCACAGAATACAACCATTTTCCAATTGAGTGTCTATGTTACATTTGCATGACACTTATGTTTGCTTTTCCTTACCACTTCCTCTTTCAAGCTGTGATGTTTTTTAATATTTATTTTTATTAAAACACTTTATTTTTACATTAAGCAGGTTTCTATTTTGGAACCTGTATGGTGTGTGTATCCCACAGTGAAGTGATAATGGGATGGGTGACAGTTTTCATTTCATGAGAGGTGATGAAAAGTCTGAGTTAAGAACTCAGGGTAGCAGATTTCTGGAGACTTGGAAGTGGAAGGATTGTTGGTGTCAACCTGCGAGGACTAACTAGGGTGAAGGAAGCCAGCATGAGACATTTATGATTTTTTAGGCTGGCTACTGATATCAGAGCTCTGAGCCATAGCATTAAGCTACTTGCAGGCAGTGAGAAAACCCCTCATTGGTCTGGATGATCCCCAAAAATGTCACACTATCTCTTTGCATCCTTTTGACATAGAGCTAAGGGCTTCATCTGAAGTCAATAGAAAGGCTGCTCAGGCTTTCAGTAGTCGTTGGATCACACCCTAAACTGGTAAAATGCAGAGGTGAAAGCTCACTGGTTTTAGTTGACATTTTAAAAAAATAAAACAAAGTCCTGTGTAATGCTACATGGTCTATGTGCACACATTCCTTGCTAGTGAGCTCATTTTAAAAAAGTAGTTAAAAATGTTAGTGATAAGCTAAAAAAAAAAATCTTAGTTGCTCAGATGAACAACCTGAAGTTTAGAGACATGTACAATCACCATGGTCTTGAGAGCAAGCTGAAAATCTTGCAATATCATTGTCCTTCACCACATTTCCACTATTCCCTAAGTTCAGGAGGGCTAGAAATACCACATTTCTCCCCTCCTCCTCCCTTTCAAAGGCAGTGTTCTAGTTCCAATTGGAACTAGAGAGTTCACTAGGTCTGTAATAGACTGACACATACATACAGTCATTCCTGTGGTCATATTCATTGCTGAAGTAGCATGGCTTACAATTGCACATAAATGAGAAACCTTGCTGAATTTTGAGCCCCCCCCCCATTTTAAGTCTCTGGCATAGCTAGAATATTTCAAAGCTTCTGAAAAATACTACTGTATGCGCATTGTGTACGAATGTACACACTCAAAAATGTGCCAGGAAAATGCAAATGAGCAAACAGTATAATTACTGGATGTTAAATTGATCATTGCAGATAATTTCAAGGAAAACTGCATTTTCTGTAAAATCAGCTGCAAGCCAAAAAAGTCCTTCTTGCCATCAATAATCCATGAAATTTATTTTAAAAAGTGAAATTACTTATAAATTGAATGTTTGAGTCTACTGCTGGTGACTGTCATCTTGCTAAAATTTGTAGCACTTGTGACACTAATGGCAGAATAGATCTCGGTATGTAAACCAGCTGAAGAAAAAATTTAATATTTAAAGAATTAACCAGACTATCCCAGAATTAAGTCTGCCTGATGTTACTGGGAAAGGATAAAGACAGACTTTAAAAAAAGGAGTGCTCAAATAATTTCAACAATTTGTAAATTATTATTCACATTATCTTTACTATCATCTTTACCTATTCTAGTCCACAGCATAGCATAGTTTTTACATGCCAGAATGCTTATTTGGGACAGGTTTCAGAGTAGCAGCTGTGTTAGTCTGTATCCACAAAAAGAACAGAAAAGAAATACTTGTGGCACATTAATCTCCAAGGTGCCACAAGTACTCCTGTTCTATTTGGGACAGTTATCTGCTCTCATAGCACATCATAGGTGGCAACTTTACAAGAACTAAATGTAAACTGTCATTAGAACACTCAGTAAAACAATATGAGCAGACAACCAGACAGTAGAATACAAGTCACTAATGGTCTTCATTCTGAGCTAAGAAAAGTTAAAGTCTTACACATAAAAGGGGGAAGCAGAGTGAGTTTGTGAGAAGGATTTCCTGGTCATGTAAAAGTTTCAAGTCCCATCAGGAATTTCAATAGGCGCCAGTGCAATATCTGGAGAAGTTATTTATTTTGAATGGGCATGTAGGGAGAGAAGGGAGAATACCCTGTGAATTTTGAGACAGAATAGGAACAGTATGGTGTCAATTCATGAAAATCAAACCACAAGAATAAAAATGGAAGAAATTCAAATGTATGGAATCCCACCATAAGATTAGTACACATAGTATGTAAACAGAATGAAATTCAGTAAGGGCAAATACAAAGTACTGCACTTAAGAAGGAATAATCAGTTGCACAAATACAAAATGGGAAATGACTGCCTAGGAAGGAGTACTGCAGAAAAGGATCTGGGGATTATGGGGAATCAGAAACCAAATGAGTCAACAACGTAATACTGTTGCAAAACAAGCAAGCATCATTCTAGGCTGTATTAGTAGGACTGTTGTAGTAAGACAAGAAATATTTTTCACTCCACTCAGCACTGAAGAGACCTTAGGATTATTGTGTCCAGTCTGGGGAACCACACTTTAGGAAAGATGTGGACAAATTGGAGAAAGTCCAGAGGAGAGTGTCACAGGGTGCTCGGCTCACCATTGGGGTGCCTTCTACCGGCAGCAGCTGGGAAGCAGCTCTACCTAGTTCAGCACCCTCTTCTCTTTCCCCATTGCAGCTCTCCTACCACTTAGAGTTGCAGTACAGCTGCTTTGTGACACCACATTCCAGAATGGTCATATTAAAAGACGGGGAATCACAAAGGCCTTCTGCACTGGCAGCATCAGGCAGCTTTCTTGCCTGCTGCCCTGACTTTGTGTCTCCCAGTCAGTCAGGCAGTCTACCAATACCACTAGTAGGGGAACCCATGCCCTATCTCTCCCCTGGGTTCTGGTCCAGGGACTCTTTAATAAGCAGTCAAGGCCCGACTACACAGACCCCTTGATGTGTCCCTGGAATACTTCCTACCATGCCCTATCTTAGGTCTTGCTAGTCCCACAGCCTCTTCACAAGCTCCCAGTGTATCAGCTCCTTTCTCCAAGCCTCCTCCCCAAGCTCACTACGAAGCTTTTTGGCACTTTCTACCTCCCATGCAGTTCTGCTGAAGGAAAGTTCTCTTCTCCCCTGGTAGGGTGGTGCCTGACTCAACAGGAGTCATCCTGCTCCCTCATGAGAGTCCTGTGCAGATTTCCTCCATATCTACTTTGGGCTTCCTGTTGCAGACTTGCTTCCCTGCCTTCTTCCAGGGAGGCTCTGTCTACCAACAGACCACCTCAACACCCAACACCCAATAGCCAGGAGTCTCTCACTGAGTTATAGCCAGCAATCAGTTCTCCTTCCTGGTCAGCTCCCACCTGAATTGGGTTCAGCCCTTCTAATGCCTCTCTCTGGGCTTGATGCCTACTGGAGGTGTAGTAGGGTAAGGCTGAGTGAACCCCCATGCTCTCATTTACCCCTTCCCTCTTAGGTAAACCTTTTCTCAGGGGTTCCTATTCTCATAAACCCTTACCTCCAGAAGAGAGAGTGCATCCTTACTCCCTGCCACTTGTCACCTCCTGCCTTTATAGAAGCCTTACCTGTTCCCACACAAGTGAGCTTCCTTCTAATTAGCACCCTCCACTCAGATTACATCTCCCCTATTTGATTCCCTGGGCTTAATTCAAATTTTTCAGGGACAGTGTGGGGAATGGAACCCATCACAGAGAGCAACACAAATTATTACAGTTCCAGAAAATGTGACCTACTAGGAAAGATGGAAATTGGGTTTGTTTATCTGGAAAGAGAGACTGAAGGGAGACAGGATAACTGTTTTCAAATACTTAAGATTGTTATAAAGAGGAGTTATAAATTGTTCTCCTTAACCACTGAGGACAGGACAAGAAGTAATGGACTTAATTGAAGCATGGGACATTTAGGACAGAGAACAGGAAAAACTTGCTAAATGTAAGGGTAGTTAGTACTGGAACAAGTTACCTATCAAGGATGTGGAATTTTTTTTTAAATTAAGAACTGGTTAGACAAAAAACAAACAAACAAACAAACAAAAACCCACCTTTCAGGGATGGTCTAGATAATACTTAATCCTGCCTCAGCACAGAGGCTAGATTAAATGACCTGTGGAGGTCCCTTCTACTCCTACATTTGTGATTCTATGATATATAAACATGTGAATAGATATTGGGAGCGCATTTCATTTTTGTGTTATTGCTTAGTATCATGTATATGGGGTCCTACTATGGCCTTTATGATAATGCAATCCAGGTATAAATGTCTGAGGTTTTTCAATTCTACTCTTGTTTACATTGGAATGTAGTCATGTCGTCTTTTATTTTAAACTTTTGTCCTTAAATAATAATGCCATTCCAACTAAATTATTTATGTATGACAATGTGCTCTGTGCTGGATAAGCACATATCAAGCCAGTCCCCATCCTGGAGAATTAACAGAGTAGAAAACAGGCATAGGAGAAAAACAAAAACAAAAGATGTGCTGAAATATCCAAAGGATTTACCTTACTTCCCCCACCCCTTCCCTTCTTTTAAGATGATGCTGATTATTTTCACACTCACACAAATAAGAAACAAATTATATGTAACACACCATGCAATATGAAGTCCCCATTAAGGAGTATAATTCTTCCCAGGTGTACCTTCATTGACTGTATTGGATTTACACTAGAGAGGAATCTGGTCCACTGAGAATAATTAATGGAGAGATAATTGAGCTGGATATATGAAAAACAAATGAAACAGCAAGAGAATAAACTGTTGGGTGATTATGGTACATGCTAGTATATAACAATCCTAACTCTTCAAAAATCCTCCAAGGAGTAGCCTAAAAATAAATACAGCATAGGTGTTAGTTGTAATCTGAAACACTAGAGCTCCATAACATCTTCATTGGAGTCCAACAAGTTCCCTTTTTCCTAATCTTCGCCTTCTTTTAATGGTGCAATACATGAACCAAGCCTGATATAATCAGTAATGGAAGCTATTTTCTCCCCAAATTATCAGAAATTAAGCAGGGAACAAAATTGCAGTATCCAATTAATGATTAATTGCAGTTTTAAATCACACTGTTAAACAATACCAATTGAAAAGTATATTTTTGATGTTTTTCTACATTCATATATGACAGGTTTCAGAGTAGCAGCCGTGTTAGTCTGTATTCGCAAAAAGAAAAGGAGTACTTGTGGCACCTTAGAGACTAATAAATTTGTTAGTCTCTAAGGTGCCACAAGTACTCCTTTTCTTTTTACATTCATATAGTATTCTGTGTTGTAATTGAAATTAAAGTGTATATTGTTTATTACAAATATTTGCACTTTAAAAAAAAACAAAACAAATAGTATTTTTCCAATTCACTTCATGCAAGTACTGGAGTGCAATCTCTGTCATGAAAGTGCTACTTACAAATGTAGATTTTTTTTTTGGTTATATAAACTGCACTCAAAAACAAAACAATGTAAAACTTCAGAGCCTACAAGTCCATTCAATCCTACTTCTTGTTCAGTCAATTGCTAAGACAAACAAGTTTACATTTACAGGAGATAATGCTGCCCACTTTTAATTTACAGTGTCACCAGAAAATGAGAACAGGCGTTTGCATGACACTTTTGTAGCTGACATTGCAAGGTATTTACCATGCCAGATATGCTAAACATTTGTAGGCTGCTTAATGCTTCAGCCACCATTCCAGAGGACATGCTTCCAAGCTGATGGCACTCGTTAAAAAAAAAAATGCATTAATTAAATGTGACTGAACTCCTTGGGGGAAAATTGTATGTCCCCTGTTCCATTTTACCTGCATTCTGTCACATATTTCAGGTTATAGAAGTCTCGAATGATGACCCAGCACATGTTCATTTTAAGAACACTTTCACTGCAGATTTGACAAAACCCAAAGAAGGTATATGAGATTTCTAACGATAGCTTCAGTACTTGACCCAAGGTTGAAGAATCTGAAGTGCCTTCCAAAACCTGATAGGGACAAGGCGTGGAGCATGGTTTCAGAAGTATTAAAAGAGCAACATTCTGATGCAGAAACTACAGAACCCAAACCACCAAAAAGGAAAATCAACCTCCAGCTGGTGGCATCTGACTCAGATAATGAAAGTGAACATGTTGGTCTACTCTGCTTGGGATTGTTATCAAACAGAACCCATCATCAGCATTGTCACATCTCCCCTGGAATGGTGGTTGAAGCATGAAAGGACATATGAATCTTTAGCACATCTAGCACATAAATATCTTGTGATGCCTGCTACAACAGTGCCATGAGATCACCTGTTCTTACTTTCAGGTGACATTGTAAACAAGTAGGCAGCATTATCTTCTGCAAATGTAAACAAAGTTGTTTGTCTGAGTGATTGGGTGAATAAGAAGTAGAACTGAGTGGATTTGCAGGCTCTAAAATTTTACATTGTTTTATTTTTGAATAGTTTTTGTACATAATTCTATGTTTGTAAGTTCAGCTTTTATTATAAAGAGATCGTACTACAGTACTTGTATTGGTATTTCAATTCACTTATTTCTTTTGTTTTTAATGCAGTTAAAATACTTGCAATCCAAAATAAAGTGAGCACTGTACACTTTGTATTCTGTGTGAAATCAATATATTTGAAAATGTGGAAAACATCCAAACATTTAAATAAATGGTATTCTATTGTTGTTTAATAGTGTGATTAATCACCATTACTTTTTTTTTAATCACTTGATAGCCCTAATATCTACCTACAATTAGAAGTAGTACTGATCAGAAAATGGAATTTCAGTTCTGCAGGAAATTCAGACATTTTGAAATTTGATTTCATTCCTAATTGGAACAAAAAACTCAGAACTGAAAAAAAAATTGAGGAACACTGCATTATTGTGTTTCAATAATGTCAAAACATTTGTTTCGTTAAGGAAAAAATATTGCTTTACTAGTATTGAAACATCTAATATATAATATTTTAATCAAAGTTAACATAAAATTGAAATGAGAAAGTCCAATTGTAATTTTTTACCTTATTGAAACAAAATGGAAAGTCAAAATGATTTGTTTAAACTTTTTCTTTTTGAAAAAGTGGTCAAAATCTTGTTCCTATGAAACATTAAGATTTTGATAAAACTGCATTTTCTGACAGAAAATTGCTCCGTTCAGTTCTCCCCCCCCCCCCGACAGCTCTAATCAAACAGCTACAAATGTACCCCAGAGTGACTTTCTGTCACAAGTCTGAGCAAGAATTCCTCCTTAATATCCATTACATATTTTCTTGCTCAGTTTTTGCCTTTTGGTTGCTGACTATTTTCTCGCAATGTTAATTATTTAGGATGAATCTTATCTAAGGATTATTTATTTTAGATTAAGGGGGAGGGCTAAAATTGTTTATGTACTCAGAATTTCAAATAAAAAGATGTAGCTCATTTCCCTTTGATTGACAAAAGTGCCAGAATGAAGAGTGTCCTATTTTTCATACTGCCTGTGGGTTGCTCTTATAGCCAGGGAAGTGCGCGCACACACACACACACACACACACACACACACACACTCTCCATGCTTTGTCACTCAGCCCATCACCTATTGAGTGAGTAGTAAAGAGTTTGCTATAAAAAGAATCTTAAATATGACAGTCACGATGTGAAATTCCTAAGAAAAAGTGAATCACCTAACATTTTCCGCAAAGGATCCTGCTGTTCTAGAAACACTCTTAAAATTATTGAGGCATTTCTGACCTGGATTTTAAGAAATCTAATAATGATTATGTCTGATATTTAAAATTTTAGCCAAATGTCCTGAAGTGCTCAGCAGTCTTTACAAACTGATTTAAACAATTAGGGAATTATTGGAGTTCCACTCTGAAAAACTGCATCATGGGATGTCACATGTATTACATCTCAGTAACTCCCATATCAAATGTTATTGGTCTACAAGTAAAAAGATTGGATTTTTTGTAACCAACAGTTCTGCATATTCATCTAGGGGCCTGAAAGTTAAGTTTTTTTCTGTCTGCCTTATCTATCAATATTGCAATAAATAAATATTTGCATTGCAGTAACATTCAAAGATTCCATTCAGGATTTGGGGGGGGCGGTCCATATGATACAAACTTTGCTATACGCTGTTCAAATAAGATTTTCAGTTAAATCTGTGTAACCTAATTCTCCTCAGACTATGCCATTAGTTTACTCAGGGCAGGGTTACACTAAAGTAACTTAAGATGGTAGATTTTATAAATGACTCTGCAACAATTAATAATTCTACTGATGATGTCCAAGACAGCTGAAAATGCAGTTCACTCATCTCGTAGCTGTGTTGGGTCTGTAGGAAGAAAAACAAGTTTTATTTGTTTTGTGTTTTGTTTTTGTTTTTTTTACTAATGAAAGCACATAACTGAATAAATAGAGTGTGAAATTCATCCCTGTATAGAGGGCAGAACACACACTAGGCATCTCTTCAGTGCAGCTCAGTCTCTTATCTATTCTATGAGCATAATTGTGCCCATAAGACTTGTGTTGGAAGGCTTTGCTCAGTAGCAAATTGCACCCAAGAAACAAATCTTAATCAGAATAACATTTTACATAGTCCCTTTTTAGGAGTAGAACAAACAATTTAAGTCTGTTGATGAATTCCATTCTAAGTCATATTTGGTACCATTCTGACTCAAAAAACTTACTCCTTTGGAACTGAACTTTGAAATAGTTTCTACTCAATGATGAAATCTAATAGTGTGGAGACAAGGTGGGTGAAGTAACATCTTTTACTGGACCAACTTCTGTTGGCGAGATAGACAAGCTTTAGAGCTTACACTGTGCTCACCTGAAGAAGAGGGGACAAGGGACAACACTTAGATATCCACTCCAAACACATTGGCAATCTCATTCATTTCTTCCTCACCCATAACACACACACACACACACACACGGGAACAGTCCAAACCATGGGAACAGATATGAGCACTAAGATGGCTCCCCAATATACCAAACTTGTCATGGGCTGCCTAGAAGAAAAATTTCTGGACAAATGCCCCATGAATCCAATGATATATCTGAGATACATTGACAATATTGTCATCATCTGGTGTCCTGACCTAAACTCCCTCACAGATTTCCACCACAACTTCAGCAACCACCACCCATCTATTAAACTCTCTACAAAACTCACAAGAGCATCAACGTCCTGAACACTAACATCAGCTTCAACAATGGAACCTTACTGACAACTATTTACAAGAAACAAAACATTCACCACACTTACATTCACACATGCCATAACCACCCCAAACACAACAAGAAATCTGTTATCTACAGCCAGGCACTCAGATAACTTAGAATATGCTCAAAGGACAAAGTCCAGGATACATGCTTAACACACTTAAAACTGCCTTCACCAAACAAGAACACTCTACCAGAGAGAGGCCACCCAAATATACTGGTAGAACCTGCTTCAATACTGGACAAAACACCCAACCCTCTGATTGCACACACCTCGTTGTTACCTACCATCCCACACTAGAACCTATATGAGGTATCATTAAACAATTGCACCTATACTCCATGGGAATCATACCCTGAAAGAAATCTTTCCTGAACCCTTTCTTCCAGCCTTAAATCAACCCCCCAAACTCATAATCAGAAGCAAGCTCCCCACAGACCAGTGCACATCAACTCAAAGCAGCACTAGATCCTGCCATAACAAATGCAAAACCTGAGATATATGTCCATTGCTATGATGATCAATACCTTCTACAATACATATTTCAAGATCCATGGGTCCTACACATGCCTATTACAATGTGTGATATACCTCATCTGGTGCACAAGAATGCTCCAATAATAACTGTGTGTATGAAACAAGACAATCCCTACTCTCTCCAATGAGCTCACAGAGGAGAATGATGAAAAAAAAAACACCATACCACCAATGGGCAAACACTTTTCACAAATGATTACTCCATAGCTGATCTCTCAGTCCTCATCCTCAAGGGAAAACCGTGTATCACCTTGTAAAGGTTCAGACTGACCCCATGGCATCTCCTGCTGGTAATCTTTGGGAATTAGCTCATCTAGGACCTAGTGCCCCTTTCTCTGGGATGCTGCCCCCCTGGCAGTACCCCCAACACTCTCACATTCTGGGTCTCCCCCACCCAAGGGAACCCACACCTCACCTCAATCTAGGCTACTGCCAGTCCCCACTTAGCCCCTTATATCAGGGGTAGGCTGCAGTGTATACAACATTCATGACTGGCAAGGGGGTTTTGGACCTGATACCTCTGCAACCCTGCACCTATTCAGCCTGCAGTCAGGCCTACAGCCTTCTAGGCCAAAGTTCCCAGCTCCTCTAGCCCTTCCCCAGCCCTGCTCCAAGTTGGGTGTCCTCAGCACCTTACAGATAGGCCCTTCTCCCTCTACAGGCTCACAGCCTTATAGGGGCCAGCTGGGCCTGACTGAGCTGGCCACAGCTGCCGCTGCTCCCTCAATCAGCCTGGGCTTTTCCCCATAGCCCCAGCTCTCTCCCAGGGCTGGAGTGGGTAACCATCTCACTACACACCTTTAAAAGATGAGACTGGGAGCCTAAATTCATAACTCTGCTAGATGAAAAATTATGGACTTAAAAAAAGATACTGGATTTATAGCTCATTACAACAATCTGTAACCCACTAATCCTCCTTTGTCCTACAACTGTAGAGATGTTATCTGCCCAATTCACCTTGAATTGTTGCTTACAACTTGTAGCTGTTCCACCTTGTATTTAGCTGTGACACTGTAAGTACTTTTCCCAGACCTGAGAAAGAGCTCCGTGTAAGCTCAAAAGCTTGTCTCTTTCACCAACAGAAGCTGGTCCAATAGAAGATACTACCTCTTTCTAAAATCCTAGGACCAATGTGGTACAACAACACTGCAAACAATAAAAAAGTGGGTGTAATTTGATTAGATTCTGAGTAGGCACCTACAGGTGTAAATGTCTACAGAAGGTGCAGGGCAATGGATATCAAGACCATTATCTTTATGAGGAGGACAGAAAGAGTCAACTAGCTTGAAATAGGATTTTCACCATGTCTTGTAATTTAAACATTTTCTCTAATAGTTGCAATTTCAAATGCTTTCAGGCATCTGATTGCCATTAAAGTCAATAGGAATCAAGTGGCTTAAATACCACACAACACTTTGTAAATGTAGGGATAATAATTACAGACAGTGTAATTATCAAGAAGAGATTCAAATTGCCTCTATTAGATATCCCAATTGCTTTGCTTATATATGCAACCATGTATTTAAAATGTGGTTGGAATCAAATTTCAGTAGTATAAAATAAATAAAAAAGTGCAAGTTTTATATACCCTGAACAAGTACAGATACAATTTTTGATGCTGCAAGAGTAGTGGCTACAGGAGTAGTCTAATAAAACTGCAATAAAAAGGAGCAGTAAAATGTCCTGTTTTCTAATTAAGTGATAATCATACTATTGCACAATTTTATGAGGCAATAATGCAGTTCCCAAGTGGATAAACTATGAGGCTGAAGGCCGAGTACTTTAGCCCAAGAATGGAACTAGATTATTGCCTTATAAAACAGCCCACAGTCCCATTGTGGCTATTATGTGGATAGAATTAGTGTTGCTGGATCTTTTTGTACTTTTAAAAAGTTTACATAGTCCAGTGAAAATCTGATTAGCACTATTTGTCCCTGATTAAGTATATAGAGTGAGAAAATGGTGGGGACGGGGATAGTGCAGGAGAAAAAAAAAACAAAAAATAGGCACTAGTTGAAGCTGCTCTTTCAGATAGTGACCATTTCCCAAATATATTCACTTTACTTTTAAATTCATGGGTAAAACCATGGGAATAATTAAACTAGTTTTAGTTTGTAAAATCTTAGGGAACTGCTGACTCATGTTGAGCAATATGTTCTTCAAAGAGAAACAAAAAATCCAAGAATGCAATCTTAGGGCTTTGCAAACTCTCACACACTTGCTCAGTAGGCCTATTGAAATCAATTGGGCTACTTATATCGGTAAAGTTACTCATGTGCATTAGTGTTTTCATAATCAGGATCTCTTGATGCCTCTTTTCTGGGAGTCCAGCTGGAGTCATCTGAGTACTGTAAACAAGAAAAGGTTGAATTATCTGAGGATTTTTCCACTAGTTCATATTCCAGCACATGTATGAGAAACATTGCAAAACTTAATACATTTAATCAATTGTATTTACCCTTTTAGGTGTTATGAATACTAATAGTAATTAGGGCTGGTCATGAAAAGTGTTGAAGTTCTTGAAACATCTCATTTTGACATTTTCAAAATGAAACATTTTCATTATTGAGCCTTGTGGATAGAACACCAGACAGAAACTCAGGAAACCCAGGTTCTATTCCTGGCTTAGCCACTCACCTGCTAAGGGAAAAACACTTCCCCTTGATATGCCTCTGTCTCCTGATCTGGGGATAATGATAATGACCTCCTTTGTAAAGTAATTTGTGTTCTACTGATCCAAAGGGCTATGTAAGAGCTAGAGGGGTTGTTTCAAATTTTTAGTTAGCTTATATTAAACAAGTAAAAAAAAGAAAAAGATTGAAATTGAGATGAAACAGTTTGATAAACTAGATTTAGAAGAAAAGATAAAAAAAGATTATTTGTTTGCAAAAAAATTCAAGATTTCAATTATTTTCCTGATTTGGGGCAAGAAAAAAATCTTCATATCTCAAAAATTTTCATGGGATAAGAAACCCATTTCCTGCTTAGGCCTAGTAATAATCCCTGTAGGGTTTAACACAGGGCCCCATTAGCTTTTTATAGGAATGTAAGGTTCTTTTTGTTCAGTGACCCTTTACTTTCCAACAAAAAGCTTAGAACAAAAGAATTTAATTTTCTACTTTTATTTACTGCTGAACAGAAAAATCTATGAAAAAGTATTTCAAATATTCAAAGAAAGGAAAATAATGATAGAAAAAAATACCTTAAAAATAACATTGCTCATTATTATTATCTCTATTTTTAATTTGTCAGGATTCTTTTTTACACACACTTTTCTAATCTTTTAACAGAAGAAAACTTTTAAGACAAAAGTACTTCTGTGGCAAATTTACAACAGTTGCCTTCAGACAGCAGAACAACTATAGGAAGCGACTCTGAATATACTAGATCAGCATATAAGTAGAGTAATTAGCTTAAAATAAAATGTGGAAAGATCTCATTTGGGGTCCACTCAGTTGAGTTGTTCCAATAAGGACACGTACCTTGTCTGGAAAAAATATTCTGTCAAATCAAACAGAATGGTCTCAGGTGATTATTAGGCCTCCCTCCAGGAGCTGTAAGCAGTATGAACACAGTGATAGCTTCTTCAGAAAGAAGATACTATTCATTTATTCATAGAAACATAAAGAGAAAAGGGTTAAAAGAACAAAAAGTGAGCTGTAGCTCATGAAAGCTTATCCTCAAATAAAATTGTTAGTCTCTAAGGTGCCACAAGTACTCCTTTTCTTTTTTGCGAATACAGACTAACACGGCTGCTACTCTGAAACAACAAAAAGGTTGTCTTATCTGAAGTTTAGAATTTGCCTTGAGGCTTTACTTAATCCTATTGTTTCTAAGTACCAGGTTACTATCTGCAGACCCTTCCTTTCCATCTCACCTATAGGGCTAAGGCTTTTTCCTGGTTTGGTCTTCTCCCTGTAGAGGGCACATCTTCATTTAAAAGCAGTTTTTAATACCTTGTCTCTCCTTATTTTTCCCCAGGAGAGAAGGTGGTAAGTTGTGTGTGTGGGGGGGGTCCATTCTCCAACCCCCTGTGGAATATCCTTTTGACTCTCTGTGTGCTGGGCATAGAGCATCACTAACAGTTAATGTCTCCACCAGCAGTCTCCATTGTCCTCCCAAGTCAAGGGTTATTCCATTGTTGCTGGCCCTCCCATTCATTGCCAGACACCTTGGTACCAAAATCCCTCCCCCAAACACAGGAGAGATAACACGATCTAACATGACAGCATACAGTGAAGGACATCATTAAGGAGATAATCATATATAGAGATTATAAAATCAAACTGGAAGTTAACAGAGGGAGATTCCAAAAACTGTCAGGTTTGGGTTTTTTCCCCCTTAACCCCTTCCCCTCCCAACTTGGTCCACACAATGCCTATGTAGGCTCACCACTCTGTTCTTCAGGTTCAGATGCAGAATGTGCTGATGGCTCCCATACTAGAGGAGAGGCAAAGGAAACTACTCTGGTTAAATCACAGCTCTACTTACCTTCACTCATACTGCAGCTGGGCTCAGCCAAGAGCATCCATTATAGAGGTTTCTTCATTTTCTAAAATTCCTTACTGTAGGTTTTAGTCACAGACCTTTATCGGTGAGAAGTATTGAGGGTCAACCTTGCTTTTGTATTCCTATTGTTTTCTTGTCTGGTAAACTGTTGTATCGAAAAGCAAATTAAATTCAATTTGTCCTATTATTTTTCTGACATAGTGGTTCCTGGGATAACTTAATCTGCTTTCATTTGAAAACTAAAAGGTTATCTTTGGAGCACAGTGAAGGAAGCACTTCAGGATAAATCTTTACCCATGATTCAATTAGCTAATCAGCACATTTTTTTAGATAAGAAACAACTCAGTTAACTAGCCCGAGACATGATTCTGGAGCATGGGAGGGTCACAAGGAAAAAAAAAATCTTTATCCTTCAGAAATGAAGTATGGATTATCTCTTTTAAATTATACTGTTAACGGCATGTTTCACTTGAAGGTTAAAGAATGTGTTCTGCAGGAGATATGAAATATTTCTCAACACAAAGTCTAGGTTCTAGGCTTTAGAAAGCTGGAATAAGATCCTGTCACAGAGTGTGACAGCAGTTGTTTGGCTTTCAAGAACAAATTTATAAGGGAAATCTGCTGCTGGTAAGTATATTTTTATGTACATAGATTTAAGTTATTTGAACCATACAAGGCACTGTGGAGGAGAAACTCAGACAGTGCAGACTCGTTACATCCCAGTCAGATACATAGTATCCAATAAAATCAGATTATTAAGGAAACATCTGCATGTATTAAATTGCTGCAATAATACAATTACAAGGCTGACAAAAAGATATTTTAACATTTAAATATTGATGGATATCTCCTTTAAAATAGTAAATATGTTTGTGAATCATCTGAAATCACAGACCTAATCTGCAGAAATTATAAAATTGCACTTTTTCTCCATACTTCTCAATTTTTTTGTCAGAGGAGACGATTCATTGCTGGGGGGAGCAGGATTATCCAACCTTTAAAGTCAGCTTTAATAAGTGTGTTCTTGCAATGGTTTATTTCAACATATAAATTGCATTGAAAATCTACATAAATTAGGAAGTGAAAAAACAGAAACAAACCCTTCTATTTATTTGGAAAATTTAAAAGGTCTTTAAAAAAGGGTGTGGGCGAGTGATTTTGACCCCAAACCAATTTTCCAACTGGTGTTGCTGGATTTACTGCAGTTGCACCAGTGCAAATAAGGATAAGTGAGATCTGAATTGGGCCCAGTGTATATTGTAAGATATAATGGATACAGAATCTGTTGTTGTCACCTATCTGTGAATCTCAAACAATAAGATACATTCCATCCACTGGCATAACTAAATAGAGATAATAGTGTGGTAAGGATAGTAGAATGATAAGGCCTTCTGAAAAATATTTAAATGTCTTAGAGAAATCTTCAAGCTGCTTTGTCACAATGCCAAGGTTCTAATTACCTACTGGTTTTGTTTAATTCACTTCTCTTGACCATTGCATGAAAGAAAATAGTTTGAAACCTTTCAGTACTTATTTAACTTTATTAGAGAGTGGATACCTGGGAAAGTCTGAATGCCACAGGGTTGCTGTCCCCTTTAAGGGGAGTCCAGGTCCAGGCTTCCTACAAGACACTGTTTTAAGGGAATGAGCTCATCTAGGCAATTATTTGAACAAAAAAGGCCTTGATAAAAGGCCATCAGTGCTCAGTTGCAGAGAGGTGTTCACAGAGACAGAAGCTCTCATAAGGGACAGGAGCTCCCAGAGACCACAAGCCCCAGGGAGGAATATTAGAAATCCCCTAAGCTCAAAGGGGGTGACTTTCTTTCAAGTTTATTTGTATTTATTAAAGTAGACCCCATCAGGGGAATTTTGTCCTACATCCATTTGGACTTAAGTAGCCCCAAGAGAAGGGAAACTGAGGCAGGGAGTGCCTGCAGGACCACACTAGGTAACTACGGGTGCTACAGGGCAGCCCCATCCCACTGACATTGAGTTAAAATGACAGTTAAAGGAGAGACTTCCTTAAGGAAGTGCCATGACTGGGTGAGATCACAACAAAAAAAACAGAATGGCAAAAGAGACCATGAAAGATATTATCCGCTCAAAATGTTGCTTGGAGTAAGAGCTGTGAAACTTGTTATGAAATGGAGCCATCTGCAATACGCATTTCTTCATGCATGAACTTAATATATTCATTTTTTTAAAATCATTCCTATATTTCAATAAAATATACTTTCATATGTCAAACTGTGAAGAGGAAAATACTAGAATTGAAAATGCATGGGTAAGCAGAAGCAAATGGGGGAGTTTTGAAGAACGGTTTACAGCTATGAGAATAAACAAATCAAAGTATATGAATTTAGGTCCTGATCCTGCAAGTTGATCTACCGGGGGTAAGCCCTTGCACGTATGCGAAGCCCGTTGACTTCAAATAGGCCCCAATCCTGCCAGGTGCTTAGCATCCTCCAAAAGGTTCTGAGCACTGTCAACTCCCATTAATGCCAGCTGGACTTGAGGTAGCTCACTACCTTGTAGAAGAATCTAGCCCACAGATCACAAAGTTCATAAGAGTCTAAATCCACAAGGCTGCCCATTCCTAATTAATAACAATTGTGCTGTTAGGTGGAAGTTGATGCCATATTCACCTCTGGAGTAATGGCATTGGCTACAATAGGATTTACACCAAGGATTAATTTGGCCCTCATGTTATTTGTGATGCTATCTGGACTTTCAATTATCTTTGGGACTAGAAATGTTCATTCTGGCTTGATCAAAATGTTAGCACTGGACTTTTAATTGATATTTTAATTGAGATTGGAAGTCAATCATCTGGATTCTGCTTCGTGAAGTCTATATTTGGAGCTTGTTTGGTTGATGACTAGTTTTTATTAATAAAAATAAATATGGAATGTTCTGGAAGTGTTGAAATCCAGTTTATGTGTAAAATTTCAGCTTGCCTCTTAATTTAAATATTACACTAAACATCAAAGGCCAGACTCAATTTATGAAAATCATCTTAGCTCCATTGACGTCACTGGAACTAAATCAACTTACATCATCTGAAGATCTTGCCCCAAATGTTTAATATACAATGTATTTTTTCACCATTCAATTCCATTCTTCCCACACATTAAAAAGAAATTTTAAAAGGCTGCATAAATGTTTATTCTCTCCCTCATTTCTAAATGCACAGCTGTAGTTTCTGTCTCCCCTCCATGCTCCACAGAGATTGCACAAGCTTTATGACTAATTTATTCTTCATTTATCTTAGAGAGTTCCTTCCTATTAAAATGAATAATCCCAAAATAGTATTCTATTTTCCTTTTATTTTCTATCAATTATGGATTAACAGAATTTATAAAACAATAGAATTCACATCTTTAGATTACATTAAAACACTTTTTTCCAATATGAATCATGAACAGAACTGCAGTTACATGTCACCCTTGTCAGTCAAATCCCTTTTGCTTTTGTTTAAAGTACCTGTGGATTGAATCTGAGTCCTGGATTATGAGGAACTGCAAGCCACATAATTGTGGTAATAGTCTGCTCCAGTTGTAGAAATTGGTGGCAGGTTCTTGTAATCTTCCAAGATCCCTACTACATTTCTGGCTTCCCTGAAAGCTTCCAATTACTGTATTGTTGCCTGGCAAATCCTTGGGTGAGGTTCGGTCACACTGAAGGCTCAATTTAGTTTTGAATGGACATCTCTCAATTGCCCATGAAACAGTACTTATGATTTGTACAAAGAATCTTTCTGAGTTAAAAGCTTTCTTTCTTTCTTTCTTTCTTTCTTTCTTTCTTTCTTTCTTTCTTTCTTTCTTTCTTTCTTTCAGAAATAAAAACAATCCAAGTTAAGCCCTTTGCCAAATTGATTTTAGGAGAATTTAACTTCCCAGATCACTAGGTTTTAATCAGAAAAATTAAAAGGACGTTCTCAGTTACAGCTGACTTGATATAAAATAAATTCCTAGGCCCAAACCTTTGACAGGGACAATCACTTTTAGTTTTGATACTTTCCTTTTGGAGGAAGACTAGTTGAAAAATTCTTTGCACGCAATCTTTAAAACTAGATTTGTACCCTCTCTTACAGGGCAGACTATTGGGCTGGATGTATCATTAGTCTGACCCAGTGTGGCCATTCTTATGTTAAATCTCCATGTAGACAAAGCTCTAAGTGCCAGACCTTTCTCTCAAATAAAAAATGAGGATGTACTGCCACTTTTTACCCAATAGGCCATTGGATACAACACTCACCCAGGATTTGGGAGACCTGGGTTCAAATCCTCATGATGCCTAATGTAGAGCAGGGACTTGAAGCCAGTCCTCCCCTCTTCCAGGTGAATGTCCTAACTACCAGGTGCCTCTCTCTCCCTCTTAATATTTTAAGTATTTTATACAACGTGGAAGAAACTGAGCTCTGAGCATGCATACCAGACCAGGCTTTGCATGTGAAATAGGCAGGGGAACACCTAATTTGAGGATCCTACCAGGGTTTAAGTGTGAGTTAGACATTAGGCCTCAGGACTGAGGCTGCTGTGCACATGCCCATCAGCAGAAATTTAGGGGACTCTTTTGGTGGAAACTCAGCTGCCTACGGACTTCAGGCATCTACAGCCTTAGGAGGCAGCTCAACAGGAGTTTTGAGAATTGAAGTTTTAGATTTAGGTGGATAAATCCCTTTGTGGCTCTAGCCCTAAGGGCCTAAGTCACTTCTGAAAATGAAACCTAGGCACTTTTGAAAATTTAGCCCCAGATGTGAATTTCTAATGCAAACAAACAAACAAAAAATGACAAAAACACAATCCATCCACTTGCAAATAATTAAACATAATATTTTCTATTTCAGACTTTTATGATGACATTGTATCAAACTCCCAAAAAGAGGATTTTTTTCCAGACTTCTGTTGCGGCCACGATTCTTTATTCTCTATGACTCATTTTAATCTTACTTAGTTACAACATTGTAAATCTAAATGGAGTTATGTTTGATTTATATTAGTGTAAGTAAAGTCAGGGCTCACTGATTCTGACTCTGCATAGAGAAAGCATTCCCTTTCCCCCAGTGATAGGAATACAGCATCTCTTGCAAGGATGGATTGCACTGGGAGAAAAGATAGCATGGTATGTCGGCCAGATGGGCACATTTTGAGGAGACCATACACAATTCTATGCACCAAAGAGGTTCTATGGGATTTCCCTATGCCCATGTTGGAGGGTAGATTGGGGGCAGAATGGATGATTAGAGGGGTAGGGCAGTACCAGTGGATTCTTCACTGATGACTATACGATGGTTGCCCTAAAAATGCCTATATAAGATAATAGGAAGATAGGCAAATAGGGGACATATAATTGCAGATTCTATCTATTTTATATGTCTTATAAGGTATCTATCTTACTTTCAAATGATTTATTTCTGTAGTCAAATCCACCAGAATATTCTGTATAGCTAATAAATCAAGCAAGAAGAAACTGCCAGAATAGCATACAAGCTCTAGTTGAACATGTATCCACCACAGGAAAAGGTATGTCAATGGAAGTCATATTCTGCTGCTGATCTTACTGACTTAGGTTCTCTGTAAAATTAGCTACTGCGTTGAACTTGGTAAATAGTAAAATAGTTTTCTAAGTGCATCTATCAAAGTTTGGATCATTAACTGAATTAATATACCCTTTGACAATTAATGGATAATGCTCTTATCTCATTAAAATAGAAGTTTGATGCATACATGTCAACAAATCATAGTATATGTGTTCCAATTCAGAGCTTTATTATGGGTTTGAGTACAATGGAGTTTCATCTGTTTGTACTATATGTTAATTAGATCCAGAATTGAAAATAAATCAAACTGTTATTAACCTCTGTTATGAATACATTAGATTATTAGTTCAAAGATTTTAAACTAATTACTTTTCCCTATATATTTTAATTGTTATTTATATTTATATTATTTTCCAATTGCTTGTATTATAGTAGTAAATCTTGGTAAAATTCAAATTAATATTGATTCATAGTCCATTTCCACTTAATTTCATTTTCAGGTTCAATATAACAATCTTTTTTTAAAAAAAAACATTTCTAATGGAATTTTTCAAAGAGAAATCTTGAAAACATGTATATTAGTTGTACCAGTAGATTGGTAGGTTTTGTAAAAGTTTTTTTTTTAATAAAATCTATGTTGTGGACCAAATCTGAATAGACTTCTTTAAAGTTATAAATTGTCCTAATTTGTAATCTTTTAATCTGTTTCATAAAATTCTTGACATCTGTTTTCTTAATGAATAACTCTGAATTAATATATATAATGGACTGGATGTAAAGATTACCCAACATATCTGTCATTATTATCTACTGTCTAAACCATGTTGCCTTTCAAGTCATCTTTATAGCCAGAAGGACCTGATGCTCTTTTCAAAAGACTAGATAAAAATGGAGTGCTCAGACCCCAGTTAAAGGTGACAGTACAGTAAAATAGAACTTCACAATGGTAGAAAAAGCTACTTTGCCTACTTAAGGAGTTTCAGTTCGTTTGATCCTGAGAGGATGTTCAGCAGCACTTTGAAAGATGTTCTTAAGTTATTCAGTTTGGGGCTTTGGGCAAGGTTGACATTTGTTCTTATGTTTGTAGGATTTTTGAGAACAAGTGTTGGTATCTTTTGGGTGCTTTGTCTGTGCTTTACATTTCCTTTTGAATATATATATATATATATATATATATATACACACATTTCCTGTTGAATATATATATCAAGGAGATTTAGTTTATATTCTCTATGGCCTCAAATGTTATAAGCTTATTTAATTTTTGGAGGGAAGTTTGAAAGTAAAATCTTTTTCTTGGAAACATTTTTTTTTTTAGAATCAAAACGTTTCCACCTCTGTGAAATGTATACTTTTGTATATGGTTCTAAAAATACATGAAAGGATATAATATTTATGTTCTTGCACTGTTTTCTACAGTCTGAAGAATGGACCAATAAGGAGAGGCACCAGAGAGATTATAATCAAGTGGCCCTTTCTGAACACAAAAATCAAGATGTTTCAAGGAGAAAGCTTCTGCAGAAACAACTTTCAAGTGGGTGTTACAATGTGGAAAGAGTTAACGAGGCAACTGGATTTCTAAGAGGACAACAAAGGAGTTCAAATTTCAAGGTGATGTTACAACATATTTCAGAGAAGCAGCCATGTTAGTCGGTATTCGCAAAAAAGAAAAGGAGTACTTGTGGCACCTTAGTCTAAGGTGCCACAAGTACTCCATTTCTTTGTTACAACATAAATAACCCTTATTGAAAATCATACCTGCAGGATTCTGGAAAATCTCCTAAGTATTATAGGCTATTAAATGTGGGAGGGAGTGGATGTTGAATTTGGAATACTTTGTCTATGGTTTACACCTCCTGGGCAGAGTCCAGTGCAACCATTCTTCTTATCAGACTTCGCATGTCTGCAGTGAGATTTGCACCTCTGAGTGCAAAACTGAGAACTGGTGCTGAGCTGTTTCAGCACCCAGTAAACTGGTGGGCAAAGAACAGAGGATCCAGCACCTTCCCACCCACCCCCACCCTTTGTTTTCCTCCTCTTTAAGTGCTTGGAAAAGGGATGTTTGTTCATTTTTCCCTCTCAGTAACGTTTCCAGATTTTTTTAAAGGGATCTTTATTAAGCACCATCTGTTGTCAAAGGGATAAGGTATGTTAGCACCCTTCATTATATCACTAATCTGATAAGTAACTGAAAAAAATTTGCTTCTGTTCTCTCGTATTATTCAATTAGTTACTTGAATAAAAAGCAGGTCTGCCCATTTTCCTGTTCACTTTAATTCATGGGGTAGCTAACTATGTCATTCTTTCTGGTGCCTGACAAAAGACATATAACCAGGACTAGGTTGCACTTGTTCAAATCAGGGCTTTGGATATGCAGTTTACAAATTACTCAAAAATATTTTAGGTAAAATAAATGCTATAAAAGTGTTGTGTGATACAACAAAATGAGAGTTTCCAAATGAACAGTGGCTATTTTAGCTGATCAATTTTTATAACACATTAGGTTCTATCACATTACTTTGGGTTACTTTGTAAGATATGACAAGTAAATTCATGTTTTACAATGTGATGTGACATGATATTATTTGATCAGATTTCACAATGCTTAAAATAACATTTGTTTAGATTCCTAACTTTCAAGTTCAGTGACACTGCTCATTTATGCAGATAATTTTAGTCATGGAAATAAATACAAGTGTATAGAGATGGATTGATAGTGAATTACTTTTATTCACAAGGCAATTAACAGGTAACATTACCTTTAAATACAGGTACAACAGTTAGGTAGTAGTTAATCTTACTCACCCCAATGCTCTGTGTGAACTTGTGTTTTGGAAATTGATGGAATCATAGAAATTAGAGATGGAAAAGCCTATAAAGCTATCTACTCCGACTGGAACCAGTGCAGGGGCAATCTCTGATATATTTTTTGTGTTTGTTTTTTCTCCTGTGTAGGTTTACATATCTCAGATGATGGGATCACTTTCCTTAAGAGATTTCTCCATTCCTTTCTTTAAGAGACTATTTCACAATCAAATAGTCTATACTATCAAGATATTCCCCTCTAATATTTAGCGCATCTGTTTCCTTTCCTGATTTCATCCTGTTTCTCTTAGCTTTATCCCCTTGCAGTATGATACTCATGGTGAGTCTGATGAGTGGTCAGTTCTATTATATGATTTACCTCTTACCCACAAACTCAGTGGTCCTTGAGGTGTATATGTAGTTAGTTCCTAAGTCTTCCTTCATAAATCAAAATCCTCTGGCCCCTCCATAAAATTTGGGGGTACCCTTACCCCAAAGTCAATCTGCTGGGACCTTCCTGCGCCCCCTTGTATGACATCTAAGGGGGAAGCAGGATGGGGTATTTGTCTCCTACTTGGTCCATACCAAGCTGTGACAATGTGAATAATACAATCTAACCTATGTATTGGGTCTCTGGGCTCCAGTGAGAAAGGTCAGATAACTGCACACAGTCCAATCCAATCTGGCAATAAAAGGAAAAATTCTTTTCCAGCCCCCAAAAAGACAAATAGTCTAATGGCCACAGCAGAACTCCCAAACCCAGTCCTGTTCTAATCTCAAGAAAAAGGCAAAGGTAAGCTGTTACTTGGGGTGCAGAATGGTGCTCCAGGCAGAGGTAAGGGTTTGTAAATAGAGCTGCTGGGAAATTTTCTGATGAACAATTTCCATCAGAACACGCAGATTCACTGAAGGTAAAAAATGAAGTGTTTTGATAAGGCTGAAATGTTCTCTTGTGACTTTTCTGGAATAGACTATTTTAAGTTTCTGTTTCAAAACCTCTCTTCCTTTGATTTTAAATTTTGTAATATAAAAAGTCAATATTGGAATAAAATATTTCAATCCACCTGCAAGTTTCTTTTTCATAATTTTGCTCTGCAGACAATTTTATTTTGTTGTTCTTGTTGGGTTCATCAAGAATGGGGAGGGTGTGGAAATGGGGGAATAATCAAAATTGTGGAACTGAACTAAAACAAATCTGATCTGAACTATGAGCTGAAAAATCTGATTTCTGCCAAACTCTACTTGTTAGGGTATGCAGGAGCCAAATAGCTTTGTTGCAGCATTCTGTCCAGCCAATCTACCAAGGAGCCCCCTTCACAAGCCTATGAGGAGTCTGAGTACCTAAAAGTGGGGGGGAGAGAAAAGAGGTGGTGATTCCGTGGACCCCCCACCCCCGTACATTTCTCCATAACTCAATAGGGCCATGTATCACTACTGTTTAATGGTCCACCAGCCATTTTTCAGTTCATTCATACATGTTCATATATGAACACATTTATATACAATTCAAGCACTCCACCTGTCTGATTAGCTGATTGACAACAGATGGGTGAATATCAGATGTAAGGCTGAGCTTCCTGGATCTTTCATGCTGTATAGAAGATCCTTTGAAAGGCAGCACTTTGAGGAGTGATAACAATACACGGTGAAAATCTATGCCCATTGAAGTCAATAGCAGAACTCCCATTATGTTCAATGAGGGAGCCACAGGATTTTACCCATAATGCCTGGATAAATCACTTCCAGGTATAACACATTTCTAACCTGTTGAATGCTACTTGTACTTTCTTCTACCATAGTTCAAGGCCTACTATGCCTAGTGGAAAAAAAAATTCAACAAACACATTCCATTATAACTATCTTAAGCTGTGGGAAATGCCACATTACTATTTATTTTAAATTAAAATTGAATTATAGTCCATTTTAACAAACAGGCAGTCTGCTTCTTGGAATCTTATTGTCAATTTAATTTAACTTGACATAGTTTTTAAAATTCAAGTTGATAAATACACTTCTCATTAAAAGCCTAAATACAACTGAAAGGCATAATTTATATTGTGTGAATAAGATGTGCATAGACAAAGAAATATTAGATACCTGTAGTGAGTTAGGGGAGGGTCCAAGGCCCATTGATGTCAATTGGAGTCTGCGACTTCATTGGTTTTAGGTTAGGCCTTTAGAGTGTTTATATTTGCTCTTAAAAGGGGGCATCGAACTTAAAAGGCCTTGGCTGAAGGACAATATGTTTGAATAAAGCAATATGAGAATTTAATCCATTACATTTCGTAACAATTTGGTAGAATTACATTAACTCATAGAACAAGTTTAATGTTTTAGATGAAGAAAAATTCAGCATTACGGGTGTTTCTTTATTTGTAAAATAGCTAGATTTAAATATAATAAAAGGCAGTTCAAATATGCACAATATTAAATAATTGAAACAAAGTATGTTATATTAATCGCAAATAGAAAATAAAGCGGACGTATAGAAAACAATAGCAAGTTTTAAAGAAATGTATAAATGCCTAGGCATTCTTCAAACATTATACAAACAACATTATACATTGTTGTTTGCAGTGTTGTTGTAGCCATGTTGGTCCTAGGATATTAGAGAAACAAAGTGTGTGAGGTAATATCTTTTATTGGACCAACTTCTTCAGACCTGAAGAAGACCTGAAGTAGCTTGAAAGCTTGTCTCTTTCAACAACAGAAAATATTACCTCACCTATCTTGTCTCTCTAGGGTTATACATTTCAAGAGTACTAAAAAGAATGGGTGCCTATAATTCATCCATTAAATGAGTCTGGCTTGAGTTACAAGTTGCTTATCACTCACTACCCAATGAGAGCTGATGGTGCGCTATACTTTCGAATGTCAGGCCAGACCTATTTAGGAGCCATTTAAAAATACAAAACCAAAAAAAACCTAAAAAAACCCTGCACATTGTGTTTTAAACCAGTGATCCAAATTCTATTAGTTGCACAGGTGAAATGTTTAAAGAGCAGACTTTGAGCCATCTGAAAAACTTCTGAAAGCAACTCAGTAGCAAAGTAAAATAATAGCAAAATAAGATATTCCAAAGGGGACAGTGGGGGAAAATAATCATATTTATATGAAGATTAAATTCAAAAAGAAGGAGAACAGAGGTGGATAACTGGTCCAGTTAGGAAAGAAAAGAATAGGAAAAAGGTGGTGAGTGGTTACAAAGTGACAACTGGATTACAGGAAGACCATATTCATTTTATCCAACCATAAAAAAGGTTCATGCTCATCTTGAGTGTAGGAAAAAAACGGTTAATATATAGTTTTTGAATAGGTTCATACATCTCATGGTCTCTTATTGTACATCCAAACCAAGACTAAACAGCTACAGGAATAGTGTCTACTAAGAAGTTAGTTTTGTCTAGAGGTTTGCACATAACGTTTTCTATGCAAAGGATTAAAGCTTAGTGAATAGTAAGAAACATTTACAAATATGTGTAGGAATTCCACTCAAATTTGCCATACTACATTTCTACAGTTATTATTGTGGCACATTTGTGTAAGTGAAGCTTTAGCTTTACAAAGTTTTTACAAAAACAAGTTTGATCCATAGTCAAAATTCATTTTGTGATCAAAAAAACTGATTATGGGTGGAAACAGTTTTTGCTGAGCTGGGGAAGGATTGTCTAGGGCTAAAGCACTGAACTGGGAATCAAGAAAGTTGGGTTCAATTCTTGATTGGAACAAAGTTTTCTTTGGAGACTTTGGGCAAGGAATTTAATGTCTGTTTCATATCATCTGTAAAATGGGGATAATAGTATTTCCTTTCTCTTGCCTTTTGTCTCATTTATTTAGATTGTTAGTTGTCTGATACAAGGACTGTGATATCCATCTTATTTAACATGCCTGGCCCTGATCTCAATTATGGCCTTTATGCACTACTGTAATATGCATAGTAATCTGAATTAAGGTCAATAAATTAAAAGAAAGACCAGTGTAAGAAAAGGACTAGGATGCTCCTCATCACCATATAGCATCACAGTCCTTTAAGTCTCCCAGGAGGATTTCTTTTTACGCTGGGCAAATGAGCTGCCTTTTCCACAGACAGAGCACAGTGGAAAGATACACTAAAGCAGTGGTTCTCAAACATTTTTTTTCGCGGACCACTTGAAAATTGCAGAGGGTCTTGGTGGACCACTTAATGATCTTTCCAAACGTTGTTTGTACTGCTAGCTAACTATTGTAAAGCACTTTGGATAAAAGCGCGATATAAAAAAAACTTAATTTTTTTTTGTTCTACAAATAAAAGCACACAACTCATATTTTAGTATCAGTAGTCTTACTTTTCTAGTGTGATGGATGTGCCCTCTCTCCCCGATCGTGGCAGCCCCCCAGCTGGACCTGGGAAGGAGGGGGATCTTCCCTGCTGTGGCAGCCCCTGAGCTGAGGGTGGGTAGGAGGGGGATCTCTCCTTCTCTTCCCCACCACGGCAGCCCCCAAACTTGGGTTGGGATGGAAGGGGGTCTCTCCTCCACCTCAGTAGCCACAGAGCTGAGGCTAGGAAGGAGGGCCATCTCTCCCCAGCAGCTGCAGCCCTGGAGCTGGGAAAAGTTGCCTTTTTCTCTGGCCACCACAGCCCTGCATGTCCCAAATTCCCCCCAACCCCTCTTTCTCACCCCACTGCCCCCTCCCACCTACCCCCTATTCCCCCCAAAACCACCACCTCACCTTACATGTGCGTCTTCTCCAGCGTCCAGGTACATAATTAGTGGAGCCATGCTTGCGCAGCTCCACTATTTAGGGGAGTGGCCCTCCATTGTCTCATGTGCGGCCGCCCAGGCATGCACCTTAGAGGGAACTATCTGCGGACCACCTGACTGAAACTCGCTGACCCCTGGTGGTCCATGGACCACAGTTTGAGAACCTCTGCGCTAAAGATTATAGTGCCTCACTTATGCCATGAAGGAGCCCGTTCAGTTAAGAGCGTTTTTTTCTTTTTATTCCAAATGTAGAAAAACCTTAAAGGTCAGGCGCCTGCTTAACTTGGCCACTTGGAAGCTACCAAGTAGGATCTGTTGCACACAATTTGAGTTTTATGCTAGATAATCAGAACGAGAGCAGATAAGGAAATCCAATTATCATAAAAAATATGGGAAGGAAAACAAAAAGAAGCAGCAGAATGAGCTAAGACACAGAGGAAAGCATCTGTAATAGGAAGACATGTTAATTAATATTTTGTCAGTGAGTGAGTGTTTTGTGATAAGTAGTTTGGTGTTGTGAGTGATAATAGACTCAATGAATCTAGGTGGGGAGAATCAAAATCTAAGTAGTATCTGGGAAATGTTAGTCTCTAAAACTGAATAAATATGAACAGTGGAAATAGTGCATCTCTTCCATCAGTTTATCAGTTAAATGAATGTAAGTACAGCTTATTTTTTCATATCTATGTAGAGATTTTAAAGTATTGTTTAAATTGTATACGTAATGATACAGTTGCTAAATCATGTTTTTATTATGTTTGAGGTTTTTAAAGATAAAACCAAAATGAAAAGGATCAGTAATGTAGGTCACTACTAACTGCCAAGGAAGAAATCTTATATTTAAAGTATTGTTTTTTACTGGTGTGGCTCACTGATAGTGTGAATAGAAGAAGGGGAAAACTGCACCTTTGTCAGTGTACTCGGACCATCATCCCACATCTTACTTCCCATCAGGACAGGGGGTCTATTTCACTCATATACTCACAGAGATTACAGGACCCAAATAATTTTCAGAAAAATGGCATCATTCAACCCGTGGTAGTTTACCCTATTGGGTCTTTTGGCCTTCTGGGCATGGTCAAAAGCCCATTTGTTCACTCAAGTGTTTGTCTTTTATGAATTAACTTTGAATGAAATGGATTACTAGTGTACATAAGATCTATTTGCCTGAGTAACAGCTGCAGGATTGAGCTCTAAATTTGGAGCCTCAGCAGTTTGATACTGCCCCTTTAATAGTGCAAATACATAATAGTGGTCCATACAGATTTACACTATGACAGAAAAATCTTAGATGTGTATAAAAGTGTTTTACTTGTATCTTTATGACTCCAGTTAAAAATCTTACTTAGAATGAAAAAATAAAATGGAGAAAAGCTTTCTTAGTGTTACTGATGGTTATAATACTAAATCCCACAGGTATCACCCAATTAAATATTATAAACAGATTCCCCATTCTCACAACAGTTGCAAAATTGTGGCATAGAAAAGCATTGTTCATTTTTTTAATTTAAATTTACTAGGCAGAAATAGATGGACTTCAATCATCCTCTCCAAAATAAAATATGGGATAATGAACAAAATTGCCCTTAAAACTTTATTGGTAAAATCATAGCCAAAAATATCAATTATCTACTCAGGTCTCGTTACAAATTTTGCTTTCCTAGTATTAACGGGAAGAGGAGATCAAAATCAGATTCTGCTATTTTATACCACTGAGACAATATCTTTTATTGGACCAACTTCTGTTGGTGAGAGAGATAAGCTCTGAGTTTACACAGAGCTCTTCTACAGGTCTGGGAAATATGGCCTTTTTTCTGTAGCCACATTCAGACAGCAGAAGCAATGAGCTAAAATGCAGAAAGTCATATCCTCATATTCTATCTAATTTATATTAAAACAATGAAATATTGGGCTGTTAAGAAGGCGCTCCTGTCTTACTAGTACCCACCATCACCAGATAAAGAAAGAGATCTGAAGCTGTTTAAAGAAAACTTTGTTTGATAGCATTCTGTCTGGCAAGGAATCACTTATCAACAGTTGTGATTGTTAAATCTATACTTCTTTATTGTTTTTCCTTTATGCTCCCTACTTCTCTATTGTTTCTGAATGTTTTCTCTCTGGTTCTTTGATTGTTTCTGCCTATTTGTTAACTAATTTTGCAAGATTTAAATCAACTAAGGTGGTGGGGTATTATTGGTTAAAGAATGGGTTTGCAATATGTTAGGACTGGTCAAAGAATTATTTTCTAGTACTTTAGTGTAAAATGATTGGATAAGGTATAGCAAAGTAAGACTCAAGTTTAACTATATAAACTTCTTCCAAAAAGAAGTTCTTTGAAACCTAACTCCAGGACACAGGCAAAAGATCAGAGCTGCCAGACCTCAACACCCTGCCAACCATATTGTATAGAAGTTGGAGGAGCCCTAGATGACCCGATCCTGACTGGCCACCAGGAAAAGTTTGTCTGCCTTATTGGGAGTGGTGAGCATTTTATGCTTAGCATGTGTTTTCTGTTTTGATAACTGTTAATAAATAGAAATTAGGGACATTACTATGTAAGGCTCACTGGTAAAAGGCCATGCAAACATGTAGAAGAATATGCTCTGAGCCCTAGGAACTGGGAAATGTGGGTGTGCCTAACTTAACCAGGTTATGCCTTGAGCCCACGGAAGGGTAAAGGTGGGGTGCCCTAGAGTGTGCGGGGTAACAGTCACAGCTAAATACAAGGTGGAACAGATTGAATAGCATAAGTAGTTAACACATATTTCAAAGGAACATTCAAGGAGAAGTGGCCTGTTAACACACCTCCAGTCATAGGGCGGGGAGAAGGCAGTTGAGGCAAATGTTAGTGGGTTATAGATTGTTGTAATAAGCCATAAATCCAGTGTCTGTTTTTAGTCCATGATTTTTAGTATCCTGGAAAGTTATGGATTTAAGTTCCCAGGCTTGACTTTTGAAAAAGAGTTGTCCAGGTTTCCTTTAAGGATAAGGACTGATAGGTCAAATACAGAGTAATCATTTTGTGAAATGTGTTCACCCACAGGTGATTTGGTATTTTTGTCTCTTATCATTTTCCTGTGTGTGAGTTCATTCAAAGCATAGTGATTGTCTGGTTTCACCCACATAGTTGGTACTGGGGCACTCACTGCTCTGGTTGAGGTATACCGCATATTATGATAGCCATGTGTCGGCCCCATGGATCTTGAAAGGTGTGTTGTAGGGAGTGTTGAGCATTGTAGCAGTGAAGATATGTCTGCAGGTTTTCCATCTGTTGTTCTGCCAGGGTCTGGTGCCACTTTGAGTTGGTGTGTCCTGATCTGTGGGGAGCTTGCTTCTAATGATGAGCTTGCAGAGGTCGGTGGGTTGTTTGAATGCCAGAAAAGGGGGTTCAGGAAAGATTTATCTCAGGATGAGATCCCCATCTAGAATGGATTGAAGTTGTTTGATATCCTATATAGGTTCTAGGGTTGTGTGGTAGGTGTCAACTGGGGATGTGTGGTCAGAGGGTGTTTTATTTCTGTATTGAAGCAGGTTCTCTTGGGCTATTTGGGTTGTCTGGTTCATTACGTGATCTACTTCTCTGTAGAGTGTCCTTCTTTGAAGATTGTTTTAAGTGTGTTAAGACGCATATCTAGGACTTTCTCCTTGGAGCATATTCTGTATCAGACTGCCAGGCGGTAGATAACAGATTTCTTGGTGTGTTTGAGGTGGTTATTGGATGTATGAAGGTAGATGTGCTGATCTATGGGTTTATTGTATAAAGTTGTCTGTAAGGTTCTATTGTTGAAGCTGATTGTGGTGTCCATGACATTGATGGTGGTTTGGGAGTGTTCCAAAGAGAGTTTAATGGACAGGTGGTGGATATAGAAGTTGTGGTGGAAATCTATGAGGGTGTTTAAGTAGTCTGTCCAGAGGATGAATATCATTGATGAATTTCAGGTATATCATTTGTTTCATGTCACATTTGTCCAGAAATTCTTCTTCAAGGTGTCACATGAAGAGGTTGGAATATTGGGGTGCCATTTTAGTACCCATGGCAGTTCCCATGGTTTGGACAATTTTTTTGTTGTTGAATGTAAAATTGTTATGGGTGAGGATGAAATGGATGTTTGAGGTGGATATCTGAGGATTGTCCATTGTCTTGTAAATATTTGAGGCAGGCAGCTATGCAGTCATTTTGAGGGATGTTGGTGTATAGGGAAGTGACATCCATGGTGGCAAGGATGGTATTCTGAGGGAGGTTGCTAATGTTGCAGAGTTTGTGGAAGAAGTCAGTTGTGTCCTGGAGGAAGTTAGTAGAGTGCTTTGAAGATGTTTTCTATGAATCCTGATATTCCTTCAGTAAGAGTGCTGTAGCCAGATATGATGTTTGTGTATCTTGGGGAAAATGCAGACGTTCTCTGGGGTGGGCTCTTGGGGGATGAGTTTGTAGAGTTTCTCTTGGAGTTGTTTTGGGAAGGCTTTGATGATATCCTTAAATTACTGGGTAAATTGTGGTGTGAGGTCTTTTTTGAGTTCATTATATCTCTGGCAATTTCAACAGCTCTCACCACTCCCCCCCCCCATGTATTACCGCCTCTCTCTCTCTCTCTCTCTCTCTCTCTCTCTGCAGCTTCTTCCTCATTGCCACTTACTGGTGCCATTTACTGGTGCTCACCTGATACAAACCAGGGTTAGCTCCTTCATAATCAGAGGTGGCTAGCCCTAGGCTCTCCAGCTCTTAAGGGCAAGCCACCCCGTTACAGAGAGGTGGGTTTGGATATCCATTATTCTCCTTCCAACCTCTCTTCAAAACTCTTTTCTGCCATTATGCCTACAAAACACTAAACAATGGCTAGCAGTTGATCTAAAATGACTGCTGCTTATTTCATTTATTATAATCATTTCACTGTTACCTTGGGCTCCCCCTGTCTGTTTACTGTGTCCATCTGTTATTGTCCATCATGCCTTATATTGTAAGCTCTTGGAGACCTGGACCCATCTTTTGTTATGCTTATGAACGGTACCTATTATAATGGGGCTCTGATCCTGATTGGGTGTTACCATGATATACATAAAAATATATTTGCCCTTTCTTTTTATCTTCATGCACTCTTCAATGGTAACCACTGTGAGATCAGACATATGGATTTAAGTTCCACTCACCAGTATGACAGAAGGAAGAACTATCTTCTTTCATTTTTCTGTAAAAGTGTGTACAAATTCAAATTTCACAAGATTTCAGCTGTAGCAATGGAATCCTTATAATCCAACATTAGTAGACTTCTGAATTTTGTCTTTAAATTCATATTTACTTTGGATTCTAATTAGCATACAAATTACAGCATATTTTAATTCCTTGAATTGCTGTTTTGCTTATATCAATTTAACATTTTTGCACTGGTTCTTAAAAAGAACCTCAGTTTATTCTAATATTTAAATCAAATAAAGTTGCCCCAGTACGATAATCACTTTGTATTTAATTCCTTTCCCATACTCACTATATTCAAAAATATATGATTTTTGTCTGCCAACTACATTAAAATCCAATTGAGATGCTGAAAATAAAATGATTATATTTATATATCTGAATTGGCTTTTTACAAAACATTATCACTGAAACATAATGTTAGTAAATCATATTGATAGTTTAAAAATGAACAGTCTTAGAATGGTTTTCATCAGACAATGACATCGGTTATTTAAAATCCATTAGTAATGTATGAAATAAAAAGATCATAGAATATTAGAGTTGGAAGGGACCTCAGGAGGTCATCTAGTCCAGTGGTTCTCAAAGCCAGTCAGCCGCTTGTTCAGGGAAAGCCCCTGGCATGCCAGACTGGTTTGTTTACCTGCTGCATCCACAGGTTCGGCCAATTGCAGCTCCCACGGGCCGCAGGTCACCGCTCCAGGCCAATGCTGGCTGCAGGAAGTGGCACAGGCCGAGGGAAGTGCTGGCCGCCCTTCCTGCAGCCCTCATTGGCCTGGAGTGGCGAACCGCGGCCAATGGGAGCTGACTGAGGTGAGGCTGACTGGCCTGTAGTTCCCAGGATTCTCCTTCTTCCCTTTTTTAAAGATGGGCACTACATTAGCCTTTTTCCAGTCGTCCGGGACCTCACCCGATCGCCATGAGTTTTCAAAGATAATGGCCAATGGCTCTGCAATCACATCCACCAATTGCTTTAGCACTCTTGGATGCAGCACATCCGGCCCCATGGACTTGTGCTCATCCAGCTTTTCTAAATAGTCCCGAACCATTTCTTTCTCCACAGAGGGCTGGTCACCTCCTCCCCATGCTGTGCTGCCCAGTGCAGTAGTCTGGGAGCTGACCTTGTTCATGAAGACAGAGGCAAAAAAAGCATTGAGTACATTAGCTTTTTCTACATCCTCTGTCACTAGGTTGCCCCCCTCATTCAGTAAGGGGCCCACACTTTCCTTGACTTTCTTCTTGTTGCTAATATGTCTGAAGAAACCCTTCTTGTTACTCTTAACATCTCTTGCTAGCTGCAACTCCTTGTGTGATTTGGTCTTCCTGATTTCACTCCTGCATGCCTGAGCAATATTTTTATACTACTCCCTGGTCATTTGTCCAATCTTCCACTTCTTGTAAGCTTCTTTTTTGTGTTTAAGCTCAGCAGGTTTTCACTGTTAAACCAAGCTGGTTGCCTGCCATATTTACTATTCTTTCTACACATCGGGATGGTTTGTCCCTCAATAAGGATTCTTTAAAATACAGCCAGCTCTCCTGGACTCCTTTCCCCCTCATGTTATTCTCCCAGGGGATCCTGCCCTTCAGTTCCCTGACGGAGTCAAAGTCTGCTTTTCTGAAGTCCAGGGTCTGTATTCTGCTGCTCTCCTTTCTTTCTTGTGTCAGGATCCTGAACTCGACCATCTCATGGTCACTGCCTCCCAGGTTCTCATCCACTTTTGCTTCCCCTACTAATTCTTCCTGGTTTGTGAGCACCAGGTCAAGAAGAGTTCTGCCCCTAGTTGGTTCCTCCAGCACTTGCACCAGGAAATTGTCCCCTACACTTTCTAAAAACTTCCTGGATTGTCAGTGCACCTCTGTATTGCTCTCCCAGCAGATATCAGGGTGATTTGAAGTCTCCAATGAGAACCAGGGCCTGCGATCTAGTAACTTCTGTTAGTTGCCAGAAGAAAGCCTCATCCACCTCATCTCCCTGGTCCGGTGGTCTATAGCAGACTCCCACCATGACATCACCCTTGTTGCTCACACTTCTAAACTTAATCCAGAGACTCTCAGAGGTTTTTCTGCAGTTTCATACCAGAGCTGTGAGCAGTCATACTGCTCTCTGATATACAATGCAACTCCCCTACCTTTTCTGCCCTGTCTGTCCTTCCTGAATAGTTTATATCCATCCATGACAGTACTCCAGTCATGTGAGTTATCCCACCAAGTCTCTGTTATTCCAATCACACTATAATTCCTTGACTGTGCCTGGACTTCCAGTTCTCCCTGCTTGTTTCCCAGGCTTTTTGCATTTGAGATAACTCGCTGATCGTCCCTCTTTCTCAGTATGATGCAGGAGCCCTTGCCTCTCACGCTCTCCTGCTCGTGCTTCCTCCCAGTATCCCACTTCCCCACTTACCTCAGGGCTTTGTTCTCCTTCCCCTGGTGAACCTACTTTAAAGCTCTCCTCACTAGGTTAGCCAGCCTGCTTGTGAAGATGCTCTTTCCACTCTTCGTTAGGTGGAGCCCGTCTCTGCCTAGCACTCCTCCTTCTTGGAACACCATCCCATGGTCAAAGAATCCAAAGCCTTCTCTCCGACACCACCTGCATAGCCATTTGTTGACTTCCACGATTCAACAGTCTCTACCCGGGCCTTTTCCTTCCATGGAGGGGATGGACAAGAACACCACTTGCACCTCAAACTCCTTTATCCTTCTTCCCAGAGCCACATAGTTTGCAGTGATCTGCTCAAGGTCATTCTTGGCAGTATCATTGGTGCCCACATCGAGAAGCAGGAAGGGGTAGCAATTCGAGGGCTTGATGAGTCTTGGCAGTCTCTCTGTCACATTGTGAATCCTAGCTCCTGGCAATCAGCAGACTTCTCGGTTTTCCCGGTTGGGGCGTCAGATAGATGACTCAGTCCCCCTGAGGAGAGAGTCCCCGATCACCACCACCTGCATCCTTCTCTTTGGAGTGGTTGTCGTGGAACCCCCATCCCTTGGACAGTGCATCTCATGCCTTCCAATCGACGGAGTCTCCTTCTGTTCCCTTCCCTCAGATGTATCATCTAGTCCACTCTCCCCATTAGTACCTGTGGAGAGAACATGAAAATGGTTGCTTAACTGTATCTGCATTGCTGGTACATGGACGCCCCCCTTTCTTCTTCTGGAGGTCACATGCTTCCAAATTTCTTCACCATCCTTCTGTCCTCCCTGCGCAGCCTGCTCTAAATCTTCAGAATGTTGTGTCCGTAGAAGTGTATCCTGACGTCTGGCCAGGAAATCTTCAGTTTCTCTTATGCAACGCAGGGTCGATACTTGTTTCTCCAGACCTTGAACCTTCTCTTCCAATATGGAGACCAGCTTGCACTTTGTACAGACAAAGTCACTTCTGTCCTGTGGAAGAAAGGGAAACATGGCACATCCTGTGCAGGTCACAACAGCTGAACACTCACCATCCATATTACCTTCTTTCTACATGCTTCCTCAGGAGTTGTTGTAACTACTCAGAGAAGCCTGCAAGATGTAAGCCTCAGTGGGCTCTCCCCAGGCAAACTCCTTCTGTTAGCCTCTCTGCTGTTCGCCGTTCAGCTGGTTCGCAACTGACTGGCTTTTTATAACAGTTAGGCTCACTCAAGGCTCACCTGGAACAAAGCACTCCCAATTCACACTTTTCAAACAAACAATCAAGCACATGATCAAACTAACAAACTGTCCCCACAACAGACACTCAGATACTCACCTACACAGCCCCCCTTAGCAGCACTTGGGGTACCTCCTCTACATAAACAAGTATTATCAGGCAGTCTTCTCAATGGTATTAGCATTATAGCATTAAGGTCAGTGACATTGCCAAAAGATGGTGTTATAAAAATAAAATTCAGGACAAGCTGAGTGAATATTCCCCAATCATATTGTGGTTTTGTATTGATGCTGAAAGATCTTGCAGTTTGTAATAAAGCAAACATTTTATAAAACTAATATCCAGGGGAGACATTTTGTCTCAGGTCCATTTCTGCCCCTTATCTCTGCGTGTATCACATTCTGGGGTTCAATCTGAGTGGTTGTCACCATCTGCCCTGCAACCTTGGGTGACTCTCAATGCTTTGCTGTTGTAGCTCTCAACCTGAGAAGCTCACAAACAGAAAAACAGCATACAGGTCACACCATGAATGTCTGAGTGTAGCTGCAGTCCTGGTCCAGAAACTCTGATCCCAGAAGCCTGTCAGCCACACACCAGCCACACTCTGGCTTTCAGCAGTCCTAGTTACTACTTTCAGGTGACCCCAACACACACCCAGTCCTAAATTGTTCCCAAAATGTGTATTCTGCACTGTCCAGCTCTCTCCTGGGTAGTTCAGATATTAGAGATCCATTGCTCCGTAACGTGTCAATATGCAATGGTTTGCTACTTTACCTGGAGTTACCCAAACAATTCAGTTGAAACACAACACTGAATTAGTTTTGATAAAAAAAAATAAAATGAGTTTATTTAACTACAAAGAGATAGGTTTTAAGCAAGTACAAAGTATAAGGCATTAAAGTCATAAATGATTACAAGAGAAATAAAGATAAGATAATTTCTAATAACTGAAATTTAACAATCTAGATGTATTTCAAGGTGAAATCCTTACCACATGCACCCAGCAACAGGACTGACCAAATTCTCAGATCAGAACCTCTCTCAAAGTCCAAAGGCTGGTTCCTCTGGCTTAGTTGAAAGAGAGAGATAGGGAGAGAAAGAAAGAGAGAGATCCCTGGGTGTGGGAGGGGAGTTTTCCCCTCACTTTTATAGTCCAGTCACCCTTTGAAACGCATTTTCCTAGATAAATTTCCTTCCAGCTGTGAGGATGGAGATATAGAGTCTCATGGTGAAAGAGTTTCCTTGTTGCTGTTTGCTAAAATGCAGATCTATCTGTTCCTGCCTCCAAAGAATGGCCACTTGATGGGTAATTGCCAATCAACTTTGATGACACCTGGCTAGAGGTGTTAGTTTGTCCTTTGTCTTAGAGGAACAGGTCTACCCACCCCCCAGACTAATCTGGTAAACACATTTCAGTCATAATTTCATTTTATGTTCATAACTTTACATAAAATGTTGCTACACACATTTTACCATGATATTCTTGTCCAGTGAGCTATTTGTTTTCAAATTACACCTCACAAGGCATATTTTGTACAAAGATTATTATAATAGTGTTTAGAATGTGACTACAAGGGTGGAAGTCCTTGAGTGGAGTTCCTGGGCACTTGCAGGGATGCTCTTAAAGTTAATTTCATCCTGAAAGATTCTTAAGTTTGATGATACTTAAAATGTGAAAAACTGCTAGAACCAGTAATATCGCTAAGAGCAGAATGAACTTTTAACTGGGCCCACTGTACATAGGGAAGGGGAGTTATGCAGGAGTGAAGGCAATCTGCCTCTCCAGAATTTAGACTGTTATCCAAGCCTATAGAGGACCATACTAGGCAATATGTTCTTCTAACTTCACACACACTTCTCCCAACCAATATATCCTGCATCAACGAAACCTCACCACCATTCTTACCTAGTGTCTTCTTGCCAAGAAGTGGGTGAAGAGAGACTCTTTGGTGAATAAACTACGTCTTCAGGGGTGGCAGAAGCAGGGCCTTTCCAATGTGACAATATTTCTGCCTTGTCGTAATGAACATGATATTGGTGACCTCTCCTAAAGCATTGTAGATGCACAAGGGTAAGTTTCAGTAGACGGCTCAAACAACAAGTGCTATTTGAATGTTAGGGATAGATTTTCTACATCTATTTATCTGTGAGCCCCCTTTTTAAAAAAATATTCTGTAAAAATCTTTTATTGTGTTTTAAATTAGTACCTTAATCATATACAGTGCCAGGGACCAAGACTAGTGCTTCAATAAATGAACATGATTTTAAAGAAACTGAAATTGGTTTAGCAAAAACTGTGGATTGTGTGGGATTAGGGAGTTGGTAATAGCAGATGGAGGCTTACTCCTCTAGATCACTGCTTCAAATATGAGGTAGGTTTACAGTAACAGAAGTATTTTCCACCGAATGCATCCGATGAAGTAAGCTGTAGCTCATGAAAGCTTATGATCAAATAAATTTGTTAGTCTCTACAGTGCCACAAGTACTCCTTTTCTTTTTAGTAACAGAAGTTGTTACCATTAGTCAGTTCTTTGGCCTATATGAAATTAGTCAATGAGCTCAGTGCAATTCTTAAGAAACAAGGGTGCGCATTGCAAAAGCATTTGACATCCCAGTTGGCATCCCACATAGATAGCCATGAACTAAATGAAAGAAAGTGGAGACTGAACTAATCTCTCACTTCTGAGATTGAGAACTCTTAGGTGATCAAGCTTGAGGCAGGACTGAATGTATCTGTTCAATGAATAGAAGACTGTGGTTTCTTGTACTACCAATGTGACACCTTTCATAAGGACTAAGTACATCTTTCCTTTCAGCAATATATCTTAGCCCTGGTCTAGACTACACAGTTAGGTCAACATAAGGCAGTTAGAGCAGTGAAATTAACAAGAAAGCCCAGCTCCCCAGTCAGGCTGCTGCCGTGTCTCCGCTCCAAGCCAGAGTGCCACCCAGGCTCCCAGCTTGAGCTGCCTTCTGGGTTCCTTGCTCTCCACTGGGAGCTCTGATGTCCCCCAGCAGGGAGCCTGGCTGCACTGAGGCTCCCAGCTCAGAGCCTGGGTGCCTATCAGGCTTTCAGTTCCCTACCAGGAGCAGGGTAGCCAGGTGGACTTCAGGTGCAGATCACCCCATCGGAGGTGAGAAGCCCCAGGTGTCTTCCTCCCCACCCTATTCTTGGGGGGTAGGTAGCTAGGTTCCCAGTGGGGAGCTGCATGGAGCTGAGAGCCCTGGATCTTAGCCTTCTACATTGCCCCTCTTCAGTTGGTGGAAGAGCTCCTGGTAAGGATGCACAACACCGACAGAAGGATGGTAGTATAGACATCAGTGACTGAAGAAATTGCTGCAGTGGCTGTAAGCCAGTGGTTCTCAACCTATTTACCATTATGGGCCACATATGCAGTTCCCAATGTATTATGTGGGCTGCATCCAATACTACCTCTATGGCCCCAAGGATGTCGTATGGGCTGCAGCTCTGTGCTGATTGGGCCACAAGCACACTGCGGGCTGCAGGTTGGGAACTACTTCTGTAAGTTAAGCTTGAATACTGCATGCAGATGTGGGCATTCCATCTCAAAAAAAGATATATTGGAATTGGAAAAGTTTCAGAAAAGGGCAATAAAAATGATTAGGGCTATGGAATGGCTTCAGTATGGGGAGAGATTAATAAGACTGGGACCTTGCACCTTGGAAAAGAGATGACTAATGGCGGGGGGGGATATGATAGAAGTCTATAAAATCATGACTGGTGTGGAGAAAGTAAATAAGAAAGTATTATTTACTCTTTCTCATAATACAACAACTATGGGTCACCAAACAAAATGAATAGGCAGCAGGTTTAAAACAAACAAAAGGAAGTATTTCTTCACACAACACACTGTCAACATGTGGAACTCTTTGCCAGAGAATGTTCTGAAGGCCAAGACGATAACAGGGTTAAAAAAGAACTAGATAAATTAATGGAGGATAGGTCCTTCAATGGCTTTTGGCCAGGATGGGCAGGGATGATGTCCCTAGCCTCTCTTTGCCAGAAGCTGGGAATGGGTGACAGGGTGGATCACTTAATGATTACCTGTTTTGTTCATTCCCTCTGGAGCACCTGAATCTGGCCACTGTCAGAAGACAGGATACTGGCTAGGTGGACCTTTGATCTGACCCAGTATGGCTGTTCTTATGTGTTTTATTTATTATGTTCTAATCTAGGTCAATTTAAGATTATGGTATAGACATGCCCTGAAGAAAACTATTTTACGGATACAGATTCAATTCTACACAGGTTTTTATAGCACTGTTAGCTCTGTGGTATCTGAACACCTTCCAGCAGTGCACTAAACAAGACTAACATTTGTTAGTTACTTATGGATAGATTTTTAAATGTATTTAGGTGAATAAAGATGCAGATGGGCTCCTCGTGGAATTTTCAAAAGCACCTAAGTGCTGAAAATCAATCCCACTGAACCCCAAGTGTGTCAGGTTCCTAGGTCTTTTGAAAACCCATTTGCTCAGGCCTGATCCTGCCAGCTGTAATAATATATTCATTGATTCCAAGGCCAGAAGGGACCATTGTGATCATCTATTCTGACTTTCTGTAAAACACAAACCTTAAAACTTTCCCAAAAATAAGTCTTAGAGCATATCTTTTAGAAAAACAAGACCATCCAAACATGATTTTAAAATTGTCTGTGATGGAGAATCTAACATTACCCTTGATAAATTGTTCCAGTGGTTAGTTACCCTCATGGATAAAAATGTATGCCTTATTTCCAGTTTGAATTTGTCTAGCTTTAACTGCCAATCAATGGATTGAGATAAACCTTTCTCCTCTAGATGTTCTTATTGTCTAAAAGCCTGTTATCAAATATTTGTTCCCCATTTAGGTACTTGCAGACCAATCAAGTCACTCCTGGACATTCTCTTTAAGCTAAGTAGATTGAGTTTCTTAATTCTCTAGCTATAAAGCAGGTTTTCTAATCCTTTATTCATTCTCATGGCTCTTCTCTGAATCCTCTCCAATTTCTCAACATCCTTCTTGAAGTCATTATTATCCAAACAAGCAGTGCCATTGAAGTCCCACACAATGAGACTACTTGCATGAAAAAGAGTTCCTGTGTTACCCAGGGTTTTCAGAACCCAAACAGTGGTAACTTTACTGTTTTTCTCCAGGCAGCATCAGAAATAAATCAATGGGGACACAGTTTCTCTGTCTGATATATGATTGATACAAACCAGAGTGCTTTTACATAAAACTACTTTTTATTAGATTTGAAGCGTGTTCACTCACACATGCGAAAGAGCACACACACACACACACACGATGTCACAGTAGGTTTCAGAGCATCTTAAACCTTTATATTTACCAAAGTTAAGATGATTTTTAGGGATCAACAACTAGGCTTTCGGGGGCCCTTCCTTCTGGTGAAATCACTTACCCTAGATCAATTGGTACTCCCAATATTACACCAAAGACAATGCTGGCAGCCAATTCTATAGTAAGCTAACTATAGATTTATTAGCTAAGAAAAGGAAATGAGAGTTAAGAGGTTAAAGCAGGTAAAATATAATAACAGGTAAATCAGTTTGTATCTCCAAATGGTAGCAGAGATGTAGTAATTCAGTTTCCCACTCTGAATAACTCTGACGATCTCTGTCTTCTCATTCAGTTATTCTGCCCTGTTAGAATCCAAACAGTCCAGAGAAGATGGATCATTTTTTGAATCCATATTTATAATTCCTTTACACAGACAGCAAGCTGAGTGTCTTTACCCATATGGGCTTTTCCTTTGACACAGAGTGAGGAATGCACTTAGACTTTTGACTACAGACCATATACATTATGGTCACTTTCTTTGAAATTAGCATTTTTTATTAAAGTCCTTAAGTCCTTCATTAGTGTTTCAAAAGAGTTCTTTGATGGGTAATTTAGTTACAAGGGTATTTACCATGTAAAATTTTGCTATTACATTATGACAGGAACAGACAAGAGAAAACAGTGCATGTAACATCCCATTAGTTTTCATGAGGTGTAAACATCTGAATATACACTAATACATAACAATTGCTTTGACCTACGCAAGTGAATTGATATGAATGCACTCTAGCATAACCTGGTCAGCCAGCATCACACCTGCCTCTGCCACAAAGATATGCTAAACAAATCTCTTAAAACAAGCTTTTCACAAGTGGTAATTAATTGTCCGTTCTTCATTTTCTTGGTGCCCACCTTGAGATCATGGGTCTCCATTTGTACCGCCCTCTCACCTCACAGATCTCTTTGTGAAGATATTTTAATGTTTGTAAAGTGTTATACTATAGTAATGAGTGCCATAGAGAAGATTTAATGCTTTGCAGTAAATAAGGTATGGGGTCATACGTGGAACAATCAGGATATAATAAAATATTGAATAGTTGCTCATTAATTGAGCATTATGCTGCTATAAGCTTGCCCAGGCAACTTTAATTCTCTCATTTCTTAAACTGTGAGTGCTAGACTTTGCAACTAATAATCTAATAATCTTTTCATATAGGGATGAAATATTCTATATAGGTTCTTATATTATGTTACACAACTCTGAAAATAGTGTCTGAATGACTATTAGAGTATTAAGTGACATGACTGACATTTCTCGCACAACATGACTTTGGATGAAATCCTGGTACCACTGAAGTCAATGGGAATGTTGTCAATTATTTCAATGATGCCAGGATTTCACTCTGTCACTTTGGACTCAGTACACATGTCTGCATAGTCCCAGACACATGCAGACTGTCCAGAAAAGGGGTGGCCAACCTGAGCCTGAGGAGCCAGAATGTACCAATGTACATTGCCAAAGAGCCACAGTAATACGTCAGCAGCCCCCCACATACCAGCACCACCCCGCTTCCAGCGCCTCCCACCCACTGGCAGCCCGGCCAATCAGCGCCTCCCCCTCCCTCCCCGCACCTCCTGATCAGCTGTTTTGTGGCCTGCAGGAGGCTCTGGGAGGGAGGGGGAGGAGCGAGGGCATGCAGGCTCTGGGGAGGGCATGGGAAGGAGTGGAGTGGGGGCAGAGCCTGTGGTTGAGCAGTGAGCATCCCCAGCACATTGGAAAGTTAGCGCCTGTAGCTCCAGCCCCGGAGTCAGTGCCTATTCAAGGAGCCGCATATTAACTTCTGAAGAGCTGCATGTCGCTCCGGAGCCACAGGTTGGCCACCCCAGTCCAGAGCATTCAGTTGGCTGCCCTGCCATGACAATCAGATTCTTTGTCTGGCTCCTACAAGCACCTTATATCTCAATCACCTGAGCAGAGAAGCCTTGGGTTCCATCTCCTACCTGGAGCCTCCAAAACAGGGAGTTATATTTGTAAATTATACACCTGAGCCTCCAGCCCTTAATCACATGAGACATCCTATTGACATCAGTGAGAATATTTACATGAAAAAAGGCTGCACAACTGAGCCCTTAATCTGTACTTAAAATTTTTCATTATTTGTTCTAACTTTTGAGTTTGGCTCTGCTGCTTCTAGCCTATGGCTTACAATAAATAAAAATGCTTCTTTAGCTGTTTGAGTTAAAGTTAAATTTCCAATTAACGTTTTTTTAATAAGAAAATTCCCTCCATGTCTTTACATTGCTTATTTTGATACCATTTACATCAGGCTGTGTGTCTCGCTGACCTTTTGATGGGACTGCTTAGACTGTGCAGTGTAGAGATTCTACATTCTTTACCACTCAGTTAACTGGGCTGACAGCAGAACATTAATTCCAGTGCTTACTTGAGACAATAACAAACCTTCAATATTTCTAATAGCTTTCATGCACCACATTGAACTGTGTAGCTCAGATTGAGGGGGTTCTTATTTGTGAAGCTTCTCATATGCAAAGTTGCATATTTTACAACAGAGCTGACTAGGGAGCTGACAAAGTATACAATTATGTACTTAGTCAGGATGTACTGATGGATGTTAACAAAACAGACCTGCTTTCTGGATTTAACTCAATGAAGTATCTATTTAACATCCTTGATGCAACTTAAAAAGTTTTCTAAAGATTGAAAAGGGCTATTTCTAGTCTGGTTTTAAGTATTAATTACTTTGTTTTTCCTACCCTAAGCAGTTCTTAAATATTAAATAATAAATGAAAATATATTTTCCAGTACTTGGAGCAACTACTTAATTCAAAAGATAACTTTTTTATTACCTATTTAATATGAATAGGAAGAGTTTAATTATTTAAACTTCAGGATTGAGATATCTACTTTTCCTAGAAGTTCAAATCCCAAGCATATCAGCTGCCACCTCCATCCTTCTCAGAAATTCTAGCTAAACGGACTACCTGGTAGTTTTCTTAGAGTTTGGTTATTAAATACCAATGGTATGTTTCATAAGATCAAAGATTTTATCCTAATATCATGATAAAAATATCCCTGGTATTCCCACACTGTTGTCCTGAGTGGCAGGATTTGATTAGTATGTACATGCAGTATTCTGGAATCCCTTAAAATGAAAGATGCTCTACAAGTTTAAAATATCATTAAATACAAATATTTTATGATAATTGTAGTTTTCCTGTCCTGCAGCTATTCTGAATTACCAAGCAACATTCTTCCTGCCCCAGAGCAGTGTATAGCCAACAAAGGCTAAATAAAAATGTTTTCTTAACTGTGCAGCTGTCTAATATATCAAATAACGTACTTTTCCCCTGGAGCAGAATTAATGACCAAAAGTTAAATAAAAATATTATTATACTGCCCTCAGGCTGTTTTAAAATCTCTACTCAGCACAAATGTAACACAGTCTCTACATCTAGATGGCTCAGCTCTCTTCAGTGAGTTCCAAAATAAAAGCAGAATTAAAGAAGTCATTGTTTAAATGTTTATTCCACTGGAATGCAATGATATGCATGTATAAAAAATGGGAACGCTCCCCACCTCCCCTGCCCTTTACACACTAGTAAAATATAATCACAAGATAATGGAAATAGTTTGGGTCAGAGACTGTGGTTGTGTGTGTGTGTGTGTGTGTAGTGGGGCTCTGATTGGGGTATCTAGGTACTATCCCAAAACAAATGATAAAAAATAATTATAATTTGAGTATAATTAAAGAATGAAATTAAGACTATTAACAACAATCCAATATATGGGGCCCAAAGTTGCAGTCCCTGATACAACAAACACTTACCTCATGGAGTAGCTTCCTGCACACAAACCATGCCCTTGAATCCTTTCACAGGTATGCAACTATTGTATGGCTCTGATCCTTAAATAGGCTCTATTAGCAAGTCAGTTGGGCTACTGAATATGAGTCAACAGTGTGCCCTTGTTGCCAAGAAGGCCAATGGCATTTTGGGATGTATAAGTAGGGGCATTGCCAGCAGATCGAGGGACGTGATCGTTCCCCTCTATTCGACATTGGTGAGGCCTCATCTGGAGTATTGTGTCCAGTTTTGGGCCCCACACTACAAGAAGGATGTGGAAAAATTGGAAAGAGTCCAGCGGAGGACAACAAAAATGATTAGGGGACTGGAACACATAACTTATGAGGAGAGGCTGAGGGAACCGGGATTGTTTAGTCTGCAGAAGAGAAGAATGAGGGGGGATTTGATAGCTGCTTTCAACTACCTGAAAGGGGGTTCCAAAGAGGATGGATCTAGACTGTTCTCAGTGGTAGCAGATGACAGAACAAGGAGTAATGGTCTCAAGTTGCAGTGGGGATGTTTAGGTTGGATATTAGGAAAAACTTTTTCACTAGGAGGGTGGTGAAACACTGGAATGCGTTACCTAGGGAGGTGGTGGAATCTCCTTCCTTAGAAGTTTTAAAGGTCAGGCTTGACAAAGCCCTGGCTGGGATGATTTAGTTGGGGATTGGTCCTGCTTTGAGCAGGGGATTGGACTAGATGACCTCCTGAGGTCCCTTCCAACCCCGATATTCTATGATTCACACAACGGTACAGGGTTCATGCTAGTAGAGCCTGTTTCAAAATGGGGTCCAGAATATATCACTGAAGTATACTGTTTGTTTTTCTACTACTTTCTAGATATCCCACATGGCTTTAATAACTATAATTCATGAACTTTTAAAATGGTCTCAGATAGATTTTGCAGTTACTGCAATCTCTTCTCTAATGATTCGTCACACTCTTTTGTCAGTCAAATTATATAAAACATAATGCATACAATATGTTAGTGGTATTGTCCTTTTCATTTATACAACCTCTAAGTGTGCTAGATTATTTTACACAATAAATACAAAACATAGTCTTTGCCTGAGGGATTTTACAATCCTGGAAACATTTTAACCTGCTCATAACATTTTTCATTTGAGTACTTCTGTCAGTCAGTGGGACTATGCATGAGAATAAAATTAACACATACTTCTTGTGATACTCTGTATCTTGGGGGAACACCCTTCATCCCCATGTTTATCCTTCTAAAATGAATGTGTAGTATTCAATGCAAAGTTCATCATGTCGGGTGTCTTCAGAAGGCTCATGATGCACTGAGCATTGTTGTTATAGTAATGTTATAGTAATGTTATAGGTTGTAATTTCATGTATATAGTGATGAGGCTGAAAATGCGTCCTCGTGGCTTAAAGCAAGCCCAGACAAAAACTCTCCAAGAGCAGTGGGGCAATTCATACCTCATCAGGGCATGTATGAGACAAACCTAGCCCAGCCTCACAGGAACAAAGGACACTGGCCTAGGCAGCAACAAAGGATCCTTTGGACTCTCGAGTGAGTCACTTCCCTTCCTTTGGTCAGTTTGGGACTACGATGAGGTAATGCTCACCTAACTCTGAAGGGGGGCCTGGGTCAAAGCCAAGAGGGAAGAAAGGACATGATAAAAGGGAGAGAAATTTGCCATGCTGTTCCTCTCTCTCTTCCACCTCCATCTACAGACACCACCAAGCGACTGAAGCGCTGATCAAAGGGGAGAGCCTGGCTGAAGGCCAACCAGCCAGCCTGTGGTGACAAACATCTAAGTTTGTAAGGGCACTGAAAGTGTTAAGATCAGCTTAGAATGTGTTTTGCTTTTATTTCATTTAACCAAATCTGTTCTTTGTTGTTCTTTGACTTACAATCACTTAAAATCTATCTTTATAATTAATAAATTTGTTTGTTTATTCTACCTGAAGCAGTACATTTGGTTTGAAATGTGTCAGAGACTCCCCTTGGGATAACAAGCCTGATACATATCCTTTTTTTTTTGTTAAATTGCCAAACTCATATAAGCTTGCAGCATCCAGTGGGCATAACAGGACAGTACAAGATAGAGGTTCCTAGGGTTGTGTCTGGGACCAGAGATATTGACCAGTGTAATTTGGTTGCAAGTAGCTGGGAGCAGCTTACATGCCAGAGGCTGTGCGTGAACAGCCCAGGAGTGGGGGGTCTCACAGCAGAGGAGGGTAAGGCAGCTCCCAGAGTCAAGGATTGGAGGGACCTAGCACATCATCAGTCTAGATAACACCAGGGGAAAATCACACTTCTGTGCTGGCAGTACAGGGGAAAACTTAGACATGGAGCCTGATGACAAACCTGTTAACTTGACCTTATGACTGTGGCCTTGAAGTTTCATCCAGTGTCTTCAAAATTCAATGGGCGTTGGATTGGGGCCTTACATTCTAAGCTTTCTGGTAAGGACAATGTCTGTGACTTACATAACAAATAAGTTTGCTGTCTAGGCATGCTTGAATATCCCCCTAGGTGCCTAAATATCTTTAAAATTTGATCCCTAGTGCTCTGTTCAGCCTTCAATACATTGTCTTCCCTGAACAAGATTTTAGAATCTAACACAGTGGCTCTCAAACTTTTTTACTGGTGACCCCTTTCACATCGCAAGCCTTGAGTGTGACCCCTCTTAGAAATTAAAAACACGTTTTAATATATTTAACACTATTATAAATGCTGGGGGCAAAGCGGGGTTTGGGTGGAGGTTCACAGCTCGTGACCCCCCATGTAATAACCTCGCAACCCCCTGAGGGGTCCCGACCCCCAGCTTGAGACCCCCCAATCTAACAAGTTCAGTGTTAAAGAAACAAGGTAGGTGAGGTAATATTTTTTACTAGACCAACATCTGTTGCTGAGAGAGATAAGCTTTTGATTATTTAGAGCTCTTCTTCAGGTGTGGGAAATGTACTCTGTCACAGTTAAATACATGGTGGCACAGATTGTCTAACATAAGTAATTAACACATTTCAAGGGACCATTCAAAATGAAGTGGCCCATTACCACCTCCCCAGTCATTGGAGGAGTGGAGGGTGAGGGAGGAGGGGGAGCTGGGGGAGATGCTTAAGTGGGTTATAGATTGTTGTAATAAGACATAAATCCAGAGTTTCTATTCAGTCTGTGACTTTTTTTTGTATCTAACAAAGTTTATAAGTTTAAGCTTCCAGTATTGTAGTTGTTGTTGTTTATGCAGGGTTTTACCATGACACTAATTTAACCAAAGGTTCCTTTATTAAATTTTAAGGTCAAATGGCATTTATACAATTGCTCTAAACGTGCCTAAATAATAAGAACATAAGAATGGCCATACTGGGTCAGACCAAATGTCCATCTAGCCGAGTATCATGTCTTCTGACAGTGCCCAATGCCAGATGCCCCAGAGGAAATGAACAAAACAGGTAATCTTCAAGTGATCCATCGCCTGTCACCCATTTCCAGACTGGGGCAAAAAGAGGCTAGAAACACCATCCCTGCCCATCCTGGCCAAAAGCCCTTGAGGGACCTATCTTCCATGTATTTACCTAGTATTTTTTTAACCCTGTTATAGTCTTGGCCTTCACAACATCCTCTAGCAAAGAATTCCACAGGTTGACTCTGCGTTGTGTGAAGAAATACTTCCTTTTGTTTGTTTTAAACCTGCTGCCTATTTATTTCATTTGGTGGCCCCTAGTTCTTTTGTTATGAGGAGGAGTAAATAACATTTCCTCATTTACTTTCTCCACACCAGTCATGACTTTATAGAAAATATCATATCCCCGCCCTTAGTCATCTCTTTTCCAAGGTGCAAGGTCCCAGTCTTATTAATCTCTCCCCATACTGAAGCCATTCCATAGCCCTAATCATTTTTGTTGCCCTTTTCTGATCCTTTTCCAATGTATCTTTTTTGAGATGGGACAACCATATCTGCATGCAGTATTCAAGATGTGGGCATACCATGGATTTATATAGAGACAATATGATATTTTCAGTCTTATTATCTATCCCTTTTCTTAACGATTCCCAACATTCTGTTCACTTTTTTGACAGCGGCTGCACATTGAGTTGATGTTTTCAGAGAACTATCCACAATGACTCCAAAATCTCTTTCTTGTGTGGTAACAGCTAATTTAGAGTAGCAGCCGTGTTAGTCTGTATTCGCAAAAAGAAAAGGAGTACCGGTGGCACCTTAGAGACTAACAAATTTATTAGAGCATAAGCTTTCGTGAGATGCATCCGATGAAGTGAGCTGTAGCTCACGAAAGCTTATGCTCTAATAAATTTGTTAGTCTCTAAGGTGCCACCGGTACTCCTTTTCTTTTAGCTAATTTAGATCGCATCATTTTATACCTATAGTTGGAATTATGTTGTCGAATGTGCATTACTTTCTATTTATCAACATTGAATTTCATCTGCCATTTTGTTACACCATCACCCAGTTTTGTGAGATCCTTTTGTAGCTCTTCACAGTCTGCTTTGGAGTTAACTATCTAGAGTAGTTTTGTATCATCTACAAATTTTGCCACCTCACTGTTTCCCCTTTTTCCAGATCATGTATGAATATTGAACAGGATAGTCCGAGTACACTCCCCTAAGGGACACCACTGTTTGTTTCCAATCTTTTAACCAGTTACTGATCCATGAGATGACTTTCCTTCTTATCCCATAAGAACACCAGAACATAAGAATGGCTATACTGGGTCAGACCAAAGGTCCATCCAGCCCAGTATCCTGTCTACCGACAGTGGCCAATGCCAGGTGCCCCAGAGGGAGTGAACCTAACAGGTAATGATCTAGTGATATCTCTTCTGCCATCCATCTCCACCCTCTGACAAATAGAGACTAGGGATACCATTCCTTACCCATCCTGGCTAATAGCCAATAATGGACTTAACCTCCATGAATTTATCCAGTTCTCTTTTAAACTCTGTTATAGTCCTAGCCTTCACAACCTCCTCAGGCAAGAAGTTCCACAGATTGACAGTGTGCTGAGTGAAGAAGAACATCCTTTTATTTGTTTTAAACCTGTTGCCCACTAATTTCATTTGGTGGCTCCTAGTTCTCCTATTATGGCAACAAGTAAATAACTTTTCCTTATTCACTTTCTCCACACCACTCATGATATTATATACCTCTATCATATCCCCCTTAGTCTCCTCTTTTCCAAGCTAAAAAGTCCTAGCCTCTTCAAGCTCTCCTCATATGGGATCCATTCCAAATCCCTAATCATTTTAGTTGCCCTTTTCTGAACCTTTTCTAATACCTTTTTGAGATGAGGGGACCACATCTGTATGCAGTATTCAAGATGTGGGCATACCATGGATTTATAGAAGATCAATAAGATATTCTCCGTCTTATTCTCTTTCCTTTTTTTAATGATTCCTAACATCCTGTTTCCTTTTTTGACTGCCACTGCACACTGCATGGACGTCTTCAGAGAACTATCCACGATGACTCCAAGATCCTTCTCCTGATTAGTTGTAACTAAATTAGGCCCCATCATATTGTATGTATAGTTGGGGTTTTTTTTCCAATGTGCATTACATTACATTTATCCACATTAAATTTCATTTGCCATTTTGTTGCCCAATCACTTAGTTTTGTGAGATCTTTTTGAAGTTCTTCACAGTCTGCTTTGGTCTTAAGTTAACTATCTTGAGTTAACTATCAGTTTAGTATCATCTGCAAACTTTGCCACCTCGCTGTTTACCCCTTTCTCCAAATCATTTATGAATAGGTTGAATAGAATTGGTCCTAGGACTGACCCTTGGGGTACACCACTAGTTACCCCTCTCCATTCTGAAAATTTACCATTTATTCCTACCCTTTGTTCCCTGTCTTTTAACCAGTTCTCAATCCAGGAAAGGATCTTCCCTCTTATCCCATGACAACTTAATTTACGTAAGAGCCTTTGGTGAGGAACCTTGTCAAAGGCTTTCTGGAAATCTAAGTACACTATATCCACTGGATCCTCCTTGACCACATGTTTGTTGACCCCCTCAAACAACTCTAATAGATTAGTAAGACATGATCTCCCTTTACAGAAACCATGTTGACTTTTACGCAACAATTTATGTTCTTCTGTGTGTCTGACAAATTTGTTCTTTACTATAGTTTCAACCAGTTTGCCCAGTACTGAAGTCAGGCTTATCAGCCTGTAATTGCCAGGATCACCTCTGGAGCCCTTTTTAAAACTTGGTGTCACATTAGCTACATCCCAGTCATTGGTACAGAAGCTGATTTAAATGTTAGGTTACAAACTACAGTTAGTAGTTCTGCAATTTCACATTTGAGTTCCTTCAGAACTCTTGGGTGAATACCATCTGGTCCTGGTGACTTATTATTGTTTATTTTTATCAATTTGTTCCAAAATGCCCTCTATCTGGGACAGTTGCTCAGATTTGTTACCTAAAAAGAATGGCTCAGGTTTCAGAATCTCCCTCGCATCCTCAGCTGTGAAGACTGATACAAAGAATTCATTTAGTTTCTCCGCAATGGCCTTGTCATCCTTGAGAAATGTACTAAGCAATAAGCAATTTCCTATATCCAAACAGTAACACAACATTTCTAAGTGTTTGATTAAGATATTGACAAATGGGCTAAACTCCCAAGGGTTCTTGGACCCATATTGGTAAGCTCAATTGTGGTCAGCAACGAACTCTTAAATTTTAAGAGTTCACATCTTTTATACCATATACCCAAGTGATGTCATTGTCAATTACTGACTTCAGCTAAAAAAACAATTTGAGACAGTTTATCCTTAATTTACAGTCTTAATCCAGATAAGATTTACAACCTCCTTTCTTCCCCTCCTTCTTATTGACCAACAGTTCCAACCCCCCACCTCCCCATTGCACCTGGCTTCACACTGACTTTCACACTAGTGTGTGGAGTAGGAAGATTTATGTTGGCTTTTTGTAAGACAAAAGAAACTCTTAATTAAAACCCTCTGAAATCACTCCTATTGGTCAGAGGGCTTCTTTTTAGAAACTTTCCCTCAACTTATTAGTTATTCTTTAAACCACACATCCTCCCTTCTTAATTCCTTCTGGTCTTATAACATTATTTTCAAGACCTTCCCTCTTGTTTGCTAGTGGGGCCGTTCCTTTACAACATGTTCCCTTAATCAAAAGTAAACTAACCCATATTCTTTAATTTCATATTTATCCTACACCCAGGCTTGTCTTTTGAAGGTGTTGTGCAGGTTTCCTTTGAGGATGAGGACTGAGAAGTCAGATGTAGTTATCCCTTTGTGAAAAGTGTTCACCCACAGTTGATATGGTGTTTTTTGTCTTATCACTTTTCTGTGTGAGGTCATTTGAGAGTGTAGTGGTTGTCTGGGTTCACCAATATCATTGGTGTTGGGACATTTAGTACGCTGGATGAGGTACACCACATCTTGTGATAGGCATGTGTAGGACCTAGGGATCTTGAAATGTGTGGTGTGAGGGATATTGATCACTGTAGCAGTGGAGATGTCTGCAGATTTTGCAACTGTTCTGGTAGGATCATGTGCTGCTTTGAGTTGGTGTGTCTTGGTCTGTGGGGAGCTTGCTTCTGATGATGGTGTGGGTGGTGGTTTGAAGGCCAGAAGAGGGGGTTCAGGAAAGATTTTTTTTCAGGATAGGATCCTCATCAAATACAGGTTGTTGTTACCCTGTATGGGTTCCAGTGTGGGGTGGTAGGTGACAACTAGGAATGTGCAGTCAGAAGCCTTTTTTTCCTCCAGTATCGAAGCAGGTTTTCTTGAGATTTTTGGGTGGCCTGTTCTATAACAGGTTTCAGAGAAGCAGCCGTGTTAGTCTGTATTCGCAAAAAGAAAAGGAGTACTTGTGGCACCTTAGAGACTAACAAATTTATTAGAGCATAAGCTTTCGTGAGCTACAGCTCACTTCATCGGATGCATTTGGTGGAAAAAACAGAGGAGAGATTTATATACACACACAGAGAACATGAAACAATGGGTTTATCATACACACTGTAAGGAGAGTGATCACTTAAGATAAGCCATCACCAGCAGCAGGGGGGGGAAAGGAGGAAAACCTTTCATGGTGACAAGCAAGGTAGGCTAATTCCAGCAGTTAACAAGAATATCAGAGGAACAGTGGGGGGTGGGGTGGGAGGGAGAAATACCATGGGGAAATAGTTTTACTTTGTGTAATGACTCATCCATTCCCAGTCTCTATTCAAGCCTAAGTTAATTGTATCCAGTTTGCAAATTAATTCCAATTCAGCAGTCTCTCGTTGGAGTCTGTTTTTGAAGCTTTTGTTTGAAGTATAGCCACTCTTAGGTCTGTGATCGAGTGACCAGAGAGATTGAAGTGTTCTCCAACTGGTTTTTGAATGTTATAATTCTTGACGTCTGATTTGTGTCCATTCATTCTTTTACGTAGAGACTGTCCAGTTTGGCCAATGTACATGGCAGAGGGGCATTGCTGGCACATGATGGCATATATCACATTGGTAGATGCGCAGGTGAACGAGCCTCTGATAGTGTGGCTGATGTGATTAGGCCCTATGATGGTATCCCCTGAATAGATATGTGGACAGAGTTGGCAACGGGCTTTGTTGCAAGGATAGGTTCCTGGGTTAGTGGTTCTGTTGTGTGGTGTGTGGTTGCTGGTGAGTATTTGCTTCAGATTGGGGGGCTGTCTGTAAGCAAGGACTGGTCTGTCTCCCAAGATCTGTGAGAGTGATGGGTCATCCTTCAGGATAGGTTGTAGATCCTTGATGATGTGTTGGAGAGGTTTTAGTTGGGGGATGAAGGTGATGGCTAATGGCATTCTGTTGTTTTCTTTGTTGGGCCTGTCCTGTAGTAGGTGACTTCTGGGTACTCTTCTGGCTCTGTCAATCTGTTTCTTCACTTCAGCAGGTGGGTATTGTAGTTGTAGGAATGCATGATAGAGATCTTGTAGGTGTTTGTCTCTGTCTGAGGGGTTGGAGCAAATGCGGTTATATCGTAGCGCTTGGCTGTAGACAATGGATCGAGTGGTATGATCTGGATGAAAGCTAGAAGGATGTAGGTAGGAATAGCGGTCAGTAGGTTTCCGATATAGGGTGGTGTTTTTAGGAAGATCACCAATGGACTGACAAAGGAGGTGCTGTCGTCATCATGAATAGGTCGGAGTATGAACAAGAGGCTACTAGGCAGCTCTCCAACACCACTTTCTACAAGCCATTACCCTCTGATCCCACTGAGATTTACCAAAAGAAACTACAGCATTTGCTCAAGAAACTCCCTGAAAAAGCACAAGAACAAATCCGCACAGACACACCCCTGGAGCCCCGTCCTGGGGTATTCTATCTGCTACCCAAGATCCATAAACCTGGAAATCCTGGACACCCCATCATCTCAGGCATTGGCACCCTGACAGCAGGATTGTCTGGCTATGTAGACTCCCTCCTCAGGCCCTTCGTTACCAGCACTCCCAGCTATCTTCGAGATACCACTGACTTCCTGAGGAAACTACAGTCCATTGGTGATCTTCCTAAAAACACCATCCTAGCCACTATGGATGTAGAAGCCCTCTACACCAACATTCCACACAAAGATGGGCTACAAGCCGTCAGGAACAGTATCCCCGATAATGTCACGGCTAACCTGGTGGCTGAACTTTGTGACTTTGTCCTGACCCATAACTATTTCACATTTGGTGACAATGTATACCTTCAAATCAGCGGCACTGCGATGGGTACCCGCATGGCCCCACAGTATGCCAACATTTTATGGCTGACTTAGAACAACGCTTCCTCAGCTCTCGTCCCCTAATGCCCCTACTCTACTTGCGCTACATTGATGACATCTTCATCATCTGGACCCATGGAAAAGAAGCTCTTGAGGAATTCCACCATGATTTCAACAATTTCCATCCCACCATCAACCTCAGCCTGGATCAGTCCACACAAGAGATCCACTTCCTGGACACTACGTTGCTAATAAGCGATGGTCACATAAACACCACCCTATATCGGAAACCTACTGACCGCTATTCCTACCTACATGCCTCTAGCTTTCATCCAGATCATACCACTAGATCCATTGTCTACAGCCAAGCGCTACGATATAACCGCATTTGCTCCAACCCCTCAGACAGAGACAAACACCTACAAGATCTCTATCATGCATTCCTACAACTACAATACCCACCTGCTGAAGTGAAGAAACAGATTGACAGAGCCAGAAGAGTACCCAGAAGTCACCTACTACAGGACAGGCCCAACAAAGAAAACAACAGAATGCCATTAGCCATCACCTTCATCCCCCAACTAAAACCTCTCCAACGCATCATCAAGGATCTACAACCTATCCTGAAGGACGACCCATCACTCTCACAGATCTTGGGAGACAGACCAGTCCTTGCTTACAGACAGCCCCCCAATCTGAAGCAAATACTCACCAGCAACCACACACCACACAACAGAACCACTAACCCAGGAACCTATCCTTGCAACAAAGCCCGTTGCCAACTCTGTCCACATATCTATTCAGGGGATACCATCATAGGGCCTAATCACATCAGCCACACTATCAGAGGCTCGTTCACCTGCGCATCTACCAATGTGATATATGCCATCATGTGCCAGCAATGCCCCTCTGCCATGTACATTGGCCAAACTGGACAGTCTCTACGTAAAAGAATGAATGGACACAAATCAGACGTCAAGAATTATAACATTCAAAAACCAGTTGGAGAACACTTCAATCTCTCTGGTCACTCGATCACAGACCTAAGAGTGGCTATACTTCAACAAAAAAGGTTCAAAAACAGACTCCAACGAGAGACTGCTGAATTGGAATTAATTTGCAAACTGGATACAATTAACTTAGGCTTGAATAGAGACTGGGAATGGATAAGTCATTACACAAAGTAAAACTATTTCCCCATGGTATTTCTCCCTCCCACCCCACCCCACACTGTTCCTCTGATATTCTTGTTAACTGCTGGAATTAGCCTACCTTGCTTGTCACCATGAAAGGTTTTCCTCCTTTCCCCCCCTGCTGCTGGTGATGGCTTATCTTAAGTGATCACTCTCCTTACAGTGTGTATGATAAACCCATTGTTTCATGTTCTCTGTGTGTGTATATAAATCTCTCCTCTGTTTTTTCCACCAAATGCATCCGATGAAGTGAGCTGTAGCTCACGAAAGCTTATGCTCTAATAAATTTGTTAGTCTCTAAGGTGCCACAAGTACTCCTTTTCTTTGTTCTATAACACACCACCTTATCTTGAATTGTCCTTTGAAATGTTTTAACTACTTATGCTAAACAAGCTGTTCCACTTTTTATTTAGCTGTGACAGTGAGTACATTTCCCATACCTGAAGAAGAGCTCTATGTAAGCCCGAAAGCTTGTTTCACCAACAAAAGTTGGTTTAATAAAATATTACCTCACCCACCTTGTCTTTCTAATATCCTGAGATCAGTGTAGCTACAACAACACTGTATACAACAAGTTCAGGGCTGATATTTTGTACTGCTTATAGAATACTATTCTAAAGCCTATTTTGTCAAAAATTTGCTAAATGTTTATGATGAGGCTATAAGTAGGTGTTGAACCTCTTGAAGACATAATCCATTTAATTAACTGAAGCTTTGTACATACTGTACTCATAAGTTATAACATCCAACTAAGTTGTTCATCTATGGTATTTAATTTTATTCACAAGACTTCCTTATCCTGAGCTACAGTAGCTGGGATATCAATTATTGGAAAGACACAACATTTACCTTCCTTCAGTCAACTGAAAATTGTATGTGGACTGAACTTTATTTATTTTAATATATGGCAATGGATCTAGCATAGTCCTCTATCACAGTAAGCTAACAATTAGTAAAGAGATAGGGATTTGGTTTGCAAAGCTTTTTCACTGTTTATATGTTCTAATTCTTCGTTTCTCAGGACTTAACCCATGTAGGGGACTTGCAACTACAAGTTAAAACTGTTTCACTTCACTTACATTTTTCTGTCCCCAAGGAAGAATCTGGAAGTCTCCTTCCCACAAACCTGTGGATCAACTTGGGGCATGGCTCTTCCATGTATATATTCCAAGACCAGAAGGAACCAATGTGATCATCTGATCTGAACTTATGTATAACACATGACAGAGAAGTTCGCCAAAATAATTCCTAGAGTATATCGTTTTAGAAAAAAACTTCCAGTCTTGATTGAAAAATTGCCAGTGATTGGGAAACCACCACAACCCTTGATAAGTTTGCAAGTTGTTCCAATGGTTAATTACCCTCATTTAAAAATGTGTACCTTATTTCCAGTCTGACACTGTCTTGCTTCAACTTCCAGCCATTGGATCTTGTTATACTTACCTGTTAGATTGAACACTCTCTATTATAAAATTTCTTTTCCCCATCTAGCTACTTCTAGATTGTGATCAAGTCACCCCTTAATTTTCTCTTTGTTAAGCTAAATAGATTTAGCTCATGGGGTCTATCACTGTATAGCATGATTTCTATTCTTTTGTCATTTTCATAATTTTTCTCTGAAGTCTCTCCCATTTATCAACATAATTCTTGAATTGTTGACATTAGAACTGGACACAATATTCCGGAAGTGGTTACACCAATGCCATTTGACTACAGCATCACTCTGGGAACTCATGTTCAGCGATAGTCCACCATGACCACAAAATCTTTCTCAGAGTCACTGCTTCTCAAGATAGTTGCAAATCTTGTAAACACGAACTGTGATCTTTTCTCTTAGACATATATATACATCTACCTTTAGCCACACTAAAATGAATATTGTTTGCTTGTTTCCAGTTTACCAAGCAATTCATATAATTCTGCATCAGTGACCTGGCCTCTTAATTACTTCTCCCCCAATCTTTGTGTCACTTGCAACCTTTCAGTGATTTTTGTTCTCTCCCAGATCATTGATAAAAAATGTTAAATAGCAGAGGGATAACTCCTGGGCGACCCCACTAGAAACACACCTATTTGACTTCCTGTGTACAAGTATACTGAGACCTATGAGTTATCCAGCTTTTAATCCATTTAATGTGTGTCATATTAATTAAAAACTAGGATATAAAATTAAAGGGTCATGCAGTACCATGTTGAAAGCATTACAGAGGCCTAAGTATATTAAATCAATCCTATTACCTTTATCAATCAAACTTGTAATCTCATCAAATAAAGATATCAAGTTAGACAGGATCTATCTTCCATAAGCCCATGTTAATTTGCATTAATTATATAACCTTCCTTTAAGTCTTTATCAATCCAGTCCCATATCAGCTGCTCCTCTATCTCAGCCAGGATCGATGTCAGACTGACAGGGCTATAATTAACTGTGTCATCTCGTTTATCCTTTTAAAATATTGGCATTATATTATCTTTCTTCCTGTCTTCTGGAACTTCCCCAGTGTTCCAAGACTAATTGAAAATCACATGTTAGTAGTCCAATGAACTCCCCAGCCATAACTTTTAAAACTCTTGATTACAAGTTACCTGGACCAACTGATTTAAAAATGTGTAACTTCATTTTAATTTTTTAATTTTCATTACATTTTAAACATCCTACCAATTTATTATTGGACTATAAAGTATCTCATCATCATATATAATTTGGCTTTTAACAAAAAATAGAACAGAAATTGATTGAACCCTTCAGACTTCTTCATTATTAACACTGCCATTTTCATCGAGAAATACCATTGTGAGGATTCTTTTTGTTACTAATATACTTTAAAAAATCCTTATTGCCCTTAACTCTGCTGGTCATAGATTTCTTCTTGGGTCTCTTTGTGTCCTTTATTGATTTTTTTTCTCAAATTCCTAGCTTCTGATTTATATTAATTACTGTCTATTTCCACTTTCTTCCATTGGTGATATATTTTGTAGCTAACTTCACTTTCCTTCTAAGCCATATTGTTTTTGATTTTTAGCCTGTACCTTCTATGTCTGTGAGATTGTTGCTGTTAGGGCATTTAGTAAAGGGGTGTTAAACAATTCCCAATTATCATTCACATTTTTCTAATTTAATTCTCCCAGCTGCTTTTATTCGTAACTGTTTCCACATTTTTGAAATTGTCCCTCTCTAAAGCTCTGTGTGTATTACTGGTTTGGACTTTATTCTGTTTGCATATTACAAATGTGATTGTCATGTTCACTTGTACCTAAACTTTCACCAAGTTTTAGTTCTGTGATAAACTTTGTTAGGATTTTCAGGCCTGTCTGTAAAGGCCTATTCTCTAAGAATTTAGGGTATTCTTATCACTTAGCTAGTTCTAGAAGTATAAAAGAAAGAATCAAAATCACTGTCTGCTGGTGTAAGAGCCTTCTCTTACTGTTTCAGAGTAGCAGCCGTGTTAGTCTGTATTCACAAAAAGAAAAGGAGTACTTGTGGCACCTTAGACTAACAAATTTATTAGAGCATAAGATTTCGTGAGCTACAGCTGTTCTTAGGCTAAGATCTCTGGCTAAGCAGCAGAGGCAGTCATAAGCAGGGAAGCAACCGGTCACATTGTCACATTCCAAACTAGTCACATTGAAAGAAGGTGCTATTGGGCTGCTAGGAATACAGTACTGTCCTGATAATGCCTATCGCCTCCAAAGAAAGGGAAGTGCCTAGAAGATGTAAAAGGAAACTTAGTTTGATAGCATCCTGTCTGGCAAGAACTCACTCATCAATAGATGTAGTTGTGAAATCCCCACTTCTGTATTATGCTGACATTATAGTTCCCACTTTGCTATTGTTTATTTGCATGGTCTCTGTCTGGTCCTGTGATTGTTTCTGTCTGCTGTATAATTAATTTTGCTGGGTGTAAACTAATTAAGGTGGTGGGATATAATTGGTTAAATAATTAAGTTAGGATTGGTTAGTTAAATTTCAGTAAAATGATTGGTTAAGGTATAGCTAAGCAGAACTCAAGTTTTACTATATAGTCTGCAGTCAATCAGGAAGTAAGGGGGGGAAATGGGAACAGGGAATGGGGGTTGGGAAATTGGAATCATGTTTTGCTAAGGGGGGAAATGGGAACAGGGACACAGGTAAGGCTCTATGGTGTCAGAGCTGGGAAAGGGGACACTAATGAAGGAAACTGGAATCATGCTTGCTTGAAGTTCACCCCAATAAACATCTAATTGTTTGCACCTTTGGACTTCGGGTATTGTTGCTCTCTGTTCATGCGAGAAGGACCAGGGAAGTAAGTGGGTGAAGGAATAAGCCACATAACAAACTTCTCTTTGACTGCCAGATGAGGTCTAATCTAGAATTTTCCCATGCTGGATGCAAGACTTTGATTTAGATAATTGCTTCCTTAATATTTAGAAATTTCAAGGATGTTTTAGTACAGCAATGAGACCTCTAGCATGTGTCACCCAAACTGAAGTCCTCAGTGATCACGCAGCTTTTTTCCCCCTACCCACTACAGATAGGTGTTTAAGATGCTAGTCGTCCTAGTGAGATTACATGGTGTGTAGCAGGTACTAAGTTGCTATCTATCTTGTGCTTTATCTGTTAGGATACTGATGCATAAATATTCAAAATTTGTTTTGGGTTGTGAGTGACTAAAAGAGGTAATGCTGGTTTTGATATAGTGCCATTCTTCCCTCCCTTCTTTTTCCACTCAATATTTTCTAAATAGGCTATAATCATTTGTTTTTAACATTACAATCATGCAGATCAACCATAAATGCATGTTGATTGGTATTAATAAAAAATTAAAGGAGGGTAATCAAGTCCCATATCAGACCATCCATTATCTTGCCTGCGATTGATTTCAGTCTGACAAACCTATAATTACACAGGTCGTGCCATTTACCCTCTTTAAATATTGGAACAACATTAGCTTTTTTTTCTGGAACTTACCCAGTCCTCCAAGACTTACTGAAGATCAGTACTAATAGTCCAGTGAGCAACTCAGCCAAGCAGTATTCAAGCACCAAGACTTGCCTCTTTGTGGGAATTCTGAAGTGGTAATACTCTCCCTTTCCATGACCCTTCCCAGAAGATATATAAGAACATAAGCCTGGGTACCATAATGTTTCATAGTTGTCATTTCCTATATTTCTTAATGATGTGCCTTTGAATTTGATTCCATTCTAGGAATGGAATCCTTTCCTGTTAAATGAAAGATATTTAAATATAAAATGGAAGAATAGGTCTTTGTAATCCTTGAAATCAACCTGGATGTTTCGTGTAAGTAGACATGTGGATATATGTTTGTTTGTTTGTTTGTTTTGGTTTTTACGTAAGCAAATTAAACTGTCATGGAATAAGAGGGAAGGTCATCTCATGGATTGGTAACTGGTTAAAAGATAGGAAACAAAGGGTAGGAATTAATGGTCAATTTTCAGCATGGAGATAGGTAAATAGTGGTTTCTCCCTGGGGTCTGAACTGGGACCAGTATGTATAACATATTCATAAATGATTTGGAAAAAGGAGTAAACAGTGAGGTGGCAGCATTTGCAGATGATACAAAACTACTCAAGATAGTTAAGTGCCAAACAGACTGCAAAAAGCTACAAAGGGACCTCACAAAACTGGGTGACTGGGCAACAAAATGGCAGATGAAATTCAATGTTGATAAATGCAAAGTAGATTCATAGATACTAAGGTCAGAAGGGACCATTCTGATCATCTAGTCTGACTTCCTGCACAACGCAGGCCACAGAATCTCACCCACCCACTCCTGCGAAAAACCTCACCTATGTCTGAGCTATTGAAGTCCTCAAATCATGGTTTAAAGACTTCAAGGAGCAGAGAATCTTCCAGCAAGTGACCCGTACCCCATGCTACAGAGGAAGGCGAAAAATCTCCAGGGCCTCTTCCAATCTGCCCTGGAGGAAAATTCCTTCCCGACCCCAGATATGGCGATCAGCTAAACCCTGAGCATATGGGCAAGATTCATCAACCAGATACTACAGAAAATTCTTTCCTGTGTAACTCAGATCCCATCCATCTAATATTCCATCACAGGCCATTAGGCCTATTTACCATGAATATTTAAAGATCAATTAATTACCAAAATCACGTTATCCCATCATACCATCTCCTCCATAAACTTATTGAGTTTAAAACATAATCCCAACTATAGATATAAAATGATGTGGTCTAAATTAGCTAAAAGAAAGGAGGACTTGTGATACCTTAGAGACTAACACATTTATTTGAGCATAAACTTTCGTGAGCTACAGCTCACTTCATCGGATGCATTGAGCTGTAACTCACGAAAGCTTATGTTTATGCTCAAATGTGTTAGTCTCTAAGGTGCCACAAGTCCTCTAGTCCTTTTTGCGGATACAGACTAACACGGCTGCTACTCTGAAACCTCTAAATTAGCTGTTACCACTCAAGAAAGAGATTGTGGAGTCATTCTGGATAGTTCTCTGAAAGCACCTACTAAATGTGCAGCGACATTCAAAAAAGCTAACAGAATCTAGGGAATCGTTAAGAAAGGGATAGATAATAAGACAGAAAATATCATATTGCCTCTATATAAATCCATGGTACACCCACATCTTGAATACTGTATGCAGATGTGGTTGCCCCATCTCAAAAAAGATATATTGGAAGTGGAAAAAGTATAGAAAAAGGCAACAAAAATAATGAGGGGTATGGAACGGCTTCCATATGGGGAGAGATTAATAAGACTGGGACTTTTCAGCTTGGAAAAGAGACGACTAAAGGGGGACATGATAGAGGTCTGCAAAATCATGAGTGGAGAAAGTAGATGAGGAATTGTTATTTACGCCTTCTCTTAACAAAAGAACTTGGGGTCACCAAGTGATATTAATAGGCAACAGGTTTAAAACAAACAAAAGGAAGTATTTCTTCACACAACGCAGAGTCAACCTGTGGAACTCTTTGCCAGAGGATGTTGTGAAGGCCAAGACCATAACAGGGCTCAAAAATGAACTAGATACTTTCATGGAGGATAGGTCCATCAATGGCTTTTGTCCAGGATGGGCAGGTATCGTGTCCCTAGCCTCTATTTGCCAGGGGCTGGGCATGGGAATGGGCGATAGGGGATGGATCACTTGATGATCACCTGTCCTGTTCATTCCCTCAGGGCCACCTGGCATTGGCCACTGTGGTAAGACAGGATACTGGGCTAGATGGATATTTGGTACAACCCAGTATGGCTGTTCTTATGTTCTTACATTAAAAAACAAGTGTACTAATCAAATTAAATGTGAACATATCCACCTTCTCTAATGAGATCTCTAATTTACTTCTAAAACTGAGATTGTCAGAATTCTATCATCCTTGATAAACTGTAGGTTTCAAATTCCCTTCACAAATTGTTTCCTGCCAGCCCCACTCAGCCTCTTGCCATGCTTGCCATACTATGGCAAGCATGGAGGCCTATCAGCTCACCGTCACAATAAATCTCCTGGGTGCTGCTGGCAGATGCGGTACTGCATTGCTACACAGCAGCAGCTCCTTGCCTTTGCAGCAGACGGTGCAGTAGGACTGATAGCCGTTGTACGTCTCCTGGGTGCTCCTGGCAGACCTCAGTGAGGTTGACCAGGGGCACCTGGACAGACATGGCTATTCTCCTCTTAGAGCACTGAATGGGAGTGATTCCAGGTCATTCTCTTCTTTTAGTTTCACCTCATGAAGATTCAGTCCTCCCTGGAATATCATGCGAGCTGGAGGCTTCTGCCTCAGGCTGCTCTCCCAGCCAGCAGCACCGCGTGGTCGCACCTACCCCAGCCTTCTCCTTGCTCCCATGGCTCATGAAGCCTGGACAGTAGTAAGGAGCTGTTCAACTTGTGGAATGACAAATCCAGAATGAAGGATTGCACTTTATGGGCCACGTTAAGATTATTTCAGAGTCCTAGATAGCATATAGTCCCTATAAAAGGCTTCATGAACATTTTCCCCCATCCCTAACAAAAATGTTAATTTTATCAAAGCAGCTGAAAGGGTAAGGAACCCGGGACTATAACTTAGAGAGAATTTCCATATTATTTAACTCATAATTGATATAATTCAAAGTAAAATTTCACAGCGCGGTCTGTTCTAAGATTAAAAATGCAGGAGGGGAGTCAGAAAAAGGAACAGTTACCTGTTTCTGCCCGGTTTTGAACTGGGGACCTTTCACGTTAGGTGAACGTGATAATCACTATGCTACAGAAACCTATCTTGACCATATCCCTTATGTGGTCCCTATTATACTTTATGTAATGTGTGGTTGTGTACTATTAATAGTTTGGTGTGTCATGGGGCTTTTCTTTTTTTGCTACAGACTTTGCCGAATGCACAGGAATGTTTTCTCTAGCTACAGAAGCTACCTAATGCAATGTCTATATCTATGGCCTTCCTGCTCACAGTGCAGAGTGCATGTGACACAGCAACCTGGCTTGGACAGGATCGCTAGTGCATTTGAATTCAAAGTGCTGTCCAGAACAGTCACAATGGAGGACTCTGGGATAGCTCCCAGAGGTCAATAGCATAGAATTGTGTCCACACTACCCCAAATTCGACCCGGCGATGTCGATTTCAGCACTAATCCCCTCATTGGGGAGGAGTACAGAAATCGATTTTAAGAGCCTTTTAAGTTGACAAAAATGGCTTTGTCATGCGGACAAGTGCAGGGTTAAATCGATCTAACGCTGCTAAATTCTACCTAAACTTGTAGTGTAGACCAGGGCTAAGAGGGCAACCCAAACAAAAGAGACACAAAAGGATTCAGGCAGTGACCAAGGAAAATGTAACTAAGGAAAAGACTCTTTCTCTGTCACATCTGACTCTTATATTGCAGCTGTTGTTTCATAAGAGCTACTGGTTTGTATAGTGCCCAGAGGTCTCAGCTGAGATTGGTGTTCCATCACACTAAGTCCCTAACTAATATGCACAAAGACACAGTCCTATCCTAAGACCTATGACAAATTCACATGTTGTTGGGCTCAACACAGGGGTAAGTGGGTGATATTTAATAGCCTGTTATATGCAGGATGTCAGACTATATAAACTAATGGTACCTTTTGGCCTTAAACTCTGAATTTATGAAGTTAGATGTGAAAGGGGTTAGTGGGAGGGATAAAATCATATATATCACACACTCCTGTCTTTAATATTTTGGATATATAGTTAAAATAAGTCACTAGCTGAATGTAATCATCATTACTAAGTGTCTGACTGCTTCTAACCTTCTTCTAGTAATAGTGGCAGTAATTCTTCTGCTTCTTTTTATTTGTCTTTAAAGAATCAGATTTGTATTAGCATACTAATCTGCCAATTGACCTGTTCAAGGACTCAACCAGAAACACAGACAGGGAAATGAAGAAGGAATATATAAAAATGTGTTTTCACTACATCATTGCATGTTTGTCATATAGACCTAAAGTCTCTGCAAAGAACAAAATATGTACATATTTACATACATTTTACATATCCTAGATTGGAGAAGATCATAAATGCATCTGAGGAAGTGAGCTGTAGCTCACGAAAGCTTATGCTCAAATAAATTTGTTAGTTTCTAAGGTGCCACAAGTACTCCTTTTCTTTTTATAAATATTCAAGATGCTAAAAGGGAAAACTGGGGCACAGCCCAAATACTGTAACTGTATGAAGAAGCAAGCTGGTGGCTTCACTTAGTCACAGATGCCCTTTCCTTTGCCAGATGACTCTGCTCTGTCCCTTACATGCCCTTTCTGTATGTGCATGTAGGGACACAACCCACACTGTACCTTCCCATGGAATTCAGGAGAATACCAATTTCCTGCCTGGGCTGGCCACACCCTGGGCACCTCTGAGAGACAATACCTCTCCTCACACAAGCACGGAGTCTGAGTGTAGCAAAAACTTTTAATAAAAGAAGGGAAGTAACTCAGCATTAAGTTAGGAAAATAGCGCAACTAGGGTTCACAAACACAAATCATGAACAAAAGACACACACCCAAGTAAGATGGGTGGTGTCCTTTTCCCCTCACGGTCCTAAGTCCAGCAACCCAAAAGCCCCTTTAGCGTGCCCGTCCCTTCGCTGTACCCCACTCACAGCTGCCATCCCTGGCCAGTTGTGCCCCAGAGTCCAGAGGTCCATCCGCAGAGTTCACCTCCCACCCTGTGTGGAAGGCGGGACAGGTAAGGAGGCACCTTACATGCTGCACTGCTCGGGCACTCGCTCGTTGCCCCAACAGCTGATTGCCACGCCTCGGCGGGGCTCTGCAGGCTGCTTGCCATGCCTCTCCACCAGCTACCCTCCTGGCCACTTGCCAAACCTCTCCACCAGATGCCCTTCTGGCCGCTTGTCACACCTCTCCGCCAGCCGTGCTGCTGGCCACTTGCCAAGATGTCTTCAGGGTCCCCCCCCCCCCACACTTACCACAGCACTCACACTTACCACCAGCTGTTAGTGGGGAGCCTCATTGCTGGTGCACCCTGGGCAGTCTCTTGCAATTGAGACACTGTCCCAAAGTAGGTCTAATACTTAGACATAGATGTCAGTTCTGCAGCATATAACAAGACTCTCAATTGAGTCTAAATTAGCTCTTTTATTATACCCCAGAGAGAGAAAGTGTCAAATGCTGTCTAGCACCCTTAAACAAGGCCCACATGACCAGGTACAAATACCTGTCCCCACCCTCTCTCAACTCATTGGGCTTTGGAACCCATGTCCCCTGCCTAGCAAGTGCTGTTCAGTTGAGGGTGCGTCCCTCCAGTGGGGTATGCCAGGTACAGTTCTGTTGCCCTCGGTTCACACAAGAATAACAACCCTTTATTATTTCTTCCCCAGTAACGAGACTGGGGATCCAACAGCAGCCACAAGTGATCATTTGGGCAAGCAATCCCACCGTGCTGAGCACCTAGGCAGGGTGGGTGTGCCCATGCAAACGAGATCAGCTTCTGAAGTCTTTTTCCGCAGCTCACCACTAGATGTCAAGGGAGAGCTCATCCAGATTCTGCTTACATCTGCATACCTTTATTACTGAAATATGGCAGCTGTCCAATGTTTGGTATAGCATAACTAGGAATTTCTGTAGACATCAGGGCAGTTCTAGCTTCTCTAGTGCACTTTTGAACACTTATCTATAGTCTTAAAATAAATAGTGAATTAATCCTTCTTGCCTGGCTCATGTAAGTAGTCCCTTTTGAGACTAATCAAGTGAGTAAAGTGAGAGGGATTTAGTAACTGGTAAATATCTTGCTCATCTTTTAGATGCTGTGGTGATACATTGTATAAACACATTTTAAAGAGTGCAGATATGAGCTAATAAGTTACAGGAACCAAATAGCTGGTTTCAGAGGGCCAATGGCATATTGGGCTGTCTTAGAGACTATAACTACTAGATAAATATATAACTAGATAAAACCTCTTACCTAACCTTTAAGGACCAGATGCTGGGTCTATGCTTTAGAAACTGCAGTTCAACTAGACTTAGTGACAGTCCGGATATTAGTGTAATATCTACTCAAAGAAAATAACACCACAGAATTCCAGATCATGTTTTCATTTAAAAGCTGTGAATTATTTGCTGTTTATCAGATACATGGATAGAGACCTAATCAAAATTATTTTCTAAATCCAACTAGGTAAAGGTAACCAAATAGGATTTCTCATACCAAAACACAAATCTAATGCAATATTATATCTCAATCACACAACAATATCCTATCTTAACTTGACCAAAATTATATGGGTTTGAGTTTCGTGATCAAAATAAGAAATCCAGCCTGAGACTCCTCACAGCTGATAACTATTATGAATCTGCTGAGTGTAGTACATGGATATATCAAAATTGCAGGGGGAAACAATCAATAGCTGAAGTGGATATTTTAGCACTTGCATCACTAAGACTGTACCTACAGCATATTTTCTGTACCAGTTGCATAACCTGATATTAGTAAATGCACAAATCAAGGGTTCAAAAGAAACACGTCACATTTTTTAAAAAGTGCTTAATGGGCCAAATTCATTCCTGGTGTAATTTCACTACAGTGATTAATTTGAATTAGGACAGTTGTATTGACAGGTATATTGCTCTGTTTGTGTAAGGTTCTGATCTACTTCTCAGTTATCCCAGAAGATTATTTAATGTTGGCTATGACAGAAGTGAACCAAGCAGGAGATGCGAAGCAATCAGAACAAGCACTTGAAGGAGAGGAAGGTGATCAGCAACAGTCAACGTGGATTCACCAAGGGCAAGTCATGCCTGACCAACCTGATTGCCTTCTATGATGAGATAACTTGCTCTGTGGATATGGGGAAAGCAGTGGATGTGATATATCTTGACTTTAGCAAAGCTTTTGATACGGTCTCCCACAATGTTCTTGCCAGCAAATTAAAGAAGTATGGATTGGATGAATTGACTATAAGGTGGATAGAAAGCTGGCTAGATTGTCGGGCTCAACTGGTAATGATCAATGGCTCCCTGTCTAGTTGGCAGCCAGTATCAAGCAGAGTGCCCCATGGGTTGGTCCTGGGGCCGGTTTTGTTCAGCATCTTTATCAATGATTTGGATGATGGGATTAATTGCACCCTCAGCAAGTTCGCAGATGACATGAAGCTGCAGAAACAGGTAGGTATGCTGAAGGCTAGGGGTAGGGTCCAGAGTGACCTAGACAAATTGGAGGATTGGGCCAAAAGCAATCTGTTGAGGTTCAACAAGGACAAGTGCAGAGTCCTGCACTTAGGAAGGAAGAATCCCATGCACCGCTACAGGCTGGGGACCAACTGGCTGAGCAGCAGTTCTGCAGAAAAGGACCTGGGGATTACAGTGGACAACAAGTTGGATATGAGTCAGCAGTGTGCCCTCGTTGCCAAGAAGGCCAATGGCATAATGGGCTATATTAGTAGAAGCATTGCCAGCAGATCAAGGAAAGTGATTATTCCCCTCTATTCGGCACTGATGTGGCCACACCTGGAGTATTGCGTCCAGTTTTGGTCCCCCCACTACAGAAGGGATGTGGACAAAATTGGAGAGAGTCCAGCAGAGGGCAACAAAAATGTTTAGGGAGCTGAGACACATGCCTTACAAGGAGAGGCTGAGGAAACAGGGGTTATTTAGTCTGCAGAAGAGAAGAGTGAGGGGGGATTTGATAGCAGCCTTCAACTACCTGAAGGGGGTTCCAAAGAGGATGAAGCTAGGCTTTTCTCAGTGGTGGCAGATGACAGAACAAGGAATAATGGTCTCAAGTTGCAGTGGGGGAGGTCTAGGTTGGATATTAGGAAACACTATTTCACTAGGAGGTTGGTGAAACATTGGAATGGGTTACCTATGGAGGTGGTGGAATCTCCATCCATAGAGGTTTTTAAGGCCTAGCTTGACAAAGCCTTGGCTGGGATGATGTAGTTGGTGTTGGTCCTGCTTTGAGCAGGGGATTGGACTAGATGACCTCCTGAAATCTCTTCCAACCCTAATATTCTATGATTCTATGATACGGTGAGGATTATATCTGCCTCTTGAACAGAGTGTGCATGCTAAATGTTTTACTTGTGTTCAATCTTGTGATACTATTGGATCCCCATATTAACACAACAGGCCTTAGTGGACTTGTAAGAAACTTCAATCAGCGAGCCTGTGACCAGTGGCTGATAAGTGACTTAATACAGCTCTATCAAAACAAATTTATTGTTTATTCACCCAAAGGTACATAGTAAGTTGGGAAGAGAGTTAAAATAAAAGGCTTACACACCTGAATCCTATCTGCACCTTACCAAAACTTTGCTGAGCACTTACCTCTTTCCTCTCTTCTCCCCCATCCTCTTCTACAGGCAGGAGTTTTGAATAGATAACTGTCCTTTTGATCTTAGGTCCAAGCCTTGGAAAAATAAGCCTGTTAGTTGGCAGAGTGAGGAAGGTAACTTCTAAATATTTAGAGATCCTTACTAACTCAAAAAGTGTTGCAGCCAACATGGAGGAATTCTTTACTAGACTTTGTCTTAACAAATAAAGAGGAACTAGTCCTACAACTAAAAAGTAATTTTGGCTTAGATACAAGTGATTGTGATTTGATCACATTCATAATGCACAAGCAGAATGAAGTCCAGACCAGTAATATAAATACTTGCTTTAGTAGTGTTAATTTCACAAAGCTGAAAACAATTATGAGCCCAATCAGCTGGGAGGAAGAATTTAATCATAAAAAACATGAATGATAATTTGGAATCATTTCAGAAAAACTTACTATATATCCCAAAAGCTACAATCATATCATCAAGGAAGAAGGTCATACTGTTTAAAAAAAAAGAAGAAGAAAGGACCTGATTAGAGGAGAAGTGAAGGCGGCTATTAAATAGTAACAAACGGAAGAAAGGGGAAGCCAATGGTAATGAATATAAATCGGAAGTTGAAAGTTTTAGAAAACTGGTGGAAAGCCAAGGGTCCCAAGGAGAAATCTATAGCCAGCTCAGTAAAGATGATGAGAAAAAGTTTTTAGAATATTAAGAGAAGGCATATTGACAAAGGTATTGGACCATTACTATAAGGAAATAGTAGAATTATGAATAATAGAACAGAAAAGGCAGAAGTATTCAATAAATATTTCTGTTCTGGATTTTGGGAGAAAAGATTATAATCCCATCAGATGATGATAACCCTCCTTCCATGCCACTAGTATCTCTGGAGGATGTTACACAGAAGGTACTAAAGTCAGACATTTTTAAATTAGGCAGTCCTAACTTGCATCCAAGAGTTTTAAAAGATCTGTCTGAGGAGCTTGCTGGATCACCAGTGTTATTTCCAATACAGCACTGGGTAAGTTCTAGCCAACTGGAAGAAATCTAATGTGCCAATTTTTAAAAGCATGACCCAGGTAATTACAGGCTAGTCAGCCTGACATCTATCCCAGGCAAGATAATGAAGCAGCTGATTTGGGACTTGATTATAAAGAATTCTTAGGTGCTTAATGTAATTAATGCAAATTATCATGGGCTTATGGAAAATATTTTGACAGGATTTGCTTTATATGATTACTAGTTTGGTTAATAAAGGTAATACTGTTGTAACAACAGTATTATCTTTATTATGCAACTTAGATTTATATGAAATTTAGACTTCTGTAAAGCATTTGAGTTGGTACCACATGGCATTTTGTTTTTTAAGAAACCTAGAATGACATAAAATTGGCATGCTATTCATTAAATAGATAGGTATCAAAGTGTACTTGTAAAAGGGAAATCATCATAGATTGGGGGTGTTTCCAGGGATTGGTTCTTGGCCCCATCCTATTTAACATGTCTATCAATGAAGAAGAAAACATTAAATCATCATTGACAAAGTTTGATGATAACCCAAAAACTGGAGAGTGGATAAATAATGAACTGGCTGGGTAATCAATTCAGAGCAATTCAGAGCAATCTTGAACACTTGATGCAAGCAAACAGTATATTTAAATACAATTACACAAAGGAGCTGACTTTGTAATTTTCCAGGGACTGCTTGATCCCCCCGCTCTGTCCCAGTTCCTGCCCCCACTCCACCCCTTCCCCCAAGGCCCTAGCCCTGCCACACCTCTTCCCACCCCACCCCACCACCCCACCTCTTCCCACCCCATTCTGCGCCCGCCCAAGCATGCCCAGCCCTCACTCCAACCCCCCCATCCCAGAGCCTCCTGCACACCACTGAACTGCTGATTGTGGTGGACAAGAGGCACTGAGAAAGGAGGAGGATCTGATCGGCGGGTGGGAGGCACTTGTGGAGAGGAGGAGGAGCAGCAGCTGGTCAGTGCTGAGCACCCACTATTTTTTCCGGGGCAGAGCACCCACAGAGTGGGCACCTATGCAACTACATGTACATGTATATATGTAGGAACAAAGAATGTAGACTGTACTTAAAGGATGGGAGCTTCTATCCTGAGAAGCAGTGGCTTTGAAAGTTTTGTGAGTCATGGTGGATAATCTTCTGAACATGAGTTCCAACTGTCCTGATGTGGCCAAAAGAGCTAATGTGAATATATAATGCAAAAACGGGAATCTTGAGTAGGAGTAGAGAGGTTATTTTACCTCTATATTTGGTACTGGTACAACTGCTGCTGGAATACTATGTCCAGTTCTGGTATCCATAATTCAGGAAAGATGTTGATAAATTGGAGAGAGTTCAGAGAAGAGCACTGAGAATGATAAAAGGGTTAGAAAATATGCCTATAGTGATAGATTGAACTCTAAATCCATTTAACTTATTTATCCTATTTTTAAGAAAGGAAAAAAAAGTGATCCGGGTAACTACAGACCAGTTAGTTTGACATCTGTAGTATGCAAAGTCCTGGAAAAAATTTTGAAGGAGAAATTAGTTAAGGACATTGAAGTCAATGGTAAATGGGACAAAATACAACATGGTTTTACAAAAGGTAGATCGTGCCAAACCAATCTAATCTCCTTTTTTGAAAAAGTAACAGATTTTTTAGATAAAGGAAATGCAGTGGATCTAATTTACCTAGATTTCAGTAAGGCATTTGATACCGTGCCACATGGGGAATTATTAGTTAAATTGGAGAAGATGGGGATCAATATGAACATCAGAAGGTGGATAAGGAATTGGTTAAAGGGGAGACTGCAACGGGTCCTACTGAAAGGCGAACTGTCAGGTTGGAGGGAGGTTACCAGTGGAGTTCCTCAGGGATCGGTTTTGGGATCAATCTTATTTAATCTTTTTGTTACTGACCTTGGCACAAAAAATGGGAGTGTGCTAATAAAGTTTGCAGATGATAGAAAGCTGGGAGGTATTGCCAATTCGGAGAAGGATCGGGATATTATACAGGAGGATCTGGATGACCTTGTAAACTGGAGTAATAGTAATAAGATGAAATTTAACAGTGAGAAGTGTAAGGTTATGCATTTAGGGATTAATAACAAGAATTTTAGTTATAAGTTGGGGACGCATCAATTAGAAGTAACGGAAGAGGAGAAGGACCTTGGAGTATTGGTTGATCATAGGATGACTATGAGCTGCCAATGTGATATGGCTGTGAAAAAAGCTAATGCGGTTTTGGGATGCATCAGGAGAGGCATTTCCAGTAGGGATAAGGAGGTTTTAGTACCGTTATACAAGGCACTGGTGAGACCTCACCTAGAATACTGTGTGCAGTTCTGGTCTCCCATGTTTAAAAAGGATGAATTCAGACTGGAGCAGGTACAGAGAAGGGCTACTAGGATGATCCGAGGAATGGAAAACTTGTCTTATGAAAGGAGACTTAAGGAGCTGGGCTTGTTTAGCCTAACTAAAAGAGGTTGAGGGGAGATATGATTGCTCTCTATAAATATATCAGAGGGATAAATATAGGAGAGGGAGAGGAATTATTTAAGCTCAGTACCAATGTGGAACAAGAACAAATGGGTATAAACTGGCCACCAGGAAGTTTAGACTTGAAATCAGATGAAGGTTTTTAACCATCAGAGGAGTGAAGTTTTGGAATAACCTTCCAAGGGAAGCAGTGGGGGCAAAAGATCTATCTGGTTTTAAGATTCTACTCGATAAGTTTATGGAGGAGATGGTATGATGGGATAATGGGATTTTGGTAAGTAATTGATCTTTAAATATTCAGGGTAAATAGGCCAAATCCCCTGAGATGGGATATTAGATGGATGGGATCTGATTTACTATAGAAAATTCTTTCCTGGGTATCTGGCTGGTGAATCTTGCCCATGTGCTCAGGGTTTAGCTGATTGCCATATTTGGGGTCGGGAAGGAATTTTCCTCCAGGGCAGATTGGAGAGGCCCTGGAGGTTTTTTTGCCTTCCTCTGTAGCATGGGGCATGGTTGACTGAAGGGAGGCTTCTCTGCTCCTTGAAGTTTTGAACCATGATTTAAGGACTTCAGTAGCTCAGACATGGGTGAGGTTTTTCATAGGAGTGGGTGGGTGACATTCTGTGGCCTGCGCTGTGCAGGAGGTCGGACTAGATGATCAGAATGGTCCCTTCTGACCTTAGTATCTATGAATCTATGAATCTATGAATCTAACTTAACAAAGAAAAGTTAAAGAGGTGACTTGATTAGTCTATAAATACCTACGTGGAGAATAAATATTTTAATAGTGGGTTCTTCAGTCTAGCAGAGAAAGATATAACTTCCAATGGCTGGAAGTTGAAGCTAGACAATTTCAGCCTGGAAATAAGGCATAAATCTTTAATGGTGAGAGTAATTAACGTTTGCAACAATTTATCAAGGGTCGTGGTGGATACTAACATTGGTGATTTTTAAATCCGGATTTAATGTTTTTCTAAAAGATATGCTCTATGGATTATGGGGAAAGTTCTATGGACTGTGTTATACAGGAAGCTAGACTAAATGATCACAGAAGTCCCTTTTGACTTTAGAAATTATGAACCTGAAGTAGGAATTTCCCAATAGTAGCCCATTTCTGGTTTTCTTGCTTCTTTGAAATTGTTTATCCTCAGACTTCTTATCTATAGCCTTTGCTTTGTTTCCTTCTGGCTCTTCCTAATGTTCCCTTTGATTTAATTCCATGTAGTTGAACAGAATAGAAAGCAGACAAAAGATAGTATATAATAATAATAATTAATAATATAATAATTAATACAGGTATCTCTCTTGTTCTCCATAACAGGTTTTTGGATAGGGGAAGAGAGTTTGGATTTGTACATTGAGGATGTGGATTCATATCTGAAATGCCTGCTTCCTCCTCCCTTTTATTTATTTTCAATGGTTTCTGTGAGGCAACTGTGTTCAGTTTTGTTGTACTGTATACTACTATTGATCCAAATGACCTGAGGAACATCCAAAATCTTTGGATAATCAGGTGTTCAGATAAACAGAAATACTGTTTTTGATCTGGGGTCTAGATTTGGGCTGGGAGGCAGTAAAGGTCTGCGTATGGTCAGGAGTGGCAGAATGACGTCACTCAGGAGCATTGCTTGTTGCCATTCTGGGCCAAGAGCCAATGAATGGTGGGACTCTGTGTGTCAGCTGCTCCTCTGCACATCCCACCCACCCTGTGGATGTCCTGGTGCCCAGGTTCCCTGCTCCAGGCTGTGGCTTGATATGGCTCCTCAGTAATGATTGTGGTGTCAGTGAAATCCTGGGAGGGGCTGGGTGGTCTTGTGATAGGAGAGGAGTACTGACTAGAGATACCTCTGTGAACAAAACTAATTATATGGGCTTCACTTAAAACTGGATTCAAAATTGCAGCCATGGAACCACATTGTGAGTGGATCTATTATTGCACTGGTGTAGCATAAATTACATATATGGCTCTGAGCTACTTCCTCCAGCTCTACATTTCCCTGACAGGTGGATGCTGTGCACAGAGGGGATTTTTAGGGCCACATGGGGGGCACAATGGGTTCAGATAACTAGGATTTTCAGACAAAGGGAATTCAGATAGATGGAATTGTGTGTTTTAAAATATATAGTAAAGGCACCTAAAACCCTAGATAGATGCTTATTGTATTTGTGTATTAAAATTGTCAATACAAAAGACAAATTTCTAATTGTAACATTCCATTTTTACTCTAAAATAATTCAGGTATTGACCCTAATAGCCCACTAATGAAGCCCAGTATGTTAGCAATAGTTTAAGCCAAAATGAACCATGCTGAACACGATAGGTACTTCTTACATGTTTGTGCGTGGAATTTCTTTGCCATCAGTCATTGGAAACAATAGGAAGCAAGTGGGTAGCCAGTGCACTGTCTCTGCTAATTTGTCTATGAAGTATTTGTCAACAGTGTGCCCTTGTTGCCAAGGCATTTTGGGCTGTATAAGTAGGGGCATTGCCAGTACATCGAGGGACGTGATCATTCCCCTCTATTCAACATTCGTGAGGCTTCATCTGGAGTACTGTGTCCAGTTTGGGGCCCCACATTACAAGAAGGATGTGGAAAAACTGGAAAGCGTCCAGCGGAGGGCAATAAAAATGATTAGGGGACTGGAACACATGACTTATGAGGAGACATTGAGGGAACTGGGATTGTTTAGTCTGCAGAAGAGAAGAGAGAAGGGGGATTTGATAGCTGCTTTCAACTACCTGAAAGGGGGTTCAAAAGAGGATGGGTCTAGACTGTTTTCAGTGGTAGCAGATGACAGAACAAGGAGTAATGATCTCAAGTCGCAGTGGGGGAGGTTTAGGTTGGATATTAGGAAAAACTTTTTCACTAGGAGGGTGGTAAAACACTGGAATGCATTACCTAGGGAGGTGGTGGAATCTCCTTCCTTAGAAGTTTTTAAGGTCAGGCTTGACAAAGCCCTGGCTGGGATGATTTAGTTGGGGATTAGTCCTGCTTTGAGCAGGGGGTTGGACTAGATGACCTCCTGAGGTCCCTTCCAACCCTGATATTCTATGATTCTGATTCTAAAGAGCCAAATCTTGGATTCTCTTCCCAATTCTGCGGTTGATTTAGGGCATGGCTTTAAAAAAATTCTCAAATTTTTACGAACAAGTTTTTGCATCCCTAATTATTCTCCTATCATTTGTATATGATTTTGTCCCTCTCTGATTTTCAGACACAGTCAACTAATAAGATGGCTAAATTGTATCAATTGTAAGTACAATTAATTGTGGTAGCAAAAATGTGGGCACAAAAAGGGATCTTCCAGGTACAGATAGGTTTGAGGAATATTTAAAATATTAACCTTTCTAAGGACCGAATCCTGCTAACATTTATACCAGGGTTAGACACCCGACTACTCCCAGTGAGGTCAATGTTTGCTGGATCAGGGCCTAACTCATTTCTCCCCACCCCAGTTTTTGCTATAAGGATAAAAATCCTTAACCACCCTGGTAAAATTACCTGAGCTCTTTGGATGAAAAGAGCTAAATGAACAATATCCAGAAAGTGATGAGTGCCTTTGTCTGCTATGGAGGTCAATATAAATGAAGGTGCTCAGTATGCTGCAGGATGAGGCCCTGGAAGTGAAAAGTATTATAGGTTTATTATAAACAATCCAGAGATATTACAAAAAGAGGTAATTCAGTTTGTTACATTTACTGAAAGAAATCCATTTACTCTGTAAAATCACTTATATATGTTGTGAGATTATGTATGTATTTTTTACTTCTATTGGCACATCTTAACATTTCAGGAAACCTCAGTGGTGTTACCAAGTTAATATTTTGTTTGCATGAGAACATTTCTTCCAGGCATATACCATATTTTAAATAGAAAATGTCATTGTGAATGAATATCTATCTATCTATCTATCTATCTATCTATCTATCTATTTTAAAAAGGAGTAAGTCCTTAAGGCAGCAATATACTATGCATGAAGAATAATATGCACTTTGGTATGTCAGGGTCACATCTTCATTGACTTCTGTAAGCCTCCAGAGCACTCTTCATCTCAAGCCAGTGCATGAGTAAATAACCTGTTACTGGATAGTATAGTGTTACTGAAATCAGTTACAACTCATATCTTACAGCATTTTCTTGACAGCCTAAGGCTGCCCTCTTGACATTGTCACAGTAATTATGGCTTTATTAAATTTTTTCACCAATGACGTTTTAAAAAATTGACATCCTATAACTCTTATACATTTTATTATCAACTACTAGAATCAGTTTGTCATACTGCTCACTGTACAGAATATGTTTCGGAAACTGATGCATTGATATTTTGGGTATGGGTGAAGAGACAAAGAAACCGAAAACCCTGGAACTTTGGATTGGACTACTTTTTCCTTTTAAATACTGAGTCAAGAACCATTAAGATAGAAAATTGACTATTTCAGTCTATAACACTTGTGAAATGAATGATTTAGAGAAATAAAATAAAATTGTTCACTTTAAAAATATCAAAAATAATGTAGAAATTAGTAGCACAGAAAATGTGTTTAACCATAGAAATAACCAAAAGCTTTGGATTTGTGTAGTAACACACAGTGTATTTTTCATGTATCCTTTGTGTAGGCTACTATAACATGAGACAAGAGGCTTGTTATGGCTGAAATCTAATGAAATTATATGATCTTAGCCAATAGACTTTTCTTACTTTCAGTAATAAGAAAACTAAACTGTCCAAGGACACAATTTATTTTTCACCTAGCTTTAACCTTAAATTTCATAACCAAAAGGAACAACTTTACCTACGGTATATGCCTACTAAACCTAAGTACAGTTTGAATTTTAAAAAATATTTTGCTTATGATAAGACAATTCCGATGTTCAAATGCTAGATTTTATTATCGGCAGAGCTGACAGTTGCCATAGAATCTCCTTTATAAGACAATATGTTCATAGAATCATAGAATCATAGAATATCAGGGTTGGAAGGGACCCAGAAAGGTCATCTAGTCCAACCCCCTGCTCAAAGCAGGACAAGTCCCAGTTAAATCATTCCCAGCAGGGCTTTGTCAAGCCTGACCTTAAAAACCTCTAAGGAAGGAGATTCTACCACCTCCCTAGGTAACGCATTCCAGTGTTTCACACCCTCTTAGTGAAAGGTTTTTCCTAATATCCAATCTAAACCTCCCCCATTGCAACTTGAGACCATTACTCCTCGTTCTGTCATCTGCTACCATTGAGAACAGTCCTAGAGCCATCCTCTTTGAAACCCCCTTTCAGGTAGTTGAAAGCAGCTATCAAATCCCCCCTCATTCTTCTCTTCTGCAGACTAAACAATCCCAGCTCCCTCAGCCTCTCCTCATAAGTCATGTCCTCTAGACCCCTAATCATTTTTGTTGCCCTTCGTTGTACTCTTTCCAATTTATCCACATCCTTCCTGTAGTGTGGGGCCCAAAACTGGACACAGTACTCCAGATGAGGCCTCACCAGTGTCGAATAGAGGGGAACGATCACGTCCCTCGATCTGCTCGCTATGCCCCTACTTATACAATTGTTTATACAATTGTTTATACAATTGTTTATACAATTGTCTAATTCAATTGTTTATTACTTTGCCAAGTTTAAAAAAAAAAAAGGATGAAATTTTCAATAGCCTTTACTTTCAGCAAAAGCTCAGCCATTTCCAAGAGCAAGATTAAAGAAAATACATTGCTTGGCCAATGTTTAAAAAAAATTGTTACAAAAGGTTTGCTGAGGTAATATGTCCCCTGTGCTTTGGAGCAGGGACTTAAATTTTTCACGGTTACTCTGCAGTCAAAGAGGTACCATTTGCTGCTACCATGAAAACCTCCACCCAAATTTGGCTGGGTTATAAACTTGTCGTATGGCAAATAAGGCATAGGGCCACATTGAGTGATGAGGATGGAAAAAATACGTATTTGCAATAGTTACCTATTCAGTGATCATCTTTCATCCTGCTCACTGAATGAGGGAGAGGTCCTGTGGAAAAAAAAATAATATGATTCTAGTATTTCCTAACTTTTGAGTGCTTGACTTTGCAATCTTAATGTCTTTTAATGCAGTTTTTTCTTTTAATAGAATAAGAATGATAGTTTGGGTATTGTTTTTTAACAATGCTATTGCATTTTGTGGAAGGGTTTCTGAGGTACAGGATGCTGTACTGGGGATTTTAATCATTCAGATATCTCATGGTTAATAAAACTCTATTCTCACAAGCTTCAATACAGAGATTTCCAAATTGCACAGAAGATAAGTTTATAATACAAAAACTAGAGGCTCCAAAAACGTTCCTTGGTCTGATTCTTGCTGATAGGGGAAAGCTGTTTTTAAATGCCAGATTCATAGGAAAAGATGAAAATGATTACAAGTTTCTTGAATTCCATGTAGTGAACAATAGGTTTACAAAGAGCAGTAGTACACGGGTATTAGATCTCAATAATTCAGTAAAATAGTGAATTATTGAGAATTCAAAAGTGAAGATACTGCCTCATATTAGAGGAAGGTGCATAAGTGCAAGTCTTGGATGAACAGTGCCTGACACAGCACAATGACTCTCAGAGCTCTGGGGAGCACAATTGCTGCTGTATATTTTGAAAGGGTGCAACATTTTACCTTTCTTTCTTGCAGACTGCCTCTGGTTACTGATGCAAGAACTGCAGGGGGATGGTCCATGTACCTCATTATCACTCCATCCTCATGCCTTCTGGAACAGTTACTATAGGCACTTATCTTGTGTAGTCCTTGTGCTCCCTCTGTACACTCATTATTAGTGCCGGGCTCCTTTAAAGGGATGCAAATTGGGAGAGTATCTTTGCACCTTTACTGGGTGGGGCACAATCTTGACCCTAGTTTATAAGATGAAATGAGAACCAATATTTTATTATTTACTATTTTTATTACAACATCACATTCAAACATAGAATCAAAAATGTATCTGCCCAAGAGAACTTACAATTCAAGTAGACAAGACAGTACAGAGTGGCAGAAAAGAATACAACATACTGCATGGACACAGTAAAATTAAAATCTACTACTTTGGAGGGGAGTTGGCAGACCTAAGACATTGCCATTAACATGAAAGAGATGAGAATTCCTTGGGGGGGAAAAAATAAATGAGAAATGGCCAATGTGGTTTCATGGGAGATTGTCAATGACCTCATCTTAAAAACAAGAAACAAATGGGTACTGGAAATAGAAAACAAAGGAGGGACAACTGATTTAGTAAATACAATCCATCTAACTGTTACTGAGTAACCAGAAAACCTTATTGATAGTATGCTGGTATCCTTCATGCACCCTCTCATTAAAAGCTTGTTTTTTCCATGTCTAATTTAATTCATAAGCTCCTCATGGTAGGAATAATATCTATCTTCTGTTTTGGGAGAGATCTGGCATATTTTTGGATGTCTATAGAATATTTAGTAGTAATTTGGCTAAGAGAAAATTCTGCACAGGTCCACGAATGCCTCACCCATTGCATGAGGGAAAGCTTCCTTTGAGTACAATAGATTACATGGTGTCTGAACCCCATAGTGTAAGGCTAGTGGAATTTCAGCAGAGTGACCAGAACTGCACACAGTATTCAAGATGTGGCTGTACCATGGATTTATATAGTAGCACTATGATATTTTTTGTCCTACTATCTAACCCTTTCTGATTTATTTTGGTGCCTCTCTCACATTATGTACCTCTGTTGCTAAGCCAGCCTTGACCACTATTTATGTGCAGTGCCTTGCAGTGGTGTAAACATTCCAGCCAGGCATGAAGTATACTTGCAGGCAGAACTCAGTTCCGTAATGTGCTGTCTGTGTCCAATGATGTAGTATGCCATCCTGCTGTGAATAACCAATGAGGCTTCTTGCAGTCTCGATGCCCCTAGTTAATGGTTTGTGCAAGTGCCAAAAAACAGAGCTGACACCTGTAAAAACTTGGCTTGGATTTCTTTGTCAACACAAATGCATCATCCATAAATGCCTTGTGGATGCTTAATGGAAGAGTAGCATGTATGCTAACACTGTCATATCTGCTATAAACTTGCCTCATATGTCCTTTAAAATAGAAATTGTAGCATGTACATGCCTTCTGAAGTCTAGTACGTCCATTTTATGTTGCAGGAGCATAAAACTGGAAATCTGTAACGGACTAGAATGTTATTTCAGCTGCTTCAAACTTAAACCAAACAGCTCCAGCAAAAAAAATAAAAGAGAGAGAGAGAGAGAGAGAGAGAGAGAGAGAGAGAGAGAGAGAGAGAATTACCTGCCTGATCTGGACCAAAACAATTATCTTCCATGATTTTGGCTTCTCAACTCATTGTAATAGATTAACAAACTTGTTTTCCTTGTAACTTTTCATTATTTACCTTATTTACTCTGTTAGGTTTTGACTGAATTGCTTTCTTTTCCAGGAACCTACAGACTAATTTTCATGGCTGTTTAGGAATAAATAAAAAACCCTAATACATTTATTAGGCACTGGGTAAAATAGGCTGAAAACTTGAAATCTTTATTTCACAAAATTTCAGGACAAGAAACATTTTTTTCCCACAGTGGGACAAGTGTGAGCTTCAAAAGTCTCATGTATAAATTTTCTATTAAGAGAAATAATATGAACATGTGAGTAGAATTCCTTAGGGAATAAGGAGAAGGAAAAGACCTCTACAGGGCTGAGAAAAGAATTCCTTAGTGTTCTGCTTCTGCCACTGACTGGACTTAATAATGCTTTGCATTTTAACTATATTACACTTTATAAATACTTTATTGGGTCTGAGTTCTTCTAGCTTGTCTACCAGGAGCAATGAAATAGTGCAAAGTGCCAGCAACTCCTCCTGGATGGTCTGGTGGAGTCAAACCACATATAGTTGGAGCCAGCTTCAGAGAGGATGGGGCCAAGCTAGAGAAGAGGTGACTTGAGTCAGTGCCTCTTCCAAGCAGACGCCTCCAATGAGGCAACAAAATTTTAAATTTGCCCTCCCCTGGCAGTAGGATTGTGGTGACACTACTGCATTCCTTCTAAGTGACAACCTGCTATCATGCAGCTGCCACTTTGGGTACAGAAGGGCACAGGGGTGCACATTGTCTGATATTGTGCCTGAGTATGAGATTCAGTCTGGCCTATTTAAGCATCATGAAGCAGTCAAATGTAATTTACTTCGTTTTGCAGATGGTGAAACTGAGATTCTGGGAAGTTAAATAACTAACTGAAGGTCACAGCAAATGAGCATCCTCAGGAATAGAACTGAAGACTCCTGATTTCTAGGTTAATTTCTAATTCAGTAGGTAACAGTGCTTTGCAGGCAGGACACTTACACTTCTGATCTCAGTTTTGTCAACCTTGGGCCTTAAAAAAGGGTGGGATTTTCAAAAGCTCCCAACTTTGGCCTACCTCTGTTCCCATTGAAGTCAATTGGATATTTACCATTGATTTTTATTAAACAAAGAAACAAACAAAAAAAAGAGTTGGGCTGAAACTGACCTTTTTTGAAAATCCCCTTGTGTCCATTTAGGAGTTCTTAATCTGTAGGACATAAGCATGTTGCTTTTCTCCCTTTCTTACCTTTCCATTTTAAGTCCTGTTTCTACCCCTTAAGGTTGCAGGTGTGACACTGGCAGACCAACCAACCTGTGTATGACCCATAACAACTTAACAAGTGGCATTATGATTGTATCAGGACAACTCACTTGTATGTGAATTTCAAAGAGATGTACCAGACCAGCAATCATTAACTCATTCAATTGTAGTAATAGAAATCAAGGGTAGATGCTAAATATATTTGCCTATGTACCTGTATCCTGTTAGAAGTTTACTAATGTAACCAATTTAGCTTTCAGATGCTAAATCCTTTTCATGTCTTAATTGCCTTATATTATGTATGTGAATCTGTTCAGGTTAATCTTAAGATCAAGATGTGAAATACTGCAGGAAACTAATAATATTATCCAAAGGTCTTCAGCAAATCTATAGCTGTTATAACGCAGAACCGGCTAATTGTGTTATTCACATGAGTGTAACTAAATTACCTGTGTATGCATAGGAAATTGAACGTTAATTCAAAGTGGTGGATCAGTGTGTGCTCAACAAAGAAGAATCCTCAGGCATATGCTGTGCTCAGACACTTGACAGCCTGCTTCAGCTATAAAAGTAAAACCTCGGGCCTGATCCTGCATCTCTAGTCTGCTGAACTTTAAACAGGGAAAGTTTAAGCCGTGGGACTGAGATCTTCCAAGTAGTTATTTGGAATACCCTAGAAAATACATGGACAGATTCTAACACACTTTACATCTAAGCTGCATTTGGATTCTAATCTTTTGGGATGATTGCAGAGAGACTTTGCATTCCAGCAGACTCATCCATCACTGGTACAAATCTGATATAAGGACCTTTCAAACATTTTTAATGTATATAATCCTTTAACATTCAATAACTCTTATTTTCTTTTATTAATTAAGCTTCAGTGAGATTACTACAGACTGGCTAACAGTGTGATATTTGGGTAAGATCTGAGACACATATTGACCTTTGGGATCAGTAGATCCTCACATATAGTGAACTGGGTTGTCAATAACCTCTCACTATATTACACCTGTTTGCCTAGATAGGAGCCAAGGACTGGAATGCTTAAAGAAAACTGAGTTTGGCTTCTTGTTAATCAGTGCGGTACTAAAGAAGTTCTTTTGGTACTGGTTTGGTGACTCTAATTATAGAATAAATCACCATTTTAGAGGGATTGCCTGCCCTGTTTCTTGCAGTCTGTCCTGAGTGTGGCATTCTCCATGTGAGTGTGGCATTCTCCAGGCACCCGGTCACAGAAGGCATAACCTTGAAAATGGAGACCAAACATAAACTGATGCCGTGATGCCTGTTTCAAAGAGCATGTAGCCTGAAACTAAGGATGTTAACCATCATTCATCTCAGTCAAGGCTCAGTGGACTCTGCTATTCTTTAGCATTGGAATCTGGCATTTTCCGTGCTGTCACATAATGAAACATTTCTGCAATGGAATTCCCAACTCTTCTGCAGTCTAGCACCTAAAATTGATTAGATCACAGTGCATGCTCCTGGCACTGTTCCACATCGAGATCCTGACCATCATTCCTTTCTTTCCTCTTCTTTGGATCAGCTGCAAGCAGCCTAACTTTTCTGCCTGCTATCACTTTTTGGTGCCATTGCAACTGGCAAAAGCTGCCGAAGTTCACTGTAAAGGTAATATTGTTTGTGCCCTGTGTCATAGTTACAGGACTATGTGCACCTTTGACCCTCTCAGGTCTCTTTGAGTGCACTCCCTCAGGTATCAGCTTCATGCCTTTAGCTCTCTCCTGGTGGAATCCCACAATTCTCCCACTCTTATACTAGGTCTCGGGCTATAGCACCCTGTGTACTAACTAACTAACTATGCTTACAGAGCAGGTCTGACTGGATTTGGCATCTGCAAGTGTTCCCTTTGGGAGCTATGACCAGTGGTATAGTCAGTGACCAGACAAGTTTCTCAAAACAAAGTATTTAATCTTTACAACAGGAACAGCAAATCATAGGAGAAAATGTTTTTAACTTCACAAACAGTCTATACATGTCTATCTGGAAGCCTAGGAAAGGTCTAACTTCTTCATATTCCTAAGAGGGTGCCAGTCTGTTCCTTGTGAGTAGCTCCCTGACAACTGCCTCCCCACCTCTGGACAGACTGAGTTTTTAACTATTTAGTCCTTTTGATCAGGTCATTCCCAGCTATAGTAGAGAGAGAGAGCCTGGAGCATGGGGCCTGGTGTGAGGCCTGAGCCAAAGTCAGCAAAAGTCACGCTCTGTACCAAAGTCAGGCCCTGCCATAAAGCAGATGCTTGTCTACAAGTTCACTGTCAGTACATGAACTTGGCAAAAGCATGGCTGGCATTACGAAAACACAGGCACACCTAAGAAGTATAAGGTATTCATGTAAACACATTGCAGAAGGTTAGTAAAGATACACCCCAATGTAGTTATGGCATAACCACAATCCAGGGAGATGGTATAGGAACCTACTAACTCTGAGTAAAGACAAAGATAGGAGGACAGCATGATGGATGGAGATATTTTGTTTGAACCAGCAGGTACAATGTATAGGGTTTGTAACTAACCGCATCAGGAGTGTAATACGCAACTTGGTCGTATAAAAGAGAAATCATAGGAGGGTCATCTTTGTCCAGCCCAGAGGACAGCAGAAAGTCCCTGTGCTGACTGAATGGAGTCAATTGACATGGGCATACGTGTGTTAGTATAACCACAGAGCCAGAAAGCTAGTATTGTGCTTCGTCAACAATAAAACTGGCCAAGTGCCTTTGCCATCAAACTGAGTCTGTGGTCTTTCTGGGTAATACTGTTGAGGCTGCTGAGCCACCTATGGGTGCACCTGTAGAGAACACATATGCATGCCAACTGACAACACCAGCCTTGACAAAACAGCCATGTAATTTTGGCTGGAGCACGGAAGTGTCATATTCACACCTAATAGCCAAGGTATTGTTCTTCACCTTCAGACCTGTTTACCAAGAGGTCCTTTATGTGTATCCATTACATTACCTTCTTGCTTGTTTTCTAACAGCACTACTATTAACTAAGCCAATCCAAGCATGCAATGAATTAACCCCATGTTGTCATTCAATAAGCATTCCCATAACCCAAAATAGCCATATAGTAATCGTATACTAATACAGAACAGCCCTGGGTTCTTCAGACCCTCTCTCAAATGTCAGTCTTTTATGTTGGAAGCAGCTGCTGCCAATCAAATCCAGTAATTCCCCTCCCCAATGACAAAGCCAGCTGATGAGTTCAAGACATAGCTGCAGTTGTTTGGGAACAGCTGTTTATTAAGGTTAGGAGAGCCAATTCTTCTCGACACAACTGCATGAAACTACAGAGGAATCTACTTCTACCCAAATACCTGAAGAAGAGCTCTCTGTAAGCATGAAAGTTTGTCTTTCACCAGTAGAAGCTGGTCCAATAAAAGGTCCTACCGCACCCACCTTGTGTCTGAAATGTTAATATGTCCAATACATGAGGGTTACCTGTTTCACTGTCCACTGACAAGATGGCTAAATGGACGGGGAGCAGAAGTGGAATTTTTGAACCAGCAATCATTTCCTATGGTCAGATTGGGAGTGCATTGCTGCATTGTTCTTTATACTAATGGTGATTTGAGCTATGAAAGGGAAACCAGCAGCCTTTTGACTCAAACCCAGTTTATTGCATCTCAAGCCATTGGATGTGCTGTTTAATTCACTGGGAAGTTTGAGCAGCAAAACTGATGCCAGTGGAATTGAAATGAGGTACTTAATGAGGCTGTAAAAGTTACAAACTTCATTATAGATAAGTCTTATGCAACTCTTTGTTAGTTTATGTAAAGAAATGGGCACTCAACTCTGGAACTCCTCTTCCATTAAACCAAATTCCATTGACAAAGCTTTAAATCATATCTTTGAGCTCAGAGAACGAGACAAGGATTTTCCTTTCTGAATGTAGCTCTATTCTTGCAGAATAAAACACTGTCCAGCAGTGGCTTGCTCAGTATACTTCTCTCCAGGGGCAGAATATGGCATGGGTTCTCAACCTGAGAGTTACAAATAGGTATCAAGGGGTCATAACTACCAATCTCATCCCCTATTGATAAATGAGAGACAAGTATTGCAGGGGAAAAGGTCATACTGGAGCTATTCCATTATGCCAAAAAGGTTCCTGCTGTGGGAAAGGTTGAAAATCACAGTGGTAACCAAATTCCTTCTTTGAGTGTTACTGTAGGGCTGGATGGTTCTATATTACTCCTCCAGTTTATTGATGGAGGACCAGATGCAAGTGGAGTGTTCTTAACTAAATACAGACTGAAAAAAGCAGGATATTGCTTAAATGGCTGCTGACAAGGGAAAGCGCTGCTGTATCTGATAATCCCTAAGGAATATATGATGTGGCCAGGTGCCAAAGAAGTGCAATAGAAATAGGCTGTCAAAAAGAGAGAGAGAGAGAGAGAGAGATTGTGGAGCATTAATGTGAATCAAAATGTACTTGAAATTTCAATGGTGCAATAATTTGGCAAATCAAACATTAAACCCTGCAGTTTTTGCTGTCTGACACATAATTGTGAAGAATGGCTAACAGTTACATGGCAGCCTAATTTTACCTCACAGGGAAAAGGTTTCTCCATGCATATTATAGAACTATTTTTAATTTATTATGGATCCTTTATTTTTCTGCCCAGTAGCTTCCAGTGATTTTTAGTTGGCTGTTTTTCTATCTAATGGATATGTCAAGTTAGTACTCTACTAGAGTGAAAAATGCAGTAGACACTGATAGCATACTTGAAACGAGCAGAAGTTGGAGTAGCAGAAACAAAGTCTAAGCCATAGTCTAGCATTGCAATGCTATTACTGTCTGCAGGTTTTAAATTTCACCTTTTGATTTCAGTGACCAATGTATTTTTAACAGTAGATTATTTTAGGTTCCATTAAGATTTGCAAACATGGGTGGAGGACACTCATTTCATGTACTAATGCTAAGCACTATGTTAGAATTAAAGTATTAGTTTCTGAAGGAAACTCTGTAGTGCAAGATATGTGGTATTTTACATTTTATCCTTTACAATCACTCCTATCAATATGTTGAACATGGTAGAGTTGATTCCTGGTGATGTGATTTATAATTTTCAGTTGTCTTATGGATCTCTTACTGTTTCAGCTCTATCTACCCACCCAACTTTGCCTTCACCATACAATCTTATCAGTCTTGGTTTGACAGTCTTCTTCTCCTTAGCTTGTGCCAGCCACCTAGTATAGCCTTTCTGTATATATATATATTTCACCTTAATTAAAATCTTCAAGTTTTACCTTCATCTACATAGTCCCTCTTGTATCTTGGTCATTTCTTTTAACTTTAAATTTAAACTTTTTACAGGATTTTGAGATGCAGCACCAGATCCTCAGCTGATTGTAAATGAATGGAATTAAATTAAATTACATTGATTTAGACCAGTCAAGATCCCAGTCCACACTTTGTATGAAAGATGCTGAATTCAATAAAATATATATTGTACTGTCCAACTCAGGAACTGTTAGTCATCAGCCTCATGCGTTTAGGCCTCTGTACTCACCATCTACTTCTGTACATTATCATAGAATCATAGAATATCAGGGTTGGAAGGGACCTCAGGAGGTCATCTAGTCCAATCCCATGCTCAAAGCAGGACCAATCCCCAACTAAATCATCCCAGCCAGGGCTTTGTCAAGCCTGACCTTAAAAACTTCTAAGGAAGGAGATTCCACCACCTCCCTAGGTAATGCATTCCAGTGTTTCACCACCCTCCTAGTGAAAATGTTTTTCCTAATATCCAACCTAAACCTCCCCCACTGGAACTTGAGACCATTACTCCTTGTTTTGTCATCTGCTACCACTGAAAACAGTCTAGATCCATTCTCTTTGGAACCACCTTTCAGGTAGCTGAAAAAAGCTATCAAATCCCCCCTCATTCTTCTCTTCTGCAGACTAAACAATTCCAGTTCCCTCAGTGTCTCCTCATAAGTCATGTGTTCCAGTCCCCTAATCATTTTTGTTGCCCTCTGCGAGAAGTTTTCCAATTTTTCCACATCCTTTTTTAGTGTGGGGCCCAAAACTGGACACAGTACTCCAGATGAGGCCTCACCATCATTGAATAGAGGGGAACGATCACATCCCTCGATCTGCTGGCAATGCCTCTACTTATACATCCCAAAATGCCATTGGCCTTCTTGGCAACAAGGGCACACTGTTGACTCATATCCAGCTTCTCGTCCACTGTAACCCCTAGGTCCTTTTCTGCAGAACTGCTGCCTAGTTATGCTATTATGCTACTTTTCTGAAACTTACTTTAGCCCTCTGAATTGTAAAGTAAGGCACTTTAATGAATTGTGCTTTCACCCATTCATTGAAATGAGCTGGCTTATTTAAAAAGATATATATTGTTATTTTCATGACAAAAATTCCAAAACATTTAATGAAAATGTTCCCTGGTTTTGACCAGCTCAAATAGATACAGTGTAACTATCAGGATCTTGGCAAAGTTAGGCAGGACTAGTGGCAGTAACTTGGGATCCCAAAAGCCAATGGTCAGAGCTAGTATCAGGGTCAAGTGTCAAGCTGGAGTCAGAGCCAGGATTGAACCGAGGGTCAGAACTGGTGTCCGAGTCAGGAATCAGTTTGAGGGTCAATATCTAGTATCATAGTCTGTGTTGGGTTTCCCAGTGTCAATCAGGAATCAGAATGTAAGTCAGAGCCAAGGATAGTACTGGGAGTTCAGAGACAGAGAAACAGGACAGTCATAACAACTAACTAGGGATCCGTATAATGCCTGGACACTTCCTGGTACACCTCATGGGCTTAGGATCTAATCGGATAATCACTAAAACCACTCTCAGATCACTTGAGGTAGAACTTCCTGTAGAGTTCTGTGTATTGTAGGTCACAGGGAGTAGCGGGTGGAGTGTGAGCATGTTGGTTATCTTATAGACCTGGGATCAAGTCCTAGCGATCCTCACAATAGTAGGGTGAAGTTTGGACAAGTGCCCAAAATATTACGTAATGCAATTCAGGCTTTGGGAACCAGTGCATGCAGTCTGAGGTGGGTTTTTTTTCTCTTCAGAGGAGTTTAGTGTCTGAGTGTGCCTTTGTTTTGCAGTTTGAGGGAGCAGCAGTTAGGACTTTGGAGAAAAGATTGCTCAAAATAGTTCTTCTCTGGTGACAGCTGGGAAAGGAAGTATAGTCCAATAGCTATAGCACTCGCCTAGGATTTGGGAGCCCTACATTCAATACCCTGTTCCACCACAGCTGTCCTGTGTGACCTTGGGCAACACATTTACTCTGTGCCTCAGTTCCCCATCTGTAAAATGGGAATAATACTTCCCTACCTTAAAGGGGTGTTGTGCAAATAAATAAATTAAAGACTGAGGTGCTCAGATGGTATAGTGATGGGAGCCACATAAAAGTACCTAACATAGATAATTGTATTACACTAATTAACATCAGCTGAGACTGTGGCCCATTTATTTTACATTCCAAAAGTTTTGATGAAGAGTAGGCCACTCATTTGACCTATTCTGAATCCACTTTATTTGGTGAATTCACTTGTTGGACAGTAGGCCATATGATGAAAGTGTCAGCGGAGGACAAAGGAAAACACTCTGGTGAAAAAGGGGACAGATAGCGAAGAGAAAAGTTAATATCAATAGACTTTGGAAAAAGGAGCAGAGAAGGAAAGGAAGAAAAACTTCTAATGAAAAAGCAGTACTGTATCCATTTTGCATATAGACTATCAACATGTGTCAACTTCTTCCTAATACTTAAAACAGGCTTAGCAGGGATTCATTTTTAAAAGTGGGATCACTCTTGAACAAACATGGTTTTATATTACAAGAGAAAAGCTTTATTAACTCAGACAAATCTACCACAATTATCTGAAGTTCACAAAACATTCTTGTAAATGTTCTGCAAGAACAAATGAGGTCTTAAAGTCTCTCCAATGCCAAACAATCTCTGATTCTATTCCCAAGCAAAAAAAGCCCAAACCTCTGTTTTTAAGTGGAATTAAGTTTGAAAGTGTGTTTCAGAAACCTGAGAGTTAAAATTCTTAAAAGAATGTTATTCATAACAATAAATTAAAAATAAAAGCAAAAAAAAATTGAGATAAGGTTAAACTAAGAAACCCAAGTATTTGAAAATATGGAAATGTACAGTTTGGTTATTCAAGCAACTGGATCTTTGCCCCCATAGTGATCATGAATCCCCTCTTTCCTAAACACTTATACATTGTCACATGTATTATTTTTTGTATACCAAACATTTTATAAAAAGCTTTAAGAAGTCTATAGACATACATTTCAGATATCTGAGAGTTAGGGAAAGACTTCAGACAGCTTGTGGATAGAATTTTGAAAATGTGAACCATTATATTTAACTGCTTTACTATGTACAACATAAAATGTAACTAGAAACTATTTTGTTTGTAAATGCATCCGATGAAGTGAGCTGTAGCTCATGAAAGCTTATGCTCTAATAAATTTGTTAGTCTCTAAGGTGCCACAAATACTCCTTTTCTATTTTGTATGTATTGACTCTTCTACTACCTATGGCTCATCAAGTGTTCATTGATTATTATTTATTATTTTAGTACAGTGGATTATAAAATGAAGTATAAATATAAAAGAAGGGCAGATTTGGTTAAACTATATAGGCAAAATGGAGGTGTTCTTGCCCTTGCTCTCTTATTATAAGAACATGTTTGTCATGGATGCATACAGTTGACTCTGAATTTCTGTTTGTTCTCAGAGTGTTTCTGTAGGGTCAGAGTTAAGGATATAGTGCTCCCAGCCGCTGAGCAGTCATCATGTTGACTTTATAATCTGTAAAAGCAGGGATTAATATGTTCTAGGCTCCACCTGTTTCCTCAGGCCAGTGGTTCTTGACCTGCAGTGTTCATATGTGTGCAAGGTGGACAGCCAATAGTCTAGGAAACATACTAAGATTAGGAAGTCTCTCCAAGTTCCTCCTTAGTTTTGAAGAGAGATGAGAATTTGCAGGGCTGAAATAGGCCTCACAGAAATGTAGAGCTGGGAGTCACCTCAAGAAGTCACTTGATCCATCCTCCTGTGCTGAGTCAAGATTAAATATACCTAAACAACGCATAACAGATGTTTGTCTAACCTGTTCTTGAAAACCACCAAGTCCTGGGATTCCATAACCTCCTTAGGAAACCTTTTCCAGTAATTTGCTTATATGTTGTGAATCACTCGTAGCTGTTTCTTCTAAGGGCTTAGCTATAATTCTGGCTAAATTGGCACTGCTGCAGTGTCAATTTAGTAGGTTTAGTGAAGACAAGCTAAGTTGATGGCAGAGCGCTCTACCACTGATGTCTGTACTCTACCTCCCTGAGAAGCAGAAGGTAATTTGGCAGGAGAGCGTCTCCTGTCGACATAGCACAGTGTAGACACTGCTGTAAGTCGACCTAAGTTACATCGACTTCATTTACATAACTTAAGTAGCATAACTTAAAGTCGACTTACAGCTTTAGTGTAGACCAGCCATAAGTGGGAGTGTGTTGTTGAACAACTATAACTTCTGTAGTGCCAAAGAGATCCTGACATTTAGGAGCTAGAATGTTCTCACATGAGTTACAGAGCAGAGTCCATTCATTCCAAAAGTGCAGAGACAGCCCAGGCCCCTACATATTAGCAAATGGCTCCAGCTTCAAACATTAGTACAGCCTCCTTTGTCTAGTATTTCCAGTCAGCCTCAGCTGTCCTGAATGCCCCAGTCAGAAAATTCATTTCAGCTTCCTCTCCACAGAGGGATAGAGACCCCAAATACAATCACTATCTCTGCCTGAAGAAAAGGAGTACTTGTGGCACCTTAGAGATGAACAAATTTATTAGAGCATAAGCTTTCGTGATGCATCCGATGAAGTGAGCTGTAGCTCATGAAAGCTTATGATCTAATAAATTTGTTAGTCTCTAAGGTGCCACAAGTACTCCTTTTCTTTTTGCGAAGAGAGACTAACACGGCTGCTACTCTGAAACCTATCTCTGCCTGATCACAGTCTTGCAGTGGCTCCTGAAACTGTAAACTACTCAAAACATATTGAGGCACTCGGGTGCTTCTGCACTGCAATTAAAAACAAGGCTGGCCCATGCCAGCTCAGCTGACTCAGGGTCTGGCTAAGGAGCTGTTTAATTGCAGTGTAGACATTTGGGCTATGGACTGGAGCCCAGGCTCTAGGACCTGTGAGGTTGGAGGGTCCCAGAGTTTGAGCTGCAGCCCAAACCCGAGCATCTATATCACAATTAAACACCCCTTAGCCCAAGCTCTGTGAGCCTGAGTCTACACGAATTGTAGTGGAGACACACATTACGAGTCTTGCACTGTAGCTCAGACAATGGTCTCTCAAACTATGTAAGGCTCATCAATGTAGAGTTTCTTTGTTGTATAGAGATTAGACAGGATTCAGTAGTAAAGACTCTAAAAAGGATTTTTTTTTTATTGAGACTACAGAACCCAGACAAACCTGCAGCCCGGCCTGGGTCTCTAGCCACCAGACTGATTTATAGCCTGTGCTGCCCAATGTTACTGACTAAGATACGGCTAGATTCTCGCTGGAAAGTATTAAGGGAGACTATACTATGCTGGGGAAGACGCTTAAGGAAATTGAGGCTCAGGTGATCTTTAGCGGGATCCTTCCTGTTCCTAGAGAAGGGCAACAAAGGTGTGACAAGACTATGACTGTCAACAGATGGCTTAGGCAGTGGTGCTATAAGGAGGGCTTTGGGATGTATGGCCACTGGGAGGCATTCACGGACAGAGGACAGTTCTCTTGGGATGGACTTCATCTGAGTAGGAAAGGAAATAGACATCTAGGATCAAGGCTGGCACAACTGATAAAGAGAGCTTTAAACTAGGAATTAGGGGGAGATGGTTGGGGGATGTCCAGGAAATCTCCACGCCAGATTTTAGCATTGAGAGGGAAGAAGACGAAGTAAGAAAGGATACAGCCGTAGGTAGGAGAATGTATATTAGGAGCAAGGGCGGTGTGGATACTAGTCTAATAGGTTATACTGGCTGTAGAATGACTGTGCCTAATAGGGTACAAAATGTGAGCGAGGCCAAACAGCAAAAATTAAGATGTTTATACACCAATGCGAGGAGCCTAGGTAACAAAATGGAGGAACTAGAGCTACTGGTGCAGGAAGTGAAACCAGATATTATAGGGATAACAGAAACATGGTGGAATAATAGTCATGACTGGACTATAGGTATTGAAGGGTATGTGCTGTTTAGGAAAGACAGAAACAAAGGTAAAGGGGGTGGAGTAGCATTGTATATCAATGATGAGGTAGAATGTAAAGAAATAAGAAGCGATGCAATGGATAAGACAGAGTCCGTCTGGGCAAAAATTACATTGGGGAAGAAAACTAGTAAAGCCTCTCCTACAATAGTGCTTGGGGTGTGCTATAGACCTCCGGGATCTAATTTGGATATGGATAGAGCCCTTTTTAATGTCTTTAATAAAGTAAATACTAATGGAAACTGCGTGATCATGGGAGACTTTAACTTCCCAGATATAGACTGGAGGACCAGTGCTAGTAATAATAATAGGGCTCAGATTTTCCTAGATGCGATAGCTGATGGATTCCTTCATCAAGAAGTTGCTGACCCGAATAGAGGGGATGCCATTTTAGATTTAATTTTGGTGAGTAGCGAGGACCTCATAGAAGAAATGGTTGTAGGGAACAATCTTGGCTCAAGTGATCATGAGCTAATTCAGTTCAAACTAAATGGAAGGATTAACAAAAATAAATCTGCAACTAGAGTTTTTGATTTCTAAAGGGCTGACTTTCAAAAATTAAGGAAATTAGTTAGGGAAGTGGATTGGACTGAAGAACTTATGGATCTAAAGGTAGAGGAGGCCTGGGATTACTTTAAATCAAAGCTGCAGAAGCTGTCGGAAGCCTGTATCCCAAGAAAGGGGAAAAAATTCATAGGAAGGAATTGTAGACCAAGCTGGATGAGCAAGCATCTTAGAGAGGTTATTAAGAAGAAGCAGAAAGCAAACAGGGAGTGGAAGATGGGAGGGATCAGCAAGGAAAGCTACCTAATTGAGGTCAGAACATGTAGGGATAAAGTGAGACAGGCTAAAAGTCAAGTAGAGTTGGACCTTGCAAAGGGAATTAAAACCAATAGTAAAAGGTTCTATAGCCATATAAATAAGAAGAAAACTAAGAAAGAAGAAGTGGGGCCGCTTAACACTGAGGATGGAGTGGAGGTTAAAGATAATCTAGGCCTGGCCCAAGATCTAAACAAATACTTTGCCTCAGTCTTTAATAAGGCTAAAGAGGATCTTAGGGATAATGGTAGCATGACAAATGGGAATGAGGATATGGAGGTAGATATTACCATATCTGAGGTAGAAGCGAAACTGAAACAGCTTAATGGGACTAAATCGGGGGCCCCAGATAATCTTCATCCAAGAATATTAAAGGAATTGGTACCTGAAATTGCAAGCCCATTAGCAAGAATTTTTAACGAATCTGTAAACTCAGGAGTAGTACCGAATGATTGGAGAATTGCTAATATAGTTCCTATTTTTAAGAAAGGAAAAAAAAGTGATCCAGGTAACTACAGGCCAGTTAGTTTGACATCTGTAGTATGCAAGGTCCTGGAAAAAATTTTGAAGGAGAAATTAGTTAAGGACATTGAAGTCAATGGTAAATGGGACAAAATACAACATGGTTTTACAAAAGGTAGATCGTGCCAAACCAACCTAATCTCCTTTTTTGAAAAAGTAACAGATTTTTTATAGAAAGGAAATGCAGTGGATCTAATTTACCTAGATCTCAGTAAGGCATTTGATATCGTGCCACATGGGGAATTATTAGTTAAATTGGAGAAGATGGGGATCAATATGAACATCAAAAGGTGGACAAGGAATTGGTTAAAGGGGAGACTGCAACGGGTCCTACTGAAAGGCGAACTGTCAGGTTGGAGGGAGGTTACCAGTGGAGTTCCTCAGGGATCGGTTTTGGGACCAATCTTATTTAATCTTTTTATTACTGACCTTGGCACAAAAAGTGGGAGTGTGCTAATAAAGTTTGCAGATGATACAAAGCTGGGAGGTATTGCCAATTCGGAGAAGAATCGGGATATTATACAGGAGGATCTGGATGACCTTGTAAACTGGAGTAATACTAATAGGATGAAATTTAATAGTGAGAAGTGTAAGGTTATGCATTTAGGGATTAATAACAAGAATTTTAGTTATAAGTTGGGGACGCATCAATTAGAAGTAACAGAAGAGGAGAAGGACCTTGGAGTATTGGTTGATCATAGGATGACGATGAGCTACCAATGTGATATGGCTGTGAAAAAAGCTAATGCGGTTTTGGGATGCATCAGGAGAGGCATTTCCAGTAGGGATAAGGAGGTTTTAGTACCATTATACAAGGCACTGGTGAGACCTCACCTAGAATACTGTGTGCAGTTCTGGTCTCCCATGTTTAAAAAGGATGAATTCAAACTGGAGCAGGTACAGAGAAGGGCTACTAGGATGATCCAAGGAATGGAAAACTTGTCTTATGAAAGGAGACTTAAGGAGCTGGGCTTGTTTAGCCTAACTAAAAGAAGGTAGAGGGGAGATATGATTGCTCTCTATAAATATATCAGAGGGATAAATACAGGAGAGGGAGAGGAATTATTTCAGCTCAGCACCAATGTGGACACAAGAACAAATGGGTATAAACTGGCCACCAGGAAGTTTAGACTTGAAATTAGACGAAGGTTTCTAACCATCAGAGGAGTGAAGTTTTGGAATAGCCTTCCAAGGGAAGCAGTGGGGGCAAAAGATCTATCTGGTTTTAAGATTCTACTCGATAAGTTTATGGAGGAGATGATATGATGGTATAACGCTTCCTCAGCTCTCGTCCCCTAATGGCCCTACTCTACTTGCGCTACATTGATGACATCTTCATCATCTGGACCCATGGAAAAGAAGCCCTTGAGGAATTCCACCATGATTTCAACAATTTCCATCCCACCATCAACCTCAGCCTGGACCAGTCCACACAAGAGATCCACTTCCTGGACACTACGGTGCTAATAAGCGATGGTCACATAAACACCACCCTATATTGGAAACCTACTGACCGCTATTCCTACCTACATGCCTCTAGCTTTCATCCAGATCATACCACTCGATCCATTGTCTACAGCCAAGCTCTACGATATAACCGCATTTGCTCCAACCCCTCAGACAGAGACAAACACCTACAAGATCTCTATCATGCATTCCTAAAACAACAATACCCACCTGCTGAAGTGAAGAAAGAGATTGACAGAGCCAGAAGAGTACCCAGTAGTCACCTACTACAGTACAGGCCCAACAAAGAAAATAACAGAACGCCACTAGCCATCACCTTCAGCCCCCAACTAAAACCTCTCCAACGCATCATTAAGGATCTACAACCTATCCTGAAGGACAACCCATCACTCTCACAGATCTTGGGAGACAGGCCAGTCCTTGCTTACAGACAGCCCCCCAATCTGACGCAAATACTCACCAGCAACCACACACCACACAACAGAACCATTAACCCAGGAACCTATCCTTGCAACAAAGCCCGTTGCCAACTCTGTCCACATATCTATTCAGGGGACACCATTATAGGGCCTAATCACATCAGCCACACTATCAGAGGCTCGTTCACCTGCGCATCTACCAATGTGATATATGCCATCATGTGCCAGCGATGCCCCTCTGCCATGTACATTGGTCAAACTGGACAGTCTCTACGTAAAAGAATGAATGGACACAAATCAGACGTCAAGAATTATAACATTCAAAAACCAGTTGGAGAACACTTCAATCTCTCTGGTCACTCGACTACAGACCTAAGAGTGGCTATCCTTCAACAAAAAAGCTTCAAAAACAGACTCCAACGAGAGACTGCTGAATTGGAATTAATTTGCAAACTGGATACAATTAACTTAGGCTTGAATAGAGACTGGGAATGGATGAGTCATTACACAAAGTAAAACTATTTCCCCATGTTATTTCTCCCCCCCACCCCACCCCCCACTGTTCCTCTGATATTCTTGTTAACTGCTGGAATTAGCCTACCTTGCTTGTCACCATGAAAGGTTTTCCTCCTTCCCCCCCCACCCCCCGCTGCTGGTGATGGCTTATCTTAAGTGATCACTCTCCTTACAGTACTTGTTGACTATCGGTCTCGTGCCAGTATTTAGCCTTAGATGGAGTTTACCACCAGCTTTGGGCTGCATTCCCAAGCAACCCGACTCCAAGAAGACCCAGTCCCGGCGCGCCGGGGGCCGCTACCGGCCTCACACCGTCACAGGCTGTGCCCCGATCAGAAGGACTTGGGCCCCCGAGAGCGGCACCGGGGAGTGGGTCTTCTGTACGCCACATTTCCCGCGCCCCACCTTGAACTCTCTCTTCAAAGTTCTTTTCAACTTTCCCTTATGGTACTTGTTGACTATAGGTCTCGTGCCAGTATTTCGCCTTAGATGGAGTTTAATATGATAAACCCATTGTTTCTTGTTCTCTGTGTGTGTATATAAATCTCTCCTCTGTTTTTTCCACCAAATGCATCCGATGAAGTGAGCTGTAGCTCACAAAAGCTTATGCTCTAATAAATTTGTTAGTCTCTAAGGTGCCACAAGTACTGCTTTTCTTTTTGCGAATACAGACTAACACGGCTGCTACTCTGAAACATGTGAGTCATTGTACTCTATAAAGCATTACAGCTACCTCTCTCTAAGTGTTTTTGATACTTTGCAGGAAGGATGCTTTATGAATAAAAATTATGTTGCACTACTGTGCAGTCACTAGAAAAGAATGTGTTTGTTTTAAAACAAAAACTGTTGACATAGCCCAAGAATGTAACTTTTCAACTACTGCTTTTAAAGGGCAACCAACATATGTTTCTAAAAAAACAGTCTGGCCTTTTTGCAGGAACATTCTCTATTGGATAGGGAAGAGAGACAATAAAAGGGCAATTTGGCTTAATGGATTTTGGAGGAGAAGGGATCCTGAAAATTGATGTTTTAAGAGAATTAAGAGTGTTAGTTGATTTTGCTAACAGGGTTTTATTGGAAACGCCTCCTGGCACACCCGGGAGCCAGTGGAGATTTCAGCAAGTTACTGGCTAGCAACAACTAAGGCACCTGAAGAACTGGAGTGGCCCAAATGGCTCCAGAAGTTCTAGAAATTGCAAAACACTGGGAGGTATGGGCCAAGAATAAGACTGTGGTGAAATTGATGCAGAAATCTGATTCCCAACCCCAGAAGCAGTACAAGTATCCAAGAGAGGCAGAAGCCAGCCTGAAAGAAATTATTAATGGGCTTTTAAGCCAAGAGGGTTTAGTGGAACACTCAACCCCAATAATGCTGTCCTCTGGTAAAATTGTCATTATTATGCAGCAAAATATAACAGGAAAATGGCTCCTCCAGGGACCCCTTGGAGTAAAAGATATAAAAGTGTGGATTTTGGAACCACCTATAATTATTTTGATTGGGGCATATGTGGTTCAAACCAATGTAAAGGAGCAACTGGTGATTAATCCCACCCACACCCCAAAAAGGGTATTGTGAACCTCACCTTAGCAAACATCTTGGTAATAGAACCCCCTGTGAAAAGTTTGTCCAGCCACTATATGAAGAAAAATTGGATTCATTTTCATGATGTCCCCAGACCACATAGGGACCGACTAAAAAGGGACATATTGGGACCATTTGGCACAGAGGCAGGGATTCTTAATAGTATAAATGAGGAGGTAGTTGAGCATAAAATTAATGCAGTGGGTCAATAGCAATGGTCCTTTCTTCTGCCTTTCAGCATCTCCTGAACTTTGTCCCAGTCTCTCTCCTTTGGCTGATGAATGAGGAGAGCCTTTGGAGTCCAGCTATTCCCTTTGAAGCAGGAACTGTTTTTGGAATCATGGGCATTGTGGGATCAGATATATGCTCCTGGTGGAACCTGTCAGAATTAAATCAATTTGAAATGAAACACATCCACATCAGGTTGTACATAAACTTACATTTTGTGAATGTTGCAGATGACATATGTGAAACATAATGGTACTGGGTTATGTCTAGAATTGCCACTCAATTAGACAATGTCTAGGGAAGAAGTCAAAAAATGCTGTAGATTAACAAATCTTACACACACACAGGATAAGAGCTAATATACTCCCTATACTGCCGCAGTACATGCTAGTTACTTACCACATGGAGGAACCGGTGAGGTCTCAGGTTCCCAGCTCATTATGGATCAAATATTAGTGTAAAAAAGAAAACTTTTCTTTGTAGCATCTGAATGTTGATGAGATGGGCAGGTCTCCCAGAAGACCCTCTGAAGCAGTGGAGCATCAGGGAACTTCACTGAAGATTGAAAATGGAGGATTAGTCCTATGGCATCTACTGAAGGTCCAAGAGTAAACTGGAAGATGGTAAACTATAGGCTGCCCACATGCAAGAAGACGTCAAATATAAGATGGAGAGGTTTTAGAATCTGTTAGGGAGGAGGGGATGCTAAATGAAATTCATCAATTTTTTGTGCACTTGTTTTGTTTCAAGGGTGTTCACAAGAGTTTACAATGGCATTTAGGATCTACTTGAAACCAAAATTTCAATCGGAGTCCACCTAAAGGACTTAACCCTGATAACTCTGTGCCCTGTTAACTATGCATGCTTGTCTAGGTTCATGAAACTCATTAGAACCTCAGTGGAACAGGGTGGCAGTGCAAGCAGACACTTGTGATCATGATGGTGATGAATAAAGGGCAGAACTTTGAAGGTAGAAATTTTGCAGTAGATGAATAGAAGAGAACTAGCAGGGACTTGTGTGGAGAAAGGGTAAGGAGAGAATGGCTTGTGTTAAGGTGGATGTTTTGAGTAAGTGGTAAGAAAGCACTACTTCATTAGTTGTGTTGGGAGGACCCACTTTGAATTTATGTATAGAGGCTCATGCAAATAGCATTACACCCATGAATTAAACTCAGGCCTGAATGATGAAATTCAAACTCAAAAGTACATAGCAGCTCCAGTATGTGGAATGCACAACAACTGATGGAATGAAATATTATTAAATGACTTACCAGACATCTTTTTTTTATTCAGACTCCCTCAACAGAAATTTGATTCTTTTAGAAGATCCAAAAGTTAGGTTTCATTTCACCTACTAAATTAAATATCATTGCGTCATTGATTAATTTGTTTGAAGTTCAGAAATAAATTGAAAGATTACTTTCACCTAACTTTAAATTGTATGGTCAAGTAGTTTCTGTAGCGATATGTCAAACATTTCAGCCATAATTGGGTTAACTGAGACACTGAACTGCTTGCTGAGCCATGAATTAAGACAATTTAGGCTATATATCATTCCAATTATGGAAGTTTTGGTAAAGAATATCAACCTACAATTGTTTTAATTATTAAAATAATTGGTCATTCAAAGAATTTAGTAGAAGTATCTGGTGTTAAATGTTTTCAAATGATATGGGGTTTTGAGTTAATTATACATAAAATGAAGCAAAAACTTTTTGGGGAAAATCCCTTGGAAATATTTTCATTAAGAGCTCTCCCCATTTTCAAAGTCAGTTTTTCTAATCCTCTCATAAGGTCTAGGAGGATCCCTCTTCCCTTTTAATTAGAAAAAATATTTTCTCTTTATTATCTCTACATATTTCTAGAGATACATTTTCAAAGTGGTCAGTGTAGAGTTAGTAAAGTGACTCCTATTCAAAATAATGCGAGTTGTGTGGGTTATGCTCTGTTCAACTGCTTGGAAAGTTTGTACTTTATTGGTACAACTTGAATTCCTATGGACAATATTTTAAATATAATTGTAAAATTATTTATTCAGCTTCTTATAAAATGCCAGTGTAGAGCACTCTTTGTTGAGAAAAACATCAAAGGATAAAGACAGCCAGCAAATGGTAGGGTCTGGCTCTAAATTTGTGTGGCACGCTCCTCAGAAAATTTGTGGTAATAATTCTCCTTTGAGGTCCTAGACCAAATGAGGTCTGGCCAACCATTCTGATCATTACAACTATCATTTCTGTCCCAGTGATGTAACAGATTCTGGTGGGATGATGGATGTGTATGGTGGATGTGTATTTCATTCTTACAATTCACACACAAAGTAAATGCTCAAGTCTTTTTTCCCAACCCCCATCAATGTGGAGGTGGAGGAGTGGGGAGGAGAGAAGTTTAGTCAGACTAACGGAATTATGTCCAAACATTGGGGAAAGATGGAGAGGGCCCCTTCTTCAAATTGCATAGAGGAATGTGAATGTGGGAGGGGAGTTCTCTGCCTCCCATTGACCAGCCCAGGACAGGGGAAGATTGAGGAGCCAGTTGGCTTAGGCCCCACTCATTCAAATTTAAAACCTGCCTGGACATTTAGGATCTATTTTGACTTCATGGATGCAGCATGGTTACACGCAGCCTCAGTCCCATCTCAGCCCTCCAGAGTTTAGGGAGTCCCCAAGACCAGCAGAGTGACCTGCAGGATCACCATGAGGACAGTCAGGAAATTACCCCCAGGAGAACACTAGTGGGACAGGCAGCTCAGAGATAGCTCTGAACTCAATGCTTAATTTGTATTGAAAGAAGTGCCGGGGCTCAAGCAATTTTTTTACTTTCATAATTGACGTGACAAGCCCAGAGGTGCTGGGGCAATGAACTGCCATGCCTAGAGGTGCTGGGGCTCAGCCCTGGCAAGTCCTGGCACAAATTAAGCACTGTCTGCACCTTCATCTAGCACTAGATAGGCATTTTCACATTTGTATTATGAAGGACAGCAAGATTGCCATCATGATTTTATGCAAATTGAAATTCAAGGAGAAATTTAAAAGTAGTAAAAAATTAAGAGCAGCAAGTACACATTTAAAACCAATCCAGGAAAAGCCAGAAGTTACTTGTGTGAGTAGTTTATTTAATGTATCAAACATAGGGAAAATCAGGTGAGAATTAAAAAAAAAAACAATCCAGGCAATATTACTAACTTCTGAAACTGGCTGTATGGAAATATCATATGCATAGTAGTGTGCTATTATCATTGGAAGTCAGGTTTCATCATGTAACATATTAACACCTATGCAATTTTATTAAGTCATTTAATAGCACTGTTATACAGTCTTTCCATTTTTGCTTAAATGATCTGTGACATTGTGGTCTGTCCATTTAAGTGTAGTAAGACTTCTGGGTCAGCTCACCCCTGTTCCATGGCATGGCCTTTTCAGATTTTGATATATGAAAAGATCTAGGTAATAAGAAGTATTGGTAGAAAGAACACTTTCCCAGGAATAAGTAGCATTTTGGAGAAAAGTTTGTTTCTGTTTCTTTAAAGGGCTGGACCAGGAGGCTTGCAGAGTGGGTGGGGCAAGTCTCCCCTCTCTCCCAGACAATTGGGAGGACCTTTGGGAAGGGGGACAGCATATATTTTGCCTTCCCCTCATAGTAAGAGAAGGATTCCTGATAAATCTCCAAGCTGGGGGACTAATTTGAGGAAAGAGACTGGCTGAAGGAGAAGTTGGCTAATGCCCTGTAGCTGGCCTAAATTACAACTACAACTAAGAAAGACATCTGGGGACTCCTGTCTTGAGAGAGTGACCATTTGAAGTACATCTTAGCCTATAAAATTCTAGGTTTCAGAGTAGCAGCCCTGTTAGTCTGTATTCGCAAAAAGAAAAGGAGTACTTGAAGTACTCCTTTTCTTTTTTATAAAATTCTAGAAATTACATACTGTAAATATGACCAGATATCCCTGTGAAAAAAGTAGGAAGCTTAGAAGTAAGATTCTTTTGATTAGATTCAACATTCAGTGTTGCATTGGTGATACTGGCTTCTTCAAGGCGGTGTTAAATATTTGTAATGTATGTGTGACAGATTGGGGGTTCTGTCTGTAACACTTCTGAATTATGGATAATTTTATGAAATTGTTTCATGAAGTTATTGTGTCATGGAAAGCCTGTCTGTATGTGGACACCTCATGCCTATCCCTGAGTTAGCAGGGCTGTGCCATGTTTCTGTCAGGCCAAAGACAATGGGGAGTGATTAGCACTAAAACACCTTGGGACAAAGGCTTTGTTGTAGCTGGGAGAAGACACTTCCTTCTTTTTCTTTGACGGGTGGTGGCATGGGGGAGTTGAGAGCAGTGGAAAAATACCAAAACACAGAACAAAAGAAGCAGGTGGCAACCAGGATTATATAAAGGGACTTATAGGGGGGCAGGGAAACTGGGAGATAACCATTTTTCAATAGATTAAGATGAGGGATGCTGCCACAAAGGCAGGGTAGGTAATGCAGTGGAGCATCCTGTCTGCCTGACAGAACACAGAATATCCCCAGGGAAGGGTGAACTACTGAGGGACAGAGCACTTAGGATATTTTATTGTTTTGTATAATTTGTGCTTTTCATGATTAAATAAGAGCATATAAATGTAAGACTTGTGTGTGTGAAGAGTGGGGGTGTTTTGACTGCTTCACAACTATTGTGTGCCCCTGAGAGAGTTAAACTGTCACCAGAAACATCACATCTTTTTTAGCTAAATTCTGGGACAGGGATGTGTTCAAGAATCAGGGAGTCGGACTGAAACCACAGGGGCCAGGGAGCTGGAAAATGGGTTCCTATGCTTGAAGGAGGAGTGCCATATATAAGGTCTGGGCCCTGAGAGTATGTCTAGGCAGTGACTGGACTCCATTCGGGTTCCAGGAGCTTGAAACACCCTTGGGAATGCAGAGCACAGAAACCTGAATTACCATCACAAGCATCCTACTGGGGACTCTGGAAGGAGCACTTGATAGGAACTGTAACAGTATGAAGTAAAAAAATAAAAACAATTTAATAATAAGGAATAAATACAAAATTGATACTTATCTTGATATTTAGCTGAGTACTAAAAAGATATAAGACAAAAGTGTAGAGAGAGGTGGTGAGCAAGACCAAAAGTAGACCAATGAATGGAAAAAACCATGAGAAATGCATTCATTCCAAAACACACCCCTTTGGGAATGACAATCTTCTGTTTTCCATTTACTTCTACACAGGGAAAATATTAACTTTTTAAATGTTGGAACAAGCTTAACTTCTTAAGTCTTTTGAGATCAGATTTCTGAATTATAATTTTACTTTCAGCAAGAAATCACCATTTACCATGCATTCATAAAGAGATCATCATAAATAAATAAGTGACTGTTAACTGTAATGATACTTCATGATTCACAGTCTTCATTATTGCTTTTAGAACTGTAGAAATTGGACATCTTTTCCAGTTGATTATCGTAAATTGAAACCCAAGAATTCTGCTCCAATGCAGCAAAGACTATCATAAACAGAAGTCAGAAATAAAAAGAAAGTTTGTTTACTAATTTTTACAAGTATTTCTCTTTTCAGACAAAATAAGACAAACTATGAAATACAAATGATTTTTTTCTATTATTTTGGTGAATATTGGCAATAATAAAATATTTGGCCAACACTTTTAAAAATATGAACTTAAAGGTAGATTTTGAGGCTGAGATTTCAAGAGTTCATTACCCAACTGCTGCTATTTGGGTACTCAAATAAGTAGACAGATTAGTGTTTCATTTAGCTATATATATAATATTTTCTTGTTCAATGATTAAGTCAGTGTTCTCCACCCATTTCTGTGCCCTCTCTAGCAAACAGATAAAGTGTGGATTTGCCAGGTCTGACTATACTTTGGATGTCAGTTCAGATGAACAACATTCTCTGAAGGATATACTTATGTGGCCTGGAGAGTGTCGGTTATATTGAGTATCAAGAGTATTTGTACAGATGTTGCTATATCGTTGTCACCATAATTACTATACCAATTTTTACAAGAAGTACATTTCATCTCAGATATCCAAATTAATTACCTCTAGAAAGCCACATCGCTGAGGTCTGTATGATGTGGAACACGGACTCCAATAAGGAGAATCCATGGAGGCAATTTCATAAGGTAACAGGCTGCCTTTTCTTTTTCAGTTCAAATATATGGTCTGACCTTACTCTGCTTTCATACACATGACAGGACCAGATGAACTGAGGCATAGGCAGTGGGATAATTACAATTGGCTTAATTGCACAAAATATTACAAAATGGTTCATTGTGGAAATCATAAAAATAGCCTATTCTGCACACTAGAAATAAAACAGTATGTGTCCATGCAACACATACTTTTAATTAATGACTGTGCAACTATTTGAAACATAAATATGTTGTCAACAATATGTGCTATCCATTGGAATAATCATTAAACTATTAAAATAAGGGATAACTTGAGATTTCCATAATATAAGTTGATTCTCAGAGACTTGTCAGGGCCATATAAAAAGAACACACACTTCAGTTCTTGGAAATATGTTGACAAATACGAACATGTTCACTTATAAGTCACCAGTTTATATCTTGCTGTGGTTGATAACCACAGAATATCCATCTAATAGTCATATGGTAGATTAGTCAAATTCACAATGGACAGATATCTGCAAAACAAACACTGCAATTTGCATTCGTGTTAGCAATCTCCACAGATTCCGGAGACGAAATGTATCCTATCTTCCTATCTCTCAATGTGGTCCCTACTGGTCAGGGGCTGGAGAACATTCATGAAATCTGAGCTTCTGATGTCAGTGCTATACATATTCTGTACCACAACCGAAGATTTAACTTTCCAAGTCATCAATCCAGAACTTTTCAAGAGCACTAAATTCAGTATGGTTTATATGCAGTAATTTCCCCCAATATGAGAACTCCACAGCTCGGCTCTTTTCTCCCAGCTAAAATGTTTCAAATGTACAGTAGATGGGGAAGTTATGACTGCCAGGAGTTTATTTCTCTTCCAGTATCATTATTTGATAATGGCTTCAGTTAAATCCTGTAATACGTGAACCAAACAATAGCATCAGCATATTTTGTATTCCCTAAGACATTCCCCTTACTTTGCAGGCTGCAGAGAACAAAAAATCAATGTCCTCTGACTTATTCCAGGAAGATATATAATGATAGGATAAATAGATTAACAATGTGGCATCAACATCAGCTGTCCCAATTATAAGTTCAGGTGTACAGAGAAGGATAAACTAATTGGCAATCACATTTTATTTTGTAAAGTTATGTAAAATGTCTGACTTTTAGACAGCAACTTTAAAGATCTTTCAGGACAGAAGGGGGTCTATAGCCTAAACACAAACAAGGAGCCAGGGATTCCTGAGGTCACATTATGGATCTTTGCATGTGCCTTGGTTACCTACCTATGAAACAATTATCAAAATTACAGCTGGACTAATGATTAATTTTTTTTGGTTCAGTGGCTGAGCCAAAAAATAAAATAAAATTAATTTCAGGTCAATGCAAAATAACAATTATTTGTTTTTTTATTATCAAAACAAAAACATCACCAAAATTATATTTAAGTTGAGCAAAACCTTTCATGTGACTCAAAAGGAAACATTTCATTTTGGGGAAGTGTGGGGGGGTGTTTTTTAAGTATAGCTAAATTTTGAAGTGACACCATTTCAAAACAAAAAGAAAAAACTTTTCATTTAGAAAATGTCAAAGTGAAACATTTATCTTTTTTCAGAATCTGGTTTTCGCTATTTTTATTCGACTGAAACTGTTTACCAAATTTGACCCAAATTTGCAAATTGTTTCATTTGTCTGAAAAATAACTTTTTCAGTCAATACACTGAGCCAAAAAAAAAAAAAAAAGCAAGCCCAGGACTAATAAAACTAACACTTGTATCTAGATGTTGTTCTAAGAATCAGTATTTGGGGGCAACTCTTCTTCCCTCCACTCAGCGTGAATAAGTGAGTTGTGCTATTGGGAGTCCTTGAGCCCTTGGTGACAAAAGAATTCTTCCTGTCCCTAAGCTTCCAAGTGGCAATGGGGCTACTCTATAGCCACAACTGCTCCCCTTACGAAAGTGTGTCTGGCCACTGGATTTGTGTAGTCAGAAAACATTGATAATGCTCCCTTTCTCTTCCACCCTGACCCTCCCCCACTCCTAAATCTCCCTGTCTACTAGTGATAGGGGAGACACTTCTCTGGCAGAGCAATCTCATGGACGTCCCACATTTATCCACCTTGCCTCTGACCCTTACCAATTCATCCCTTGTTGATCAAAACCTAGGAGAGATTGCAGCGTTGGGTGGGGGAAGCATTTAGAGGAGTGAGCAGAGGCTGTGTCTACATCATGCATTGAAGGTACATTCTGGTTTTTGCCAATATGGATTTCTCCCTCAGGTATCTTATTGAATCCCTCTCTGCTCCTGGATTCTCAAATAATAATGGTGGCATCTAGTGCCCTTCTTCTTGTCTGTGGACTTCATAAGTCATCCCCACCTGTGTCACCTCCAGGCTTGAAACGTACTTTATTTACTGGGTACTTTTCACATTCTCACAGCAGCTCCACCCGGTATAAATTATTGTTTCCCTCTGAGTAGTAGCTCTGAGCATATAATACAAAACTGCAAATCAATGATATCTAGTTGCTCAATACCTCTGAAAAATCAGGTCACTTATTATTGTGTCTAAATAAGGACCTGGGCATCAATATTTAAGTCAGCCAAGTTTGAAGGGTTTGTCACAAAGGAAGTGTGTGGCAGAACCAGACATACAATCCATATCTCCTGACTCAGAGACTTGTGTTTATGCCATCAGGCCCTGCTTCCTGTCAGCTACACATTAACAGATGACCCATGCAGGACTCAGAATGTCACAGTGAAGTTATTATTTAAAGTGCATTAGAATGGGACCATTATTTCACTTTACTTTTTTTAATTGATTGCTTTTCATTTTCAGGAAGAAGTCATTTAAAACGCCAGGAATATTTAAAGATACTAATCAACATTTTAAGCACTTACTATTTGCTTTCCATCTTTGAGAACATCCTGTCATTTTGTTCTTGTATAATTCAAAGTCTTACATTTATAGTAAAATTAATTACATTTTGGAAGGTTATTATTTAAATGCTGGATTTCTCCTGTTCAAATGATCCAGCATTTTCACTAACAATACGTAAATATGTGAAACTCACAAGCCATTATAAACATTATATTACCTTTATCATATATATGAAATCAAAGGTTTACTACAAAAGAGTTTGTTCACTTTCAGTTTATGTATTCAGTATGTTTTCACTCTGATAATAATTGTACTTATGTACATAATTATCAGAACGAAATTATTTATGATAACAGTAAAGATACAGTTGTATCATTAAGATAGGCACAGTGTATATGTCTAAATCCATACATCAACCAAATTATGTGACTAGATTTTGTTTATGTCCTTGTTTCAATTGCACCTATTTCTGGAAGTGCGGAACTTTACTGACACAGATTAAAATTCAAATTAGATATGCAATTTTCCAAAATAAAACCAGGGACCAAAAGAAAAAGAAAAGAAAATGCATGTATGATGTTGCCTTGTGCCCTGAAAAGTCTCATATTTGGCTGATGGAGGTCTGATTTTTGGGTTCTGAAAAAAGAAGCATGGGTAGGCTCTTATCTGGGTTCAATTCCTTGTTTTGCCACAGGCTTTCTGTGTGACCTTGGGCAAGTGGTTTAAGTCTCAGTTTCAGTCCTCACCTATAAAATGGTGATAATTGTACTTTTCTACCTCTCAATTTTAAATACAATTGAGGATATAAGGGGGCTAAGATAATATCGGCCCGTATAACTATTACAGAAATATAGCTTAATAAGAGGAAGACATTACAAAGACTAGACTGATTTTAAAAAACTGATTAAGAATCCTGGTCATGAAGCATTCAGATTTAGGTTCCAGTCCTGCAATAAGGCATCTGCCCACATGGAGGTTATTGCAGGACTGGGACCTAAGGGACTAACAGTAAGAATTTCCCATCTGACCTTAACCGAGAAATGGTCTTTTGTTGTGATTTGATAATATTTTTTGATATATGGAATGTTTACTTCCTATAAAGAAATCTATACAGATTTATTTAGTGTATTTAAAAAAAAATCCAGGGCAAAAAATAATTGTTTTTCATTAACAGATCTCAATGTACAAGAAGAAAATTATAGGTTTTAGGACTGTCTTGATTATTTACCCTAGTTCCTTCATGTAAGACATAATGAGAAAAATGATATGGCACTAGTTCTTTCTTCCTTTTGTTCAATAGTTGTTCAACTGTGATGAGGTACAACCCCCACACAGGGCCCAAAGAGGGTCAAGAACAATATTGGGTCTGGGAAGCCCCACCCCTCCAGACTAGCAGAGCATGCTCCAGCTGGAGGGGAAACTTAAAAGGGAGCAACTCAGGCTTGGTCTACACTGGCAAGTTACTACGCAGTAAAGCAGCTTTCTGCGGAGTAACTCCCAAGGTGCACGTACTGCCAAGCCATTTTGTGCGCAGAAACTCCTCAGTTGCAGCATTGAAAAAAAAAACACCTCGACAAGAGTCATAAGGCTTACAGCGCAGATGCTCCTATGCAGCATTGCCAGTGTAAACACATCAATTGCTTTCAGCCCTGTAATTGGCCTCCGGAAGCGTCCCATAATCCCTCAAGTGGCTGCTCTGCTCATGGTTTTGACCTCAGCTGGCTGCCCTGAAGGCATGTGCCTCTCCCCTTTCAGAGCTCCATTTCTGACAGCCATTGCGTACTGTGCTGATCTGCTCCGAGACACAAAGCAAACCTATATTATGCAATGCTCATGCTGTTGATCATAGAGGCAGGCATGTATGTGTGTGTGTGTGTGTGTGAGAGAGAGAGAGAGAGAGAGAGAGAGAGAGAGATTGCTATGCAGAGAGCCCAGGGAGGGAGGGATGGGGCCGATGCTGGGGTTTCCCCCACCCCCTGCCTCAGGACTGGTTGCTTCCTGCTGCTGTCTGAACTTACAAGACAGCATGCTGACACACTCTCTGTCACCAAAACACATTCTCTCTCTCCCCCCATCCATACACACACACACTCCCTGTCACACACTCTGCTCTCCTCCACGCTTCAGTTGAAAAGCATCTGGCAATGTAGTAGGATGCACATGGAACAATGGGATAGGGAAACCTGCATCATGTGATGTTGTGCCTGCCCCATGAGGCATTGCAAACCCTTCCCAAAGCACCCTTTGGCTAGTTGCACAGTAGGGTAGCTATCACAATGCACTGCTGTCTTTGCCTGCAAGAGCTTCTAATGTGGATGCGCTCCAACATCACAAGAAGCACAGTGTGCACACAAAACAGCAGTCTAATTCCAGTGCTTTAATAAAAGTGGTATAACTTGTAGACATACCCTCAATCATCTCACAAGAGGGATGCTAGGGAGAAAGACAGACCTAGCCTGATGGTTCCTGAACCAGGGTGCTAAAGAAGTCTCCATGTAAGAGAGAAGACTGCCTGCTGAGCCCAGTTGGGGATGAAGGTTTAGTTGGATTTTTCTTTTCTTTTGCTATCTTAGATTGGACTTGGAGCCATGGGGGGAGATGGAGAGTAGGAGGTGACCAAGGGAGGCAACTCTGAAGGCACTGCAGGGTGTTAGACATTATTGGCTCTTGTAGGACCCTGGGTCGGACACGGCTAGAGGGCCCAGGCTCTCCTACGAACTATTCTTGTTGCGGAGGTGGGCATAAGCCTCATTTCTACCAAATTTCCCCTCTAGAAAGGAGAGGGCAAGGACATTGAAAACCCTGAGGTGAAACAAAACTGCATACAAAGGTTAGGAATTGGACTGAAAGCTCTTTCCTCTGGGTGGCCAGACTGGAAGTTGAATGCACTACCCAGTAGGTCCCCTGGCCCTCTGAGGACTCTATTACACTCATCCTCTTATCCTCTGCTCCAAATGAAATGACATTGGTTACCGAGCACTACAAGATTTTTGTTGCCATGTCATTTTGGCACTATCCCATGTCACATCAGAAAGCAAGATGATCAGCAGCTTTTGCCTCATAAATAAATTGTCACATATATCACTAAATAAGAGCACCAGTTTAAATTCACTTTCTTTTTGAGTGGGGTAATTATGTACATGCTCCATGAAAAATCCCAGTTGCACTGCAAGAATCAATGATTAAAGACATTTTAGATTGGAAAACATTACCACTAAGCTGCATAACCCCAGGGTTAATAATTTTTCTTTCTTAATTTTTCTAAAGGTTTTAGAGGCAGAGTAAGGAAAGTTTGTAAACCATATGAATCAAGAGTAAGGGCAAGAAGTTTACCTTTGAGGTAAACAGGCCAGCAGTGAGAAGACCAATGTTCCAGAATCTCCAAGACTAGTCACCCTGGGGAGAGAAAGCCATGACATCAACAACTAGGCTTCTCTAGCTGCTGACTTGGAAACAGCTCTCTGCACCTGAAAGAGGCCTGCTAGGAAGAAGCACTCTGTCAACAGATCACCATCTGAGTCCTTTACCGCAATTCCAGCTCCTTCTCTACAAGGTTCCAGAAGATTGCAAAACTGAAAGGTTTGCAATCCCCCTGTTACCTTAAGTATAATCTTTTCTTTTCTTTTTTATCTTTTGATTTTAGTACATGGGTGATATCCCATCTTATTATTTCTAGGGTGTGGAAATGAAAGTGTAGTTGTGGGTTCTTATGAATGTGTGAGCACTCATAAAGTCTACATGGGGAAGGCACTTGAGAGATAATTTTCCAGGTAAACAGCCCTAAATACTGTTTCATAAAATTAGTCAAAGTGTGTTTGGCATTCTATATTTAAGTCCTAGGAATCTTGAGGTTGTAAACTGTAATTTCTGTTGGATAAGAGTTGTCAAACTTCTGTTTACCAAGACAGTTCTGTTAAAGTCTGTATTATAACATCTGTGCTGGGAGGAAAAAAGTGTTGGCCACTACACGGGAAACTAAATCTTAAAAGGAAGTTTTATAATTGGCTCTGAGGTTGTGGTTCAGACATTATATAATAAATTAGTTACAGTATTAGAATATTTAACCAGCTGCAAGTTATATTTTGATTGATTTTACTAAAGCCATGACAATGATTAAAGGATTGGACAACATGATTCAAGATAAAAGATTCAAGGAGCTCAGTCTCTTTAGCTTAATAAAGAAAAGATTAAGGGGTGATCTGATCATTACACGAGAACTTTCATGGGGGACAGAAATTTGATAATAGATAAATATAGACTAATAATGTGATACCTTAAGCATATCCTTGCTTGCAAAGCACAACAATGTGAAATAATTATTTGAGGTGCAAGTTAATTTAATCATGTTCAGGTTTGACTTTTTCAACCAAGAAACTGGCAGAATAAGCCATTATGTTTCACATTGCTTGAAACATTCATCACATAAACACCACCCTATATCGGAAACCTACTGACCGCTATTCCTACCTACATGCCTCTAGCTTTCATCCAGATCATACCACTCGATCCATTGTCTACAGCCAAGCGCTACGATATAACCGCATTTGCTCCAACCCCTCAGACAGAGACAAACACCTACAAGATCTCTATCATGCATTCCTACAACTACAATACCCACCTGCTGAAGTGAAGAAACAGATTGACAGAGCCAGAAGAGTACCCAGAAGTCACCTACTACAGGACAGGCCCAACAAAGAAAACAACAGAACGCCACTAGCCATCACCTTCAGCCCCCAACTAAAACCCCTCCAACGCATCATCAAGGATCTACAACCTATCCTGAAGGACGAGCCATCGCTCTCTCAGATCTTGGGAGACAGACCAGTCCTTGCTTACAGACAGCCCCCCAATCTGAAGCAAATACTCACCAGCAACCACACACCACACAACAGAACCACTAACCCAGGAACCTATCCTTGCAACAAAGCCCGTTGCCAACTCTGTCCACATATCTATTCAGGGGATACCATCATAGGGCCTAATCACATCAGCCACACTATCAGAGGCTCGTTCACCTGCGCATCTACCAATGTGATATATGCCATCATGTGCCAGCAATGCCCCTCTGCCATGTACATTGGCCAAACTGGACAGTCTCTACGTAAAAGAATGAATGGACACAATCAGACGTCAAGAATTATAACATTCAAAACCAGTTGGAGAACACTTCAATCTCTCTGGTCACTCGATCACAGACCTAAGAGTGGCTATACTTCAACAAAAAAGCTTCAAAAACAGACTCCAACGAGAGACTGCTGAATTGGAATTAATTTGCAAACTGGATACAATTAACTTAGGCTTGAATAGAGACTGGGAATGGATGAGTCATTACACAAAGTAAAACTATTTCCCCATGGTATTTCTCCCTCCCACCCCACCCCCCACTGTTCCTCTGATATTCTTGTTAACTGCTGGAATTAGCCTACCTGCTTGTCACCATGAAAGGTTTTCCTCCTTCCCCCCCCTGCTGTTGGTGATGGCTTATCTTAAGTGATCACTCTCCTTACAGTGTGTATGATAAACCCATTGTTTCATGTTCTCTGTGTGTGTGTATATAAATCTCTCCTCTGTTTTTTCCACCAAATGCATCCGATGAAGTGAGCTGTAGCTCACGAAAGCTTATGCTCTAATAAATTTGTTAGTCTCTAAGGTGCCACAAGTACTCCTTTTCTTTTTGCGAATACAGACTAACACGGCTGCTACTCTGAAACCATTGACCAACAGAAAAGCATTTGTGTCTGCCACATGTAACAGAGGTTGGGGCATTGTTCCTTCTGCAAATAATTATGGATGGCCTGATATTTAAAGGTAAAATCTTGTTGTTCTACTACAACTAAGATATTAAATGACAAGGATCATTCATTTGAGATCCAAGACTAGAAAAATAAAAGCACAAGAACAGACATTTGCTGTTTTGGACTGGTACAAAATTAAGAGGAGGTTCTAAGATGAACAAATTGCTTAAAATGTTGCATGCCTGATAATAAATAAGTTTCATGATTCCTCATGACACTCTTTCTGAGGCAAAAGGTGGCAACAGTCCATTTCACACTCAGTAATAGAAAGTAGGTGCTGGCAGTGGGTTATTGCAGTCATTATTTTGAGATGTAGAAACTGAGAAACAAACTTTTTCAAAAATAAACATAAAGTCATCTTTTAATTGTATCCCTCCCCTTGACTCTTTGTATGTCACTTGTTGTCTTAGACGATCATCTCTCCAAGTAAACAACCATTTCTTTTTGTGTTAATATAGTACCTATCACAATAGGACCATGAAACCTTTACTTCTCCAGAAATAAGAGAGAAAGCGCATGCTCAGCTGAAGTCCTCCACAGACAAAGTTAAGCTGAAAACATCAAGTTTCTATAAATACAGTCACCCAATGGAGAGGAATATTTAAGTGTCATTCAAGGTACAGCAGAACCCCTTTTATACCATCTAATTGGGACCAGGACCAGATCAGATAATCACAAATTCCGATAATCCTGAGAATCGGACGTTGTTAGGCTGCAGTATCATCTAGTGGCCGCAGGAGTGATTACCCGCTTCTGGACCTGGGTGTGCTAGGTGTTCGATTAATATGGAGAATTGGATAATAGAGTATCAGATAAATGGGGTTCTACTGTATTTGAAAGGAAGTATTTCAGGAAGTTAATCAGAACTAACTGAATTAAGACTGTATGATTTAAGAAATTCTATCTCCAAATTAAAGAGCAGTTTTGTTGATGAGAAGGACTTTCTGACACTTTTGACTGCATCTGATTTTTTTGTTGCCAGAATCTGTCTACAGAGAAATAAAAAGACAAAATTAATAATCGTGTAATCTGTGATGCCTATATTGAAAAACCACTGCAGAGATTGAATATATAACAATTAGGTATTAAGTTAGTATTTCAGTATTCGCAAAAAGAAAAGGAGTACTTGTGGCACCTTAGTGACTAACAAATTTATTAGAGCATAAGCTTTCATGAGCTACAGCTCACTTCATCAGATGCATTTGGTGGAAAAAACAGAGGGGAGATTGATATACACACACACAGAGAACATGAAACAATGGGGGAGAGCGATCACTTAAGATAAGCTATCACCAGCAGCAGGGCGGGGGAAGGAGGAAAACCTTTCATGGTGACAAGCAAGGTAGGCTATTTCCAGCAGTTAACAAGAATATCTGAGGAACAGTGGGGTGTGGGATGGGGTGAGGTGGGGTGGGGGGGAGAAATAACATGGGGAAATAGCTTTACTTTGTGTAATGACTCATCCATTCCCAGTCTCTATTCAAGCCTAAATTAATTGTATCCAGTTTGCAAATTAATTCCAATTCAGCAGTCTCAGATTTGTTCTTGTGCTTTTTCAGGGAGTTTCTTGAGCAAATGCTGTAGTTTCTTTTGGTAACTCTCAGTGGGATCAGAGGGTAATGGCTTGTAGAAAGTGGTGTTGGAGAGCTGCCTAGTAGCCTCTTATTCATACTCCGACCTATTCATGATGACGACAGCACCTCCTTTGTCAGCCTTTTTGATTATGATGTCAGAGTTGTTTCTGAGGCTGTGGATGGCATTGTGTTCTGCATGGCTGAGGTTATGGGGAAAGCGATGCTGCTTTTCCACAATTTCAGCTCGTTCATGTCGGCGGAAGCACTCTATGTAGAAGTCCAGGCTGCTGTTTCGACCTTCAGGAGGAGTCCACGCAGAATCCAACCTCAGCCTGGACCAGTCCACACAAGAGATCCACTTCCTGGACACTACAGTGCTAATAAGCGATGGTCACATAAACACCACCCTATATCGGAAACCTACTGACCGCTATTCCTACCTACATGCCTCTAGCTTTCTTCCAGATCGTACCACACGATCCACTGTCTACAGCCAAGCTCTACGATATAACCGCATTAGCTCCAACCCCTCAGACAGAGACAAACACCTACAAGATCTCTATCATGCATTCCTACAACTACAATACCCACCTGCTGAACTGAAGAAACAGATTGACAGAGCCAGAAGAGTACCCAGAAGTCACCTACTACAGGACAGGCCCAACAAAGAAAATAACAGAACGCCACTAGCCATCACCTTCAGCCCCCAACTAAAACCTTTCCAACGCATCATTAAGGATCTACAACCTATCCTGAAGGACGACCCATCACTCTCACAGATCTTGGGAGACAGGCCAGTCCTTGCTTACAGACAGCCCCCCAATCTGAAGCAAATATTGACCAGCAACCACACACCACACAACAGAACCACCAACCCAGGAACCTATCCTTGCAACAAAGCCCGTTGCCAACTGTGTCTACATATCTATTCAGGGGACACCATCATAGGGCCTAATCACATCAGCCACACTGTCAGAGGCTCGTTCACCTGCGCATCTACCAATGTGATATATGCCATCATGTGCCAGCAATGCCCCTCTGCCATGTACATTGGTCAAACTGGACAGTCTCTACGTAAAAGAATGAATGGACACAAATCAGATGTCAAGAATTATAACATTCAAAAACCAGTTGGAGAACACATCAATCTCTCTGGTCACTCGATTACAGACCTAAGAGTGGCTATCCTTCAACAAAAAAGCTTCAAAAACAGACTCCAACGAGAGACTGCTGAATTGGAATTAATTTGCAAACTGGATACAATTAATTTAGGCTTGAATAGAGACTGGGAATGGATGAGTCATTACACAAAGTAAAACTATTTCCCCATGTTATTTCTCTCCCCCACCCCACCCACCCCACCCCCCACTGTTCCTCAGATATTCTTGTTAACTGCTGGAAATAGCCTACCTTGCTTGTCACCATGAAAGCTTTTCCTCCTTTCCCCTCCCTGCTGCTGGTGATGGCTTATCTTAAGTGATCACTCTCCCCCATTGTTTCATGTTCTCTGTGTGTGTATATCAATCTCCCCTCTGTTTTTTCCACCAAATGCATCTGATGAAGTGAGGTGTAGCTCACGAAAGCTTATGCTCTAATAAATTTGTTAGTCTCTAAGGTGCCACAAGTACTCCTTTTCTTTTTGCGAATACAGACTAACACGGCTGCTACTCTGAAAAATATCAGTATTGTGTTTAGAAGTTAAATATCGATATTCTGAAACATTTACTCAAAGCAAATTACACTGATCTCATAAATGTGTTTTAAATATTGAATATTGGGTGTTCAGTATATTTCAAATTTATATTAATAGTAACCTTGATGCATTGTCTTCTGATCTGTTTTGACATTCCCCAGCTAGCATATTAGGACCACAGGAGCGTGTGTGTGTTTTTCTGTATGTGTAGATGGTGTATACCCCACCTCAAATCCTGGGCCAAGAACAACTCACCCAGCCCCAAGAATTAGACCAATTAAATTGTTGTTATAGAGAAAGCAGAAATGAAAACAACATTAATAAATTATGAAACATTTCAACTCGCTGTATAGCAGCAAGAAGTCGGTGAGAGATGATCAAAATTCTTTGCAGGATCATGAGGGCAACTGACTCACAGATGGTTTTGATATTATGGGAACCTAACTGATTTCTTTTTTACTTCACCAGGGAGAGTGAGAAACCCATAAAATAAATAAGATGTTTCTCAGGAGCAAAATAAAAAAATATGGAGCTGAAGGTGATACCAGTACTGGTTAAAAATAAAATAAAAGAGCCAAATGAAACTAGAGAAGGCTTCAGCATAGAATAATAGGACTGTAAGGGACCTTGAGAGGTCATCTAGTCCAGTTCCTTGCACTCATGGCAGGACTACATATTATCTTGACCATCCTTGACAGGTGTTTGTCTAACCTGCTCTTAAAAATCTCCAATGATGGAGCATATTCCTAGAATTCTTGAATATATGGAAGATGAAATAAAGCATAGAAAGTTTGCTTATTTTTCTCTGAACTCCTCACTTGCATCTGGAGAGATACCTATCGTTGGAACTGGAAAAAAAATTTAATCTGACAGCAACACTTTAAAAAGGATCCTGGGATGAATAAGGCATGACAGATCTATAAAACTAACCTCAATACTGGGGAAGATTTTAGATTGAATATACGAGGGAGAAACTGGGGCAACAGTTGGGTAGGCATAACCTGGTTAAGGACAGGGAGGATTTACAAGGTAGGAAGTGAATAACAAGACTATAAAGAAGTGACAGTGAGATTGGCAGGAGTGTAGCAGTTCACATTATTTAGTTGTCATTCAACAAGTTTTCTAACAGAGGACTGTATAGACAGACTAGTATAAAAGATAAGTAAGGACAGTACTAAGACCCCATCCTGCAATATGCAGGGCACCCTCAACTATCAATGAAGTCAGTACCCACTGAAGTCTCATTGTTCTGAGTGCCCTCAATTCCCACTGAAGTTAATGGGAGTTGAGGGCATTCAGTATTGTGCTTAGCACCTTGCAGGACTGGATTCTTAATGGTGAAATGCTTAATTAGATTTTAAAAAATGACTTGCTCGGAGAGATGTGACTAAAATAATCACTTGCACTATTTGGTTGTCCTTGAGCTTCAGTACCTAACTTCAATACTAGGGGAATGAACTTCAGTACCAGGCAAATTGATTGAAACTACAGTAAAGAACGGAATTATCAGAAACACAGATGAACATGATTTGTTGGGGAAGCGGCAACATGGCTTTTGTAAAGGGAAATCATGCCTCACTATATACCAGAATTTTTTGAAGGGATCAACAAGATTTTCAGAAAGCCTTTGACAAGGTCACTCACCAAAAGCTCTTAAGCAAAGCTGTCATAGGATAAGACGGAAGGTCCTCTCATGGATTAGTAACTGGTTAAAAGGTAGGAAACAAAGGATAAGGATACATGGTCAGTTTTCAGAATGGGGAAAGGTAAATAGTGGTGTCCCCTAGGGGTCTGTACTGGGACCAGCACTGCTAAACATATTCATAAATGATCTGGAAAAGGGGGTAAAGAGTGAGATGGCAAAATTTGCAGATGTTATAAAACTACTCAAAATAGTTAAGTCCACAGCAAACTGCAAAGTATAACAAAGGGATCTAACAAAACTGGGAAACTGGGTAACAAAATGGCAGATGAAATTCAGTGTTTGATAAATGCTAAGTAATGCACACTGGAAAACATAATCCTAACTATACATATAAATGATGGGATCTAAACTGCTGTTACCACTCAAAAAAGAGAGCTTGGAGTCATTGTGGCTAGTTCTCTGAAAACATCCATTTAATATGCAGCGGCAGTCAAAAAAGCTACCAGAAAGTTGGGAATCATTAGGAAAAGGATAGATAATAAAACATAAAATATCATATTGCCTCTAAATCCATGGCATGCCCACATCTTGAATACTGTATGCAGATCTGGTCACCCCATCTCAAAAAAGATATATTAGAATTGGAAAAGATACAGAAAAGGACACAGAAAATGATTAGGCATATGGAACAGCTTCCATATGAGGTGAGATTAATAAGACTGGAACATCTCAGCTTGGAAAAGAGATGACCAAGGGGCGATATAATAGAGGTCTGTAAAATCGTGACGGGTATGGAAAAAGTAAATAAAGTTTTATTTACTCCTTTTCATAACACAAGAACTAGGGGTCATCCAATGAAATTAATAGGAAGCAGCTTTAAAACAAAAAAATAAAGTATTTTTTCACACAGTCAACCTGTGGAACTCCTTGCCAGAGGATGTGATGAAGGCAAAGACTATAACAGGGTTCAAAAAAGAAGTAAATAATTTCATGGAGGATAGGTCCATCAATGGCTATTAGCCAGGATGGGCAGGGATGCAAAATCATGCTCTGAAGAGTCACTTGCTTCTGTTTGCCAGCAGGTGGGAATGGGCAGCAGGGGATGGATCACTTGATGATGACCTGTTCTTCATTCCCTGTGAAGCACCTGGTATTGGCCACTGTCAGAAGACAGGATACTGGGATAGCTGGACCATTAGTCTGACCCACGTATGGACGTTCTTATGAGCTTGCTGCTCATCTATTTTTCTGTAATTAAAATAAATGTGAAAAGAATCTTAACTCATCTCAAATACAACTTCTGCAATATATTGTACATGTATTATACTTGTATGAACTATTTTCTATCCTGAGCCTTAGTTTATCTAAATCTATACAAATATTGAGATTGAATTGGTTTTTCATAGATTATAAGGCCAGAAGGGACCACTGTGATCATTTAGTTTGATGTCCTAACACAAAATGTCCCATCTTGATTTTTAAATTCCAAGTGATGGAGAATCTACCACAACCCTTGGAAAGTTGTTCCAATGTTTAACAGAGTGAGAATTTATTTTCATTTCTCCCAGCAAGAATTACAGAATCAAACCACCAAAGCAATATTTTTTTCTTTAACAAGATTATCTCCATACCCTTAACAGACACCACTATATTTACCATTTATGCCCCCATTTGTTTGTTCTTTCTTTATGTATTGCTCAAATTGTGATACTGCTGAAAAGCCACATTAAATTTGAATCACTGACTGAGGATCACCGTTCAGCAGAATAATTTAAGTCAACAATGTATACTTATTTAGGAAAAAACTATATATATTTGGATACAACTGCTGTAAGGTAGGAGAATGAGCTGTGTCGATCCACAGTTTTCTAACACTTCATAGTGACATGTGTTTCTCTTACTCAGGTGGAGCTTACTTTTTGAAGAGCTGGATCTTTGCAGCCATTGCTTATAGCCGGAACAAGGCTCCACCATCCCTGTCTAACCTGGGCCATTCTTTGCATGTCATCTATACTGTTAAGCCCCTTTACTTTTCCCTCTCTGAGTAGTGTTCAACAGAGGGATTCTTTTGAACAACTCCTTTTACATGTTTCTGCAGCTGCCCAATGGTAAACCTGCCATGTCAGATGCTCTGGCTTCATTCTTAACACAAATCACAGAGGAAATACTAGGTTACTATTCACTTGTTCCACAAGGCTTAGTGGAATCACAAAGGTAGGGTCATGAACATTAATGTCAGACAGACAGAGAAGGTTCATGATGCCAGTTTGCTGAGGAGATCAGGACTGTACTTGAAGGGAGAGGAAAGGATTTTATTCCACAGAAATGGCATGGTTCTGTACAGTGTCTCCATGCCCACAGTTATTCTGGGGGATCCTTCATACCTCCTCCTACCTTTGCTAATGAAACTCTACCACAACATCAACAATCCTGAAAAACAGAAAATCAATGTCAAAGTAAGTAGTTCAGGATGATTGTGGAGTGTGCCTTGGGACATCTGAAGGCTTTTTGAAAATTGGTTGCCAATGTGGCCAATGCCATCCACGTTATTGTGGTATGCTGTGTGCTTTCATAACATTTTTGAGACTAAAGGTGAGTACTTCGGGATAGAGTGGGCACAGAACAGGATTGGCTTGCAAAAACTTTACAGACAGTCTGAACCAGTGAACATTGATACTGATTCTGCATCACGGATACTGGAATGCAGTTTGTGCTTACATTTTGGAACAGTGGATGTGCAGGTGGTGACCTCAGGCTGGTCCCAAACAAAGCCTTGCACCCTGTTGATCTGCTGTAAAAACACAAGAGGGAACATGAGGGGACACATGAGGGAACACAAGAGGGAACACTCAGTTGTTTCAAAGCAAAGTATAGTTCCCATCCCGTTGAATGTCATTGGCTGGTCATTTAAGTAATGACTTATTATGGACAATTGGGGCAGGGCACCTCTGCAGGTCTGGCATGTTTTGGTTCATGACTGTTCTGTGAAGGGTGCCTGCTCAGCGAAATTTCACTTATTGTTCTTTTGGGTTTTTGTTTAATGTTCACAGCTATTAATCAGACCACAGTTTAAGGGGGCACCTTAAAGACTAACAGATTTATTTTCGCATAAGCTTTCATGGGTAAAAACATGCATCTGAAGAAGTGCCATCGGACTCCTCGTTGTTTTTGTGGATACAGACTAACACGGCTACTCCTCTGATAGTTTAAGGGGGATTACTCAATGCTTATCAGACCTTGAGAATGTAGTCTTGCAGTAATTATATAATATAGAGATATATAATGATTAGAAGATAAGGTGGTAAAGAACTGATTGCAGAGATGCAAGAGACCTGTAGACCTAGAACTATAAGAATAGCTTAAACAGTTAGCTTAAGTATAAATTCTTAATAGGTTAGCATAAGTATGCAAACCATTAATGACCTTAAATCACAAGTTGGCATAAAGCTTTTTTTTATCATTGTGTAATAATCACAAGTGCTGGAAACTGCTGACAGATAACAGCAAGAAGGCTGTTTGTAGAAGTTTAGTGTAATTTTTGGAGGGGATATTAGCAGATGCCTAACCTTAGGTAACCATAGTAATCCAACTGATGTATATGTTAATGAGTTTAACCTAATTAATATACTAACCTATAGGATAGGGACATCTCAACCTTATGAGAGTGAGGGGATTAAGGTATGGTAAATGAAGGAGGAGCTGTCCATTCATATGCATTATGGACATTGAGACCTATAAGACATCTGGACTTAGGTAAAGCCTTTGGAGTTCTTCACTGGCATGCTAGAGTCTGACCAGGATCTGTCTCAACCCTTACAGCGCTCTCCAAGTTTAGTGTGTGTGTGTGTGTAATGGTGTGGGTCATTCTTACTTTGTTATATTATCTGACTTTACTTGTTTGGATTGTTTTACTTATCGGACTAATCATTGTAGTAATAAAACTTTTACAATTGAAGAAGGTCTTCCCTAAGTGTGAGTGTTAGTGTTATTATCTGTCGTGCCCCGCGGGGTGCCCAAAGCAATAATTCTGATAATAATTCTGATCTTGGGAGAAGAACCAACCAAATTACAGAGTGGAAATAGGGGAAACTAAATCAATAACATAATCAATATTCAATCAATAGATCAGGCAAGAAGAACAGTTGATGAAGGGCTTCTGAGGGATTTTTTTGCAACTCGTTTCTGGTGATTGTGTTTGTTTGCAGGGATAAGGGTACTTACTGACTGTTAATTGTGAGTAATCCAATGGTATGAAGCAGTCATGGTTTGTGGGGGTGGGAGCTGAGGGTGAGTCACTTTAGTGCTGTTCAGTATGTGGTGGCACAGCAATTTAAACTTATTTTTCATGTTATCAAAGCCATAGTGAGATTTATCCGTCTCTTTCTCTTTCTTCCCCAATTAATAAAGCTATCTGTTATTTCAACGCATATTGCACGCTCACTTGTCTCTGGCTTACTATGTTATATTCACATATACCTTGCCGGAGGGAGAGGTGGAGGGCGGGATTGAGAGGGACAGAGAGGACTTCAGTTTTCTACTCCAGTGAGTTACGTGACTCGCGGCACCAATTAGTGGAGCCTAAAGCTGAAGTGTGGACCCAAAAATAGAACCCTTTTATCATAGCCCAAATGAAGGGCCAACAAAAATAGCATGTATTGAAACTAGGAAATATAATGTAACTCTAAACTTTTGAAAAAGCAATAGTGAAGGAAAGCAGAACAGATCAGACTTCCCAAAGAACATTAAAGCTCTAATGCCTATGACCCTATACCCTTGGCCTTGATCATCCCTACCCCAGACAAGGGTGGAAACACTACAGAAAGTGGTATGGGGGGGACAAACTGAGTTGGGGGGGGCTCCTGTGCAGGGTTTGGGGGCCGGACACATGCTGGCCTTCAGGCACAGTCTCAAGCTCATCGTTCCTCTCCTGCATAGTACTAGAGCTCTGTCTGCGAGGGGTTTTGTGGGCTAGTACGAGGTGTGGTGCCTGGAGTCCTGCAGCCTCCCCTCTCCATCCTGGGGATGGGGGGGGCATGTGGCTCATTATGACAACTGCCTCTGGAGAAAACATTCCTCCTCTCATTCTTTCCTTTCCCTCATAAAGTCAAACTGCTGCAGGCGCCTTCTACCAATGCCAATGTTCAGGTCTTCAAGGGTCTTCCTTCATCTACTCCTTCTGCCCCTGGGCTGCTGCTCCTGGCTCCCAGGTGGAATGGATTCTCCTTCCTCAGCCAAAGGTCCTGCCAAGTTAGCCACAAGAACAGCATTGTATTTTCCCTTTCCTTTCAAAGTGTGCAAGAACCCCTCCCCCGACATAACATTACTTTGCTATTAAAGGCCACAATATTGATACTTTTCAGCATTTCAGGAATGTGAAAGTCTCAGACAACTTTTGCAGCCTGCAAGAAAGGCGCAATGGTAGGCAGCCTGAAATAATAGTTTTTAAAAAACTTAATCTCTTTAAGTGTGTGATTGGGCTGGGCAGGCATTTAGTTTAGGAGCAACATTAATGGTTCCTAATATTGCCCTTTCAGGCTGGCCATCAACTGGAGAATGTAGCAGTTTTGAAAGTATCAGACTGGCAAAGCAAGGTGGCTTTCCAGTCTTGTGGTGGGGGTCCAGCTATCTATGCCAAATAGACATTTGTGATGCTTTCATATCACTGAATGGAGGGGATTGGTGAGTTATGAAAGTGGACCAAACACATTTGCACTGTCTTTGAACATTAAGAACCAGCTGGAGTTTCAGCTGCACTAGAAATTTGTGAACATACGTTTACAGGACTGGGAGGCAATCCAAATATAAATATATTATATTCTAAGCTCGCAGTTGGAGCCTGCATGGAGGGAGAGAAGCAAACCACTTCAAATGACTACCTGTCCCCAAGCCAGGCCCTGCAGCAAAAGGAAATCTGGTCCCTTCATCCAGCAAAGAGAAGAGAAAGGAATGGGGAAATTGTCACACAGCAATTCCATATCCATTTCATTCCATAAACATTCCAAAGATCGCAGGCCACTTGCCTCCCTTCTGCAAAGGGACATTGAATTCTGTTTGTGCAGCTGCCAGAGCAGATTAGCCTCCGCCCCCTTTCTGCAAATTTGTGTGGCATGGCTCCAAGCAGGGAGACCCAGACACCAGGGACCAGGAATGCTTGAAAATATGTATACTGTGACAGAGTACTGCTGTCATGTTCCTTGGAGAAGCAAAGGATCCCTTTCTTCCTGTATGTAACCAGCCCTGATACTAACCAGAACCATCCCCACCTTCTGTGTGGCTCACTTTTGGGGACAGAGGGAGAGAGTTACTGTAGTAAAAGTTTGTGATCTTGAAAGGAGCATAAAACAGCTGTAACTTCATGGAACCGTTATTCTTGTAGAAATATCCTGTTTGGAACTATTATTCTTGTAGAAATATCCTGTCCCCCAAGTGAACCTTTCCAACCGTTCCCTCACTGTCATCTTGTTGTCCAACAAACTCACAAATCCAGGGGCAATGTGATAATTTGCTGATAATCTGTTCTCTAGCTTCTGTTCAAAGTTTTATAGTGTTTTTTGGCGTTTCAATAAAATATTGAATTTACAGTTGTCTTGGTTGAGAACTATTTGGGGTGCTGAGTCTTTGAGTTCTCCTCTGGCTCATCAGGAAGGACTTATAGAGCTTGCTCCTTCATCCAGAAAAGGACCTGGACTAAAGTGGATGAGAAGCTGGATATGAGTCAACATGTGCCCTTTTTGCCAAGAAGGCTAACGGCATATTGGGCTGCATTAGTACGAGCATTGCCAGCAGATCGAGGGAAGTGATTATTCCCCTCTATTCAGAACTGGTGAGACCACTCTTAGGGGCTTATTCCTTCACCCGCTTCCTTCCCTGGTCCTTCTTGCATGAACAGAGAGCAACAATACCCAAAGTCCAAAGGTGCAAACAATTCGATGTTTATTGGGGTGAACTTCCAGCAAGCATGATTTCAGTTTCCTTCCTTAGTGTCCCCCTTCCCAGCTCTGACACCATAGAGCCTTACCTGTGTCCCTGTTCCCATTCCCCCCCTCAGCAAAACATGATTCCAATTTCCCCACCCCCATTCCCTGTTCCCATTTCCCCCGCCCTTACTTCCTGATTGACTGCAGACTATATAGTAAAATTTGAGTTCTGCTTAGCTATACCTTAACCAATCATTTTACTGAAATTTAACTAACCAGTCCTAACATATTGTAACATGATTATTTTACCAATTATATCCCACCACCTTAATTAGTTTACACCCAGCAAAATTATTTATACAGCAGACAGAAACAATCTCAGAACCAGACAGAGATTATACAGACAAACAATAGAGAAATGGGGACTACAATGATAGAACAACACAGAAATGAGGATTTCACATCCCAGCTATTGATAAGTGAGTTCCAGACAGGATGCTATCAAACTAAGCTTCCTTTTACATTTTCTAGGCACTTCCCTTTCTCTGGAGGTGATAGTCATTATCAGCACAGGATTGTATTCCTAACAGCCCAATAGCACCTTATGTCAATGAGACTAGTTTGGAAGGTGAAGATGTGACCGGTCGCTTCCCAGCTTATGGCTGCCTCTGCTGCTTAGCCAAAGATCTTAGCCTAAGAACAGGGCTTCAGACTGTCACAGTGACAAAAGACCTTATACAGTCACACAGTGATTTTGATTCTCTCTTTTATACCTCTAGAACTAGCTAAGTGATAAGAATACACCTAAATTCTTAGAGTTTGTCCTTTACAGACAGGCCTGAGTATCTATATCCTAACAACCACATTTGGAATATTGCGTTCAGTTTTGGGCCCCCCACTACAGAAAAGATGTGAACAAATTGGAGAGATACCAGCAGTGGGCAACAAAAATGATTAGGGGACTGGGGCACATGACTTATGAGGAGATCCTGAGGGAACTGGGCTAATATAGTCTGCAGAAGAGAAGTGTGAGGGGGGATTTGATAGCAGCCTTCAACTCCTGAAGAGCGGGGTTCCCAAGAGGTTGGAGCTAGACTGTTCTCAGTGGTGGCAGATGACAGAACAAGGAGCAATGATCTCAAGTTGCAGTGGGGGAGATCTAGATTGGATATTAGGAAAAATTATTTCACTAGGAGGGTGGTGAAGCACTGGAATGGGTTACTTAGAGAGGTGGTGGACTCTCCATCCTTAGAGGTTTTTAAGGCCCTACTTGACAAAGCCCTGGATGGGATGATTTAGTTGGCGTTGGTTCTGCTTTGAGCAGGGGGTTGGACTAGATGACCTTCCGAGGTCTCTTCCAACCCTAGTTTTCTGTGATTCTATATAGAGGTGCAGGATAACTTGCTCTTCTTCCTCAGGGGTCTTCTCTGCAGTCCCCACTGCCTCCTCATCCTGGCCCTCATTGGCATCCTGTCAGATGATGAGTCTGGTGGGTTAAGGAGGGGGATCATGAATCACCTCAATCTTCATACTAGGAGCCTTGGAGAGCATCCAGTACAGCTCCTGGAAGAAGGGGCATGTTACAGTGCCCCTCCTGGAGCAACTGCTGAAATCTTTTGCCTTCTAATACCAGAGCCTGTTGCGGCTTTATCCATCCTGGCACTGGGTTGGAGTCCATGAATGCCTGCCTTGACCAGCCTTTCTGTTGAGAATGGGGGTACATGGATATTTATAGATTTTTGTAAGGGTCTGGCAGGAAAGGGTCAGTGCATTGTAGTAGTGGGGATAGAAGATGACTGAACTCAAGACTCAGTATACTCTCCTTAGCACCATTGACTTTACAAACTGGCTCAAGTATGGGGCTGTGCCACAGCCCAAGGCACATTCACACTCACACCCCTCAGGCATGCTAGCATTCTTGCCCCCTACACACCTTGAAAACCATGCTTCTGGAGCTTAGATGTCTACAGTAGCAGGGGTCTGGCACAACATGTCCAGTCACCAGCATAGATGTAGCTTAAAACAGTACTAGTCTGTGAGTGTGTATTATATTGCCTGTTATTTTATTAAAGATGTAAACTGCAATATAGCTAGTTGCTGACCTAATAGCATGTGTACTTTCCCGAGCTGAGGCATCCTTGGAGGTCTTAGAGTCAGTCAGTGAGAAGGGGGTTACAAATTGTAGACCCATGAGCCAGTTTAATATCTGCTAACGGAGATCTATGGTACAGTAGACCATCCACTAGTCTAGTGTATCATTATCTGACCCTTATATGTATTTAGATAAAATTAAATGAAAACTTACAGTTCAATAGTATCTATTAAGTCTGAAATAGGTAAAAAGTATAGAAACTAAACTGAACTCTGGAATGAAGTTTGTGGAAAACGCTAGTTTTATAATCTAAATATTAAATAATTCACAAATAGTTTGTCTCAGAAAGTGGTAGAAATATAAATGTTTTTGTGAATTTTTTAAAGTTCATTGAAATGATTACTAAGAGGCTTAGATGCAAAACTGCTGCTGCTTTTTTGGTGTATTGGTTCCGTAAATGTTTTGAGAACACAAAGCTAAAGGCTTAATTGTACAGCAGACACTAATCCACACACTAAGCAAGGCATAAATAAGGAGGAGGAAGACAAGGATCTATTCTGAGAGCTTTCACACAGAGTTGCTATTGCTAAGAGAACCACTTCCTTATCTGTAGTTATTCCTAAGATGTGTATCTTGGGTTCTTTCAGACAGTGCAGATTGCAATGTGGTGCCATATCAAATGGGAAAAAACTATATTACAAAGTAATTGGGTTTTTAATAATAGCCCAAAGTGGCTGTGGGAAGTCACACGTGTAATACCTGGTTGAAACTGGCAAGGAAATCTGCAAACACACAACCACAATTTTTTTTTCAGGTTGTTTGTGCATGTTCCCAACTTGCCATCAGGGATATTTTCTGTTTTACAGATACTCTCTCTGTCTAATTTCAGCTTTTCCCTTTGCTACACCTACATTGGAACATCTGAAATGAAATCCTCTAAAATACACAAATGACAATCCAATTTTATATTCAAATTATCTACCAGTTTGCAACATATTATTCACAATTTCAGAAGGAAAAAATGTGACTGTTCTATCCTATGTATTTCTCTAGCATATGTCTAAAAAAACTGAATGTTGCTGCTACTGTTACATTTATATCTCAGAAAATAGAAATGTATGTCTTGTTTCAGCAAGGTAGTTAAGCATGTTTAATAACTTCAGACACACAATAACTTGACTCCACTGAAGTCAATGGGACTACTCAAGTTTTTGAAGTTAAGCACATGAGTAACATGTTTTGCTGAATTGGGGTAAAAAAGGAGATCAGAATTTTGGGGGGTAATAACACCAAAAAGAAAGATAACTCCTCAAGCTCTAATAAGAGGAGAGAGGAAAGGAGTGATACAGCATCAAAGTGAACCCAAGTTGAAAACATGTCTGAACTTCAGTCTTACTTTATTTCTATTTTATGGATTTTATTGAAAACCATGGGTGAACTTGCAGCTGTACAAATATAAAGGAAAACATAGTCTGTACCCAAGTTGATTACAATCTGTACCATACACAGAATATGTTTTGATGAATAGGTTGGACATATTCTCTTATGTCAACTTACCTGCATAATTGGATGATATCCTCCATTACTGTTGTACACTCCATAATGTATTCCACATACCATTCCATTTGCATAGAGTAGTTAACTCATTTTTAAATTAAGCATTTGCCAAAAGATATATCAGATTCCCCAGTGTTGTGGGATCATGCAATAAAATGTAACTGTTGTACAACCTTCATTGTAAGAATTCTACTAAATCTTTCTTGCTCTCTGATGGTACTTGATGAGATGGTTTTCTGAAGAGACTTATTGCAGAAGGTAAAGTATCAACTCCTAACAGGTTTCAGAGTAGCAGCCGTGTTAGTCTGTATCTGCAAAAAGAAAAGGAGGACTTGTGGCACCTTAGAGACTAACAAATTTATTTGAGCATAAGCTTTCATGAGCTACAGCTAACAGGACAGTCACGGAATAGCACTAATCTCATGGTTATCTAAGTTAATGTCTATTAAAGGGATCTATTTAGCACCAGTCACCACAGTATCTAGGTGCTGTACGTGTAATTTTAAGCTTGTCTCTGCTGGCACAGTTGGACAGGCAGGGATGCAGGCACCCAGGCCTTGAGGGGAGATCTTCCACCTGATGTGTTAACCAAACTCTTTATAGCTCTTACCCTTCAGAAATGATTTGCTGCAGATGAAATAATACACATGTGCAGGCATGGGTAGGTTTTTATTTTAAGCATCCTGGTTGTTTAACCATCCTCGAGTCTGAAATTCACATTGTTTATGCAAAGTGATGGATGTTAGAAATGATGAACTATGTGTATTTTATCATCACCAATATTGTCATCAACATGATAACTGAAATTTCCAGCTGACACAAAATGTAAGCCTGAGGAGATTCTATAGAGAATGCTCTTGTTAAAAATTCTGGCAAATATGTGCCTTTGTGATAGGCCTTAACCTGATGTATAATACATTGTCAATTTTCTGCATTTTTTAAATGTCAGCATTGGTAATACATAACAATTTTTTTTATCCATTTGGAGTACAGTATTTGATGTCACACCGTTTAGTGATGTATATTTTGGTAGCTGGCAGTATTTATTTTTTTCTCATGTCACCTGGTCATTTTGTCTAAGTAAGTAACCTCATTCCTCATTAGAGAGCAAAGACAGTCTCAAGATCAAATAACTCACAAAACAAAAAAGAAGCAAATACATTGAATTATTTACTGATTTCCAAGTGTTTTTGTTGTTTGGGTTTTTTTTTAAATTGTGAGTATTTGAACAAGGTTTCCCTTCCACATATGCATCCTATTGCTTCTTCCCACATCATTCCCTCCCCACACAACACACTCTCTCTCTCTTTCTCTCCCCTCCACCCCATCTCCTTCCTTCCTTTGTTCATTGGGTTTTCTACTTATTGGCTTTGTGGGTACAATAAAAACCTTCAAACAGGGACCAGAGCCCTCCCGGGAGAGATTTTATAATCTCAGTATTACCAATCCCAAACTTTCAAGAGTGGTTCATTAGCCAGGCCCCCTAAAGTTATGTGACTGTCTTAAATTTCAGGAGATTTTTTTTACACAATACTTTTTATTTGTCTTTTAGTTTTCAGCTATTGGGATACACATTTTCAGTATTTTCATTTGCAAACACAGGTATTAGAAATAATATTTTTAATGAAAGCTGAGATTCTCACATAGTCACATGACTCCAGGAGCTGGGGTTTTAATAAAAACACAGATTATCACGCAAAAGACACAAGCTGACATATACTTCCTATTATTTAAGACCAGTTATAGTAATTTTAAAAAGTCTCGTGCTCTAAATGCTTCTTTGGTTATGTACTGTGGTTTGTTATGCAACATTGTTTTTTGATTACCACACTTTTCCTTTGAGCTCATGGTGAGCAAAGGTTTCTTAGTAATACCATCCTTTCTAGTTTATGAGACTGAAGGTTATTTGCAATGATCTTTTGTGATGACTGAATAGGATGATTGATGGTGTGTGTTGTTTTTGGTAAGTGAATGCTTGACAGATTTCTATTTCTCTAAACATTCCACTTCCACTGTTTTTGTGTTTGGTCTCTGTCTCCATCTCTTATGTCTTACCACTCAAGCTTATTGGGGAAAATTTAGAGGGTTTTTTTTTCTCATCTGCTCTTATAATAAAGGGAAATATATTAAGAGGGTTTTTTCTCTGTTATTCTGACATTATATGAAACAATACACATATATTGTTCATATTTTAATATTAGCATGATGCTGGTTTTTATTTTTACAAATAATAAATTAAAGAAGACTAATTTATCAGAATTGATTTTCAGTTTTCTGGACCCACAGTCTCAGCAGAAAATTAGAAAAAATGTGTCTTGACACATTAATTCCATTGCAATTGTATTAAATAAATAAATAAATAAATAAATAAAATTAATAATTGCTTATTCCAGCCTGTAGCCTAGTAGAACAGTTGCATCTGCTTAATATCTGTATGGATCCCATTGCCTATGCCTTGGCCTACTCCTAAAAGTCCTCTTCATTCTACACCATTTAGTGCCAATCTGCAGACCCTCTACCCATTTCTCATAATGGTGTAGAGTCCTTCCATGAAGCTACTCTGCCTGCCCCCCATTTCCCCCAACAACAGCATCTAAACCTTGGTGAATTTCTCCCCAAATGCTATTTTTCTGTTTTATCTTCCTGCTGTGTTTAATCCTCACTGGAAAATTTATAACCTTAGCTTATAAATTGCAGAGCCTTAAGTCTTAGCTAGAAGTCTGCCAGGTCGGCTTTCTTTCTCTGTCTTTTAGTAGTTAGCCACCAGGACCCTTCTTTTCATAGAATCATAGAATCATAGAATATCAGGGTTGGAAGGGACCCCAGAAGGTCATCTAGTCCAACCCCCTGCTCAAAGCAGGACCAAGTCCCAGTTAAATCATCCCAGCCAGGGCTTTGTCAAGCCTGACCTTAAAAACCTCTAAGGAAGGAGATTCTACCACCTCCCTAGGTAACGCATTCCAGTGTTTCACCACCCTCTTAGTGAAAAAGTTTTTCCTAATATCCAATCTAAACCTCCCCCATTGCAACTTGAGACCATTACTCCTCGTTCTGTCATCTGCTACCATTGAGAACAGTCTAGAGCCATCCTCTTTGAAACCCCCTTTCAGGTAGTTGAAAGCAGCTATCAAATCCCCCCTCATTCTTCTCTTCTGCAGACTAAACAATCCCAGCTCCCTCAGCCTCTCCTCATAAGTCATGTGCTCTAGACCCCTAATCATTTTCGTTGCCCTTCGTTGTACTCTTTCCAATTTATCCACATCCTTCCTGTAGTGTGGGGCCCAAAACTGGACACAGTACTCCAGATGAGGCCTCACCAGTGTCGAATAGAGGGGAACGATCACGTCCCTCGATCTGCTCGCTATGCCCCTACTTATACATCCCAAAATGCCATTGGCCTTCTTGGCAACAAGGGCACACTGCTGACTCATATCCAGCTTCTCGTCCACTGTCACCCCTAGGTCCTTTTCCGCAGAACTGCTGCCGAGCCATTCGGTCCCTAGTCTGTAGCGGTGCATTGGATTCTTCCATCCTAAGTGCAGGACCCTGCACTTATCCTTATTGAACCTCATTAGATTTCTTTTGGCCCAATCCTCCAATTTGTCTAGGTCCTTCTGTATCCTATCCCTCCCCTCCAGCGTATCTACCACTCCTCCCAGTTTAGTATCATCCGCAAATTTGCTGAGAGTGCAATCCACACCATCCTCCAGATCATTTATGAAGATATTGAACAAAACGGGCCCCAGGACCGACCCCTGGGGCACTCCACTTGACACCGGCTGCCAACTAGACATGGAGCCATTGATCACTACTCGTTGAGCCCGACAATCTAGCCAGCTTTCTACCCACCTTATAGTGCATTCATCCAGCCCATACTTCCTTAACTTGCTGACAAGAATGCTGTGGGAGACCGTGTCAAAAGCTTTGCTAAAGTCAAGAAACAATACATCCACTGCTTTCCCTTCATCCACAGAACCAGTAATCTCATCATAAAAGGCGATTAGATTAGTCAGGCATGACCTTCCCTTGGTGAATCCATGCTGACTGTTCCTGATCACTTTCCTCTCCTCTAAGTGCTTCAGGATTGATTCTTTGAGGACCTGCTCCATGATTTTTCCAGGGACTGAGGTGAGGCTGACCGGCCTGTAGTTCCCAGGATCCTCCTTCTTCCCTTTTTTAAAGATGGGCACTACATTAGCCTTTTTCCAGTCATCCGGGACTTCCCCCGTTCGCCACGAGTTTTCAAAGATAATGGCCAAGGGCTCTGCAATCACAGCCGCCAATTCCTTCAGCACTCTCGGATGCAATTCGTCCGGCCCCATGGACTTGTGCACGTCCAGCTTTTCTAAATAGTCCCTAACCACCTCTATCTCTACAGAGGGCTGGCCATCTCTTCCCCATTTTGTGTTGCCCAGCACAGCAGTCTGGGAGCTGACCTTGTTAGTGAAAACAGAGGCAAAAAAAGCATTGAGTACATTAGCTTTTTCCACATCCTCTGTCACTAGCTTGCCTCCCTCATTCAGTAAGGGGCCCACACTTTCCTTGGCTTTCTTCTTGTTGCCAACATACCTGAAGAAACCCTTCTTGTTACTCTTGACATCTCTTGCTAGCTGCAGCTCCAGGTGCGATTTGGCCCTCCTGATATCTTTCCTACATGCCCGAGCAATATTTTTATACTCTTCCCTGGTCATATGTCCAAGCTTCCACTTCTTGTAAGCTTCTTTTTTATGTTTAAGATCCGCTAGGATTTCACCATTAAGCCAAGCTGGTCGCCTGCCATATTTACTATTCTTTCGACTCATCGGGATGGTTTGTTTTTGATGGATGCTTTTCCCTCAGTAAAAGCAGGCTGAGCAGGTTATTGTGGAGCTTTTGACTGGGACTATGTAATACTCGCCTATATTTTATATTCCCCATTAAATAAAAGTGTTACATTCTGTGCCTAGCTATGAGAGAACTGTACTTTTTTCCCATTGTATTGTGCTGTGAGCTAGTAACACCCTGAGGAGGCTAACAGGCTGGAACATTTTGTTAAAAGCAGATTCACAATACTTATTCTATAAGTTTGCTATTCAAGACATTCCCCCCCCCCTTTGGTGTGCCACTGGCTAAAGAATAGGGTCAGTTCAAAAACTACCATGAGAATTCTCTTGTGTTATAATAGTTTTTCCTATGTAGAAAAAAGCACTTAAATAGTAGAGGGAAAAGTGAGGAAAAAAACCTGACCGCATGGAATGACTTTTTAACTTGTTTATTTTTTAACTTTTTATTTTTAAAGAAAAAGGATACATGTTTGTTCTTTTTTAAAAAATTATTATGGCAGTCATCAGACGTCAGACTTATATATGTACAACAATCCTTGATATAATGGCCAGAGAGCAAATTCTGATCTCAGCTACAATGATGCAAGTCCTGCTGACTTCATGGGCTCTGTACCTATGTAACTAAGGACAGATTTTGGCCTCAGGACTTTAAATGGTTTCACACACCCATCGAAATTAGATTATGAAATTGCTGAAGTCTCAGCATTGTCAGTCAGGCTCTTTTAACAAGAAAAGTTGTTTATTTTTCATGAGTAACATAGTATCTTCTAGCAAAATACCTTCCTAATCTCCAGACATTGTTTGCCTATAAATCATGTGCTGTAAATAGGTTGGTATAATAAATATTTCTTATGCTGTTCAATGACCACCTCTTGCAAAAAAAATAAATCCCTTTCTCAAATATCCCGTTCCCTTCTGAGCTAGTTATTTAGATACTATACCATAGGTTATATTCTTCCACTAGTGCATATAGCTCCTGCTTAACCATAATGGGATTTAGGGACATACAATGAATGAGAAAGTGGGGATTGAGCCATCAGTTTAAAAATGGGTGAAGGCTTATTGCCATTCACAAGGAATATAATACTGACAACAACAAATCCTACTCCATATTCTGATTATGACTGACTCATATAAATACCTTGTTGAGTTCTAGGTGGATTTGTAATCATTACAGCTGGGTCAGATATGGTTTTCCCATTCTGTGAGCATTTTCAAGGTTTCAAAATTGTTCCATCCAAAACTAGTTTGAAATATGGAAATCTCAATTTTTTGGCATAATTGAACATCGGAAAAAAAACAGTTTGGGTCAATCAAAATGTTTTGTTTCAATAATTGCAAAATGTTTTGGTTTTGTTGTTGGTGTAATGAATTTAAATTTTCAAAATTAAGTCATTTTAGACTGGAGAATCCAGACTCTTTTATTTTAGAAATGTTAAAAAAGGATGTTTTGACAGTTCTGATTTTTTTTTTCAAAAACTTTCGAAGCAGGAAATTCATTGATTGACCTTTTCCTGCAAAAACTTCAAATCAACTTTTTTTCAGTGAAGAAAATGTTTCGCTGAAAAATTATGCAACAGCTCTAGCAACTCCTCCTACCTACACATGTTGTACCACTCTCTAGTTCTAGAATTGGGACTGTCTTCCAGTGTGCTACTTGGAGAAATGGGCTGCACAAGTTTTCTGTTACTAGAAGTATTCAAAAAACAACTTTGGAAGGCTTCGTATTACCCATAAAGCCTAGAATACAAGCCACTATGGGGTAGGAAGGAAAGAGAGTTATCTCCAAGAATGTACTGTCGTGTATGCCCTTTCCCCAGTGTTTAGCCCATAACCTGCAGTATTGTGAGGTGAGTGAGTAGGTGTCCCTTACACATACTTGAAAACACTTTTTTTTCTTCTTAGTTTTTAAGTCAGGAAGGGACCAATATAATAATCTAGTCTGATCACATGCATAATATAGGCCACAGAACTTCACCCAGTAATTTATGCATCAAACCCACAACCTTTTTTTGAACTATTGAAGATCTTTAAGTCAGACAGCCCATCTTGATTTAAAGACTCAAGTGATGGAGAATCTACCACATCCGCAGGTAAGTTGTTCCAACAGTTAATTACTCACACTGTTAAAAATTTGCATATTATTTCTCATCTGAATTTGTCTAGTTTCAGCTTCCCACTATTGGTTCTTGTCATGCTTTCTCTGTTATACCTTTTTAAAAAAAATTGTTTGCTGTTCCCCTCTTTGAGCAGCCCAGGACCTTCAGGAAGTCCACTTCTTGCAAAACCCCAAAACTCTCTTCCTTGCATGTATCTTCTTTTTCATACTACATTTGTGTTTGCAATTCCAAGGAGCATAAAGAATGAATGAATGAGGTCAGAGCTCATGGGGCCAGATCATCGCCAGTGAAGTCACTTTAGATTTAAATTGAGATCAGAAACCAGATCACAGTGAGTAGGCCCATGTAGGATATGATGATTATTTTCATGCTTGCTGAGCCAGCTTGAATATCTGCTCTGAGCACAATTCTCCAGCTCACATACTTAAGCATAATTTAACCCCGTGGAGGGTCAGCCCCATGAAACTATCCAGATGGCCACAAAACTTATTCCTTTCTCTTTCTCATAATATATAGTGGTGCTTGACAGGATTGTTGTAGTCAAGACTCTGTCAGAGTTTTCATTCCAAGGCATTTGTACCACTGTTAGAAACTGGTGGTAACTCTTTTAGTTGACAGCTATCATCCCTCCATTAATTCATATACACCAATTTGCATCTAAGTCAGAGCTGTTTATATTTCACTCCATTTTATGTAAATTGCTTTGGATACTTTTGGTTTAGAGATATTAAAGTAATACTACCAGGTATGTAGAACACTTTGACAGCTGCAGCATTACTGGGCTAAAGTCCACCTTGCTGGTTCAAAGTGCTGTAAATTGGAGCTCCCTGCATTAGTGTCCCCCTTGTGAGGCTCAGTCAAATTCACCTTTGGGGGCATCTTTAATCTCAACCTTTTGGGGGCTCATAGCTATTCTGCCATAGGACTCTACTTAGGAAATACAGTTAACCAGCTGATTTCTGTTCCCCTCCTGTCTCAGCAACACCCACTTTTCAGTTACTGCTAGCTTGTGATGATCCCTGGTAGAATGTAGGATGGAAGCACCTCGCAGCTGCAATCACTTCCCCTCCCCCCCGAAAATTTCCCAGGCACTTGTAATCATCCACTGGGGTTGTACTGGCCTAGAATTAGTCTGGCCCCCAAATAGCATTCTGTTACAAACCACAGCAATGTATTTCTTTGCATCTTTATAGAATGTTTTTATAAATGCGTAACAAAGACATAAAGCAAGACACCTTTAAAGTGTATATCCAGCACTGTAAATTATAATGCATAATAAATACACATAAGAGCTAATTAAACACAACAGACACTCTGAGGGTTCAGAGATACAACCAATGTGATAATTGATCTTAAAGCAAAATTTGTATGTGAAAATATATAGTAATACCTAGGTAATATGATGTACTGTAGGTGCTTTTCCCAAGTTAGTCTCCAGGCTAGTTCATTTTTGAGTTAGGGCTTTGTTTGACCTCTGTATTAACCAGTCAGTAATATTTCCCCCATTGTCACTGTATGTCATGTTTGCCTCTGTCATGATCTAAAATAGATTCTAAATATAGTTGTAAAATACTCACGTTTATTATTTGCAAAGAAAGAAAAGTCAAAGTAACCACTTATATTTTTAAATACCACATACTGTAAATAATCAGTGGTCAAGCCAGTGGGTCCATACATTCCATGACATTTTCATATACTATAAAATTATCAGCATAGTAAACTGAATACAATATTCCTGTACTAGTTCCATAACGAGCCTGGCCTGAATCTTCTGATGCTAATGAAAGTGTTGTGACCACATGTAGCATTCTTACTATGCAAGCTCTTGACAAATAGTTGACAATATAATGCCACTATTATTATGAAAAAATCACTGAAGTAGTGTAGTATGTTCACATGGAGTTTACAATGTGAAACCAGACATATTCCCCACACCAGAGAACTTTTATTCTTATGATTTCAACATTTTGTCAGAATTTGCATCCGCAGTATCTTCCATTTGTATTAGTTTTATGTGATTTTTGCTGTTAACTTGCAAATGAAGAGCTCCAGTGATTTTATTCACAGGGTAATAGGCCTGAAACATATATGGACTCTTAAGAAGAATGCTCTGCTAGCTTTTTATTTTATATTCTACCCTTTAAAATGCAAAAGAAGCTGAAAAAAAAAGACACATTACATTCTTTTTAAGGGTTTGACTTAAACCAATTAAGCAAGGAAATTGGAAATTCAGAGGTAAGGGGCTCAACCTGAAGACTGATAAGCCATATGGAAAGGCAAAATACTGTGAAAGAGCAGTCAGTTTATGCTCTGCACCTACTCAGAGAGACTTCCGCTTAAGATTGTTGCCGCTAACTTTACTGGGAGCAGAAGCAGATCCATAGTGCAGAGAACCGTACACAGTGCTCAGCAGCAAGAGGACAAGTAAAAGGATAACTTTTGTTCAGTGACAAAGTGAAGGCAATTAGATATAAAAAAGTGGGGTGACAACTATTGGAACAAGATTAAGTTAAGGATACTTCTCTCTTGATGGCTTCAAATTGAGACTGGATGCCTTTCAGGAAATTATGCTTTAGCCCAGGGATGGGCAAACTGTTTGGCCTGAGGGCCACATCTGAGAATAGAAATTGTATGGTGGGCCAAGAATACTCACAAAATTGGTGTTGGGGTGCAGGAAGGGGTGATGGCTCTGGTTGGGGGAGTGGGATCTGTGGTGGGGCCAGAAATGAGGAGTTCAGGATGTGGGAGGGGGCTTCAGGTAAGGAATGGGGCATGGGGGGGCATGAGGACTCTGGCTGCAGTTGTGGGCTCTGGGATGGGGCTCAGTATGAGGGGTTTGGGGTGCAGGAGGGTGCTCCAGGATGGGATCAAGGGGTTCGGAGAGTGGGAGGGAGATCAGGGCTGGGGCAGGGGTTTGGGATGTGGGAGGATGAGGGGTGCAGGTTCTGGGTGGTGCTTACCTCAAGCATCTCCCAAAAGCAGCGGCATTTCCCTTCTCCAGCTCCTATGTGGGGAGGCATGGCCAGGCGACTCTGCGCACTGCCCTGTGCGCAGGCACCGGCCCTAAAGCTCTCATTGGCCGTGGTTTCCAGCCAATGGGAGATGTGGGGGTGGCACTTGGGGTGGGGGGCAGCATGCAAAGCAGAGCCTCCTGGCTGCCCCTATGCATAGGAGCTGGAGGGGGGTCATGCCGCTGCTTCCAGAAGCCACGTGGAGTGGCCCCTGACCCTGCTCCCCAGCTGGAGTGCCAGAATGGGGCAAGCCCCAGACCCCACTCCCCAGCAGGAACTCGAGGGCTGGATTAAAATGGCTGGTGGGCCTGCAGGCTGTACGGCCTGCAGGCTGTAGTTTGCCCACCCCTGCTTTAGCCAAACAGAAGTGATCTGGCTCAATACCAGGGTAACTAGATGAAATGTAATGGCCTGTGATATACAGGAAGTCAGATTAGATGATCTAATGGTCTCTTCTGGCCTCTGAATCTATGAATGAGTGAACAGCTGCATGTGTACAGATGAGTAGGGCAAGCCATAGGCAGACACAGCTTATGGACAGCAGAGAGTGATTTGAATACAAACCCGTCCATGATAAAGATGTGATTAGTGGCCATCTTTATTTTGCCTGGAAACTCTTCCTGCCATTCTGGCATTTTGGTTTTTACCTCAGCGTGCAAGAGTGCTGACCTTAGGAGAAAGTAAGAATAGAAGCCAAGGAAAGCCAGCCAGAAACAGCCAGCCACAAACAACTACTTATGAAGAATCTTGTGAAATAGTCTTTCTCAGCCAGTTGCTGGATATAGTCTTCCTACTGACCCACCAACCTGCAGCATATACTCTCCTCAGCTTTCTTTAGCAACAGTACTTATGTTCAACAACAACGACTCAGAGCTGCTCTCTCAAAACTGTCCTGTAGGATTGAACCTAGAGCTCTCACTTCATTTTTAATTCCATGTTACACTAGAGTCTCAAAGAAGCTTCAGAGGAGTATATGAAGTTACATATCCCAGCCATGTGCCTCAGTATCCAGTACCAGCGTCCAAAAGAGAAGGTCAAGAACTGAGTGGCAGGACTAGAAGAGGACTAGTGGGTAGAGACAGACTTGAAAAAGAACCCTGTTGGAGAGGTCAGCTACATTGCACACTGTCTAGAGAAGACCAGAGAATGGATGAAGACTAGCTGTCTGAAATTCAATCCAGTTAATGTGATATGGCTGTGAAAAAAGCTAATGCAGTTTTGGGATGCATCAGGAGAGGTATTTCCAGTAGGGATAAGGAGGTTTTAGTACCATTATACAAGGCACTGGTGAGACCTCACCTAGAATACTGTGTGCAGTTCTGGTCTCCCATGTTTAAAAAGGATGAATTCAAACTGGAGCAGGTACAGAGAAGGGCTACTAGGATGATCCGAGGAATGGAAAACTTGTCTTATGAAAGGAGACTTAAGGAGCTTGGCTTGTTTAGCCTAACTAAAAGAAGGTTGAGGGGAGATATGATTGCTCTCTATAAATATATCAGAGGGATAAATACAGGAGAGGGAGAAGAATTATTTAAGCTCTGCACCAATGTGGACACAAGAACAAATGGGTATAAACTGGCCACCAGGAAGTTTAGACTTGAAATTAGATGAAGGTTTCTAACCATCAGAGGAGTGAAGTTTTGGAATAACCTTCCAAGGGAAGCAGTGGGGGCAAAAAGATCTATCTGGCTTTAAGATTCTACTCAATAAGTTAATGGAGGAGATGGTATGATGGGATAATGTGATTTTGTTAATTAATTGATCTTTAAATATTCAGGGTAAATAGGCCTAATCCCGAGATGGGATATTAGATGGATGGGATCTGAGTTACCCAGGAAAGAATTTTCTGTAGTATCTGGCTGGTGAATCTTGCCCATGTGCTCAGGGTTTAGCTGATCGCCATATTTGGGGTCGGGAAGGAATTTTCCTCCAGGGCAGATTGGAGAGGCCCTGGAGGTTTTTCGCCTTCCTCTGTAGCATGGGGCACGGGTCACTTGGAGGAAGGATTCTCTGCTCCTTGAAGTCTTTAAACCATGATTTGAGGACTTCAATAGCTCAGACATAGGTGAGGTTTTTCGTAGGAGTGGGTGGGTGAGATTCTGTGGCCTGCATTGTGCAGGAGGTCGGACTAGATGATCAGAATGGTCCCTTCGGACCTTAGTACCTATGAATCTATAAGACTGAGATGATGTTAACTGGTTGGGACAAGCAACTGGAAGATATGGCTGAGGGTAACTTTGTGCATGTACCCATCATCTTTTGTTGATCAGGTTTGCAATCTCAGGGTTTGGTTAGACTCCCTGGTAAAATCAGGGATCAGCTACAACCAAGATGACTTTTTCCATCTATAGACAACTAGGAGGTTGTTCCCATTTCTTTTTAATGAGGACCTTGCAGCATTCATCTGTACTTTGACATTTCAAGATTAGTTATTTTGAAATACTTTACATTGGGCTACTATGTGAAAAAAGCAGCTAGTGCAGAATTCAGTGGCCTGCTTTTATATGGTGTTTCTTTTTATTTGCATATTAAGCATGTATACTACAATCTGCGCTAGCTGCATTTTTGGTTTCCAGGTTGATTTTAAGATGTTAGTTTTAATCCACAAATCCCTAAGGTTATGTCTACACTGCAATTGAACACCCATGGCTGGCCCATGCCAGCTGACTCAGGCTCATGGGGTCAGGATAAGGGGTTGTTTAATTGTACTGTAAGCATTCAAGCTTGGGCTACACTAGGGGGAGGGTCCCAGAGCATAGGCTCCAGCTGCAGCCCAAATATCTACACTGAAATTAAACAACCCCTTAGCCCCAGCCAGCTGGCACAAGCCAGATGTAGGTTTTTAATTGTAGTGTAGACATATCCTAAATGGCCTGAAAACTACCTAGTGAAGAGACTGCCCCACTTCTCATAACATACCACCATAATTCCAGTCATTACAGCTGCCTGAGCTAATGTTCCTTTGGTAAATGTGAGAGGAATCAGCTATCTGGATGGTTGGGGACTCAGGCTGTGGGAGAAGGAGCTGAAGATGGCACTGGAGCAGCCAGTCTGGTAACCATGAGTTCAAGTAATTGCTTGAATGGATCCTTCTGCTGCACACTGTCTTCCTCCTCAACCCGTGGTCATGTTTCATGAATCTGTCCACCAATCTCTCCTTGGGCTGTGCAGCCTCTGTCTCTTTTTTCACCTTTTGGTGGCCTATTTGGTCCTTCTGGAACTGTATCTGCAGGTTAGTTTTATCTAGCAGGACACTCATCAGCTCACCTGAAACTACCTCTTCCCCACAGTGGGTTGGTCTGACCCCCAAACTCCTGGTAATATGTTTTTTTTTCCCTGTGGAGGTGGAAGGGCCATGAAAGGAGAAAGACAGAGCATGATACTGTCTAAATATGATAAAAAAATTACATTTCACACTTTATGAAAAGTACTGCTTTAATTCAAGGTCAAAAGGTGATACTTTTAATCAATGAGCTGTATTCTATTCTCTCTCTCTCACACGCACACGCACACACCACGGTCCCTTTAAACCATCTTTTGGACCAGCACTGAAAACTGACACACATCAGGTTAAGTTTCAGAGTAGTAGCCATGTTAGTCTGTATCCAAAAAGAAAAGGAGTACTTGTGGCACCTTAGAGACTAAAAAATTTATTTGAGCATAAGCTTTCATGAGCTACAGCTGACTTCATCGGATGCATGCAGTGGAAAATACAGTGGGGAGATTTATATACACAGAGAACATGAAACAATAGGTGTTACCATCCACACTGTAATGAGAGTGATCACTTAAGGTGAGCTATTACCAGCCAGAGAGCGGGAGGGGGGAACCTTTTGTAGTAATAATCAAGATGGGCCATTTCCAGCAGTTGACTAGAACGTGTGAGGAACAGTGTGTGTGTGGGGGGGAATAAACATGGGGAAATAGTTTTACTTTGTGTAATGACCCATCCACTCCCAGTCTCTATTCAAGCCTAAGTTAATTGTATCCAGTTTGCAAATTAATTCCAATTCAGCAGTCTCTCGTTGGAGTCTGTTTTTGAAGTTTTTGTGGAAGAATTGCCACTTTTAGGTCTGTAATCGAGTGACCAAAGAGATTGAAGTGTTCTCCAACTGGTTTTTGAATGTTATAATTCTTGACGTCTGATTTGTGTCCATTTATTCTTTTACGTAGAGACTGTCCCTTTTGGCCAATGTACATGGCAGAGGGGCATTGCTGGCACATGGTGGCATAGATCACATTGGTAGATATGCAGGTGAATGAGCTTCTGATAGTGTGGCTGATGTGATTAGGCCCTATGAAGGTGTCCCCTGAATAGATATGTGGACACAGTTGGCAACAGGCTTTGTTGCAAGGATAGGTTCTGTGGTTTGTTGTGTGGTGTCTCTACGGGCAGAAAGAAGTGTTGCTGGCATCCTTGACTTTGGGGTACATGATCTTCAGCTGTTTGATTCACTTTGCATTATTCTACTATTCAGTTGATCCCCAGTGCCGCCAGCAACTTGGCTATAGTTTTATGGACAGGATCATTTGTTGTGCTCTTGCTGAAGTTGAACATCTTGCTTGCCTCCCATCAAAAGTTAACCAGAAACCATCTAACACCTGTAACAGATGATCTAGATAATCCTCACTTCTGCCTCAGTGCAGTGGACTGGAATAGATGACCTATTGAGTCCTTCTTTCCAGTCCTACATTTCTGTGATTGTGTGTTCCTCTTCCCAACTAGTAACATGTTTGATGCAGGCTTTAATCTTATTGCTGGAAATACCTACTGCACATGAACATTGACTGTGTTTGCAGTTATGCAGTCTGCATGGGAATGAAGGGTTAAACACAGAGCAGATGTTTTTGAAGCAGAAGGTTGCTTCTGGTTCCTGGGAAGTAGGTGGCAAGTTTTGGAATGGAAGAACTGTGAAGTGCAGCCCCGGGGGATTATCGGATAGCATTGGAAGAGTCTCCACTTCTCAGTCGGGTGACTGGGACTTGCAATGTATCCACATTTAATGCCTGGGCTTGGACTGCATCACAGCGGGACTCAGGCTCTGCCCATGCCTTTTGCAGTGTCCCTTGGCCCAAGTCCAGAGGCATTCCTGATCTGAGTCAGACTAATTTCTGTGAGGAGAGAAGAGGGGCTTGGGCTAAAACCTGAGTCAGATCTGGGCTTAGTGTGCTGTGTAGACATATCTGTGGGGTTTTTGTAGGGGTGGATAGCAGTGATGTAGGAACAGTGTGCAGGATGTGTGGGGATATTAATTTTTGTTATTTTTGTTATCAAAAATAATTGATTAGATTGGGGGTAATTGCTTAGTATGTTTGAGTAATAGTTTATTTGTTTTTAAATGAAAGGGTATCCAGAGTGTTGGATATAATGCTTTTTTAATTATTTTAGAATAGTAAAAATCCAGATAAATAATAAAATAAGCAATAAAACATGGAAGAACTTTTTATGAATTGTGAAAATTTCATAAAACACCAGCTTAACATTTCTTGTACAATCTGATCTTCATATCCATCTCCATAATGACTAATAGTTTTATTCAGTCGGTTTGAATGCTCCAATAATTCTTCTGCTTTTATTGTAAATTTAGCATCTGCATACCATAAGTTTAGAGGGGTTATTTAAATTTCCTATATCTAATATATCTTCTAGATTTAGTAGCCATGGATTGTCCATTGCAGCTGCTTCTTTTTGTTCATAAAGCATTTTATATAAACAAATTAAGCAGGCATTATTCAAAGCTTAATTTGACTAGTTAAATCATCAGCTGTGAAATTAATGTTTTCTATTAATCTACTATCTTGATTATCTTTTCTTCTGAACTAAAGCCTCATTTATGGGGACTAATTTAAATTATGAGTACAAAATGTACTTCGGTGTCTAAAATGAAGTCAGGAAAGAGGTAATTCCCTCATGGTTGACTTCAGCTGTAAGTGGGGATCAAGTGTAAAGGAACAGGAATAACTGTTGTGGGAAATAACTGGTGACCCAAGCACAGCATGTGCATGCATAACACATGCATTAATGTTAATTATTATTATTATTATTATTTGGTATTCATATTGTAATAGCACCCAGAAATCCCATTAAGGATACAAGCCCATTATACTAAAAGCTATACAAACACATAGTATGAAAAGGTCCCAGATAGCACTAGAATTTAGATAAATGAACTGAAAGACACTCTTATTAATTTCATAGTACAGTATTTTTTAGATGTTCTCATATTCTGCAGACTGTAATTGAATAAAACCCATACTGACTTCTCATGGGAATTTTTCTCAATTAAAGCCCTCAGGATTTTGGCCCTTCAGACTGGATGATCTCTTCCATTTTCACTCTTGGTGAATACTCAGAATCAGAGTGGATCTCCATGCAGAAGTCCAGCTGGGAATTAATGCAGGCTGGAGCAGCATTAACTCCCATTGGGTGCATCTCCATGGTTGCTTCTGAACTTACGGGTTGGCTAATAGCAGCATGGAACCTGAAGACTTGACTGTGGATGACAGAACATCATGGAGGGTGCAAACATCATGGATGGTTTTTGCCTAAATGGGACTTGGAGTACCTTTCCAGTGAATCCCCAAGATGCCCACCAGAGCTAGGAAGCTGTGTTCTCTGCTCATTCCACTGCCTCCCCACTCCTACAAAATACTCTCACCTTACAGTTGCTTGAAGACAGAAAAAATATCCTTGAACTGGCCCCTCCCAGAAGTTTCTGTGACAACTTAGGGAATCTATGTACAGCTTATGAATTCTGTTTGATATTGGGGGCTTGTTATGTATATCTGTGTCAGACTGCAGACTCCATTATGAATGTGGGATTTGTTTACCTTCTCTATTGCCCTTTTTACCTCTGTGCTGGACTGCAGTTCCCAGGGGTAGTGACACAGAGCTAACAATAGTGAGTCAGTAAGCCTCAGTGGTCCACTATCCAAATGGAAGCATCCTAGACCAAAGGATGGCTCCTGCCCAGGAGAACTGATTTATCAAGGTGATGTCACCTGACAATGAAGTCACCTGGGATATGTGGTCACCTGTTGATCAGAGGTCACATGGCGGAGGAGACTGTAAAGTTTTAAAAGAGCAGGAGCTGCTCTGCTCTTGCTCCTTGACAATTTTTATCAGCTCAGGTTCAGGGGAGCTGCTGTAGGAGCCTGATAAGGAACCCCACCTACGTGAACACAAATGGACTCCCAAGGGAAGGGTAAGCAACATTGAGGGGAATTGCATTCAGCGTGTTTTAGGTGCCACAAGTACTCCTTTTCTTTTTGCAAATACAGACTAACACGGCTGCTACTCTGAAACGTGTTTTAGCTGTTTGCTCTAGTCACGTTTTCTCTTTTTAGTAGATGCAGGCTAAGCAAAAGGATTATCTAGTTGCTTTCACTGTCATGTGTCTATGAAAACTTCAACTGTAAACTAGAAGGCTCACACCTGCCCTGGGATGCTGGGGAACATGCAAGAGCTGCTGGTGAAGCTTTTAGGAGAGGGCACTAGTTTCAGTGACTTGGCAATTAAACCACAGAGTCCTCACTGCTAAGTGACCCCAGACATGTGTGTGTGCCTAGAGCCAGAGACAGTGTCTAAACTTTGCCCAGCCCCCATAAGGTAAAGATGTATGGCATTCAGCATTGGGATACCCTTGCAGTAATTTGGTGAGTGTCCCACACAGAAGCTTGACCAAATATCTGACTATTTCCATAGGAAGGGATGATTCTAGCTCACTGTTCGCTAGTGGGTACTAAAGCACTAAACATCACCATGACTTGCTTGGTTACATATGGTTCATCTGATATGTGGGATATAGTGCAGGAGAAGCCAAGTTGGTAATAATTTTTTCTACTCCACTTCAAATCATGTGTATTTACATAAATTCCTTGCCAATTTTTAAAAGGGTTGGGTGATGCTTAATTTACTATATTTACTGCAACAATTGTACTTCCTAAGCTTTGTACTTAGCTGGCAGGCAGCTAGTGCTATGGCAAGCTGTTTGCCAAAATAAGAACCCTAGTGATCCTTTAGACTAAGATGAATAGTCTGTTTGAATACTGCTATTTGACCATCAAGCTTGTATTGGGTTCTCAAGGAAGAATCAAGCTGATATATTCACAGGGAAAAATTCTACAGTCCTTACTCAATGGTCTGTGCTAAGGGGGTGGAGGGTGGGGGAGAAACAGCAATTACAGATCTGGTGGAGGCAAGGAAAGTATGATTGTTGCATCTCACCCAAAGGATGGCTGTACAGAAATATTCTCCCCCAAAGTAGGGCTGGTTAAAAAATTTCACCAGGAGGTACCTCAGTGGGTCAGCTACAGGTAGAAACTGTGCTTTATTATCAGAGATGTAGTCTGGCTGTGGAGCAAGGCCCATAGAGGACACTGGGGGAATGATGGACCCAGAACAGCAACTCAGTCAGACACAGAGATTAATACCAATGTGAAACAAAACATATTGACATTTCTAAAACAAAATGTTTTGGAACTTTTCATTTTGCAAAAGGTTTCAATGTATGGACTTCAGCCTCACCTACCTTGTCTCTCTAATATTTTGGGACCAACACAATAACAACACTACCACAAACTTTTTTTCAATTTTGGGCATTTAAAATTGCTTTATTAAAAGCAAAGGACATTTGAAAATGTCATTCACAAAACCAATGGAAGAAAAGGTGGTAGTAATCTTGTCCCCCCACCATTCTACCCTGTTGTTAAAGCGCTCATGACGGTGGTGGGGAGAGACCCAAGTTCAAGCCCCTGCTATGAATTAAGCAGTGGAAACTTGAACCTGTGTTTCCTGTATCTCAAGTGAGTTATCTAGCTAAAGCTTTATTGGGTGTAAGGAGGGGAACCACTATGATAATGATGACAAATGGAGTTTAAGTTCCTCTTGCAAGTCAGTGTGGAAACTTCAGTCTGGGTCTTCCATGCCCCAGAAGAGTTATCTAAGCATGGTGCGATAGGGCATAAGGGGGCACCACCATAATCTCCTCTTCCATGAAAGGCACATAAATCCCCTGGTGAATCTATTCAGAAACTTTGTGTAAAATTCACAAACATTTTTTATTTATCCAAAACTGCATTTTTCAGTGAATAAACTATCCAGATAATTTCACGCACCACTAATACAGACATTAAGACACTATGGATGATATCTGCCTCCAGTTAAATCAATGAGTTATGCCATTGATTCCAGTGGAGCCAGGATTTCATCACATGATTCTAAATTTCATTTCTGTGTTGTTATTTTTTTCTAAATTTTCTGAAAAAGTTCTACCTTGGGAAGAGATTTGGCATGTTCCTAGGATTGGTTTGTTTTAGGGGAAATTAGGTAAACAGTTGATAATCAGGCTTATAATAGGGAACAAGCTTCAGCCTTAACTGTAGAACTCCCTCTCTATAATAAATATAATCCCAGTCACAGTGTCAAGACTGTGTCATCTTTGTTTACCGCTGCCTGAAGATGGACTGCAGAAAGTTAGTCATGCCATTAGGGAGAGTCTAAGACATGCAATGAACTTCTCCAAGATGTTTCTAAATTTTGCATTCATTAGTCATGTTCATACTAATCAATGCACGTTCTTCATACATTCTTTATTCTCTAACTCCTCTTTCACATATGGTATCTCCAAGGCCTTCTACTGAATAGCCTCCATTGTTTCATATAGTTTTTATATTTGTATTAGTTTTCTACTAAGGACACACATAAAAAAGTGTAGTAAGCCATAAGTCATTATATAAATAGTACAAATACTAAATAGAAAGCCAAGGTTTAGGCTTTTTTCAGAAAAAAAATGGAATATGCAGAAACCAATCCAGAAAGCCTCCTGAGATAGTAAGTAAACAGGAATTGCCGTTTGGTATCAATACTGGATATTGATATCCATCAAGACTCTGATCCTGCACCCATTGAAGATAATGTCCAAACTCCCATTGACTTCACTGGCCTCATGTGCTTCTAGTATCTATCTATCATAGATAGATAGATAGATAGATAGATAGATAGATAGATAGATAGATAGATATGTATAATTGATTGATATAGATATAGATATAGATATAGATATAGATATAGATCTATCTATCTATCAATATAATTGATATAGCTACAGATAAGATTAGATTATAGATAATCAAGGCCTGATCTTATTATCACTGAAGTTGATGGAAAGACTCCTATTGATGTCAGTAAGCTTTGGATAGACCTTCTGTGAAGACTGTAAATCAGTGTCCAAGACTTTGGAAAGGCCTTGAAAGTTACTACTCTGGTAATTATATCATTTGACAAAAGTATAAAACATTTGAAAGGTTGGCACTTTTTTGCTTTCACCACCAGCATTTACTTTGCTCTTTTAATCTTAGTTAAAATAAGATTATTTTATACTGAAGACTAGTAATACCAACAGTATATTTTATTCTGGTAAAATCACAGAACTAGCTATAATCACGTGATCTGATCTCACACAAATAATGTCCACATTGTCATCTATCCAGAAACCATTTAGGAAGGTTATTTCCCCCAAAATTTTGATCTAAAACCCACTTTGTTGAAAGATAATTCTAGGTTGTTTTGAAAAACAGAGGTTAGAAACAAGAACTGTAGTTGGCATTCCCATTAACTTTGACTTCATTGAGACCTGAGAACACTAAGAACTTCTCAGGAGCCACTTATGCATCTCCCAGAGCCTTATCCTTAGAAAGTAACAAGAAAGCTTACTTCATTGTTTGAAAATGTTGCAGGTGTTGATCTTACACAATAGAAGCTGCACGTCTCTGATTTGTGTGTGTTTTATTCATTAGATTTTATGATCCCACCTTGATAAAATTTAGAACACTAAATAAACATGTAAAAGCAATGCTTTGGGAGAATGTATGTGGAACTGCCCCCTCTGGATGGCAGTCTTCCAGGAATGATGTCAAAATTGCCTCTTAGTTTAATACAACTTGAGGATTTGGAAATCAAATTGAATGCACCATCAAATTAAGAAGTATAAAAACCCTGTGAAAGCACTGTCCATTGGACAGCCGTGAAGTGTAAATAAATTATCCCTTATTGCTGGTAGTTGTGAGAAGTGCCATTTTTGGCAGAGAAATGCTAAGCTGGAGATTCCAGCACATGAAGGGCTAAAACCTGACTATCAAACATTCACATTATTGTGTGAGACACAGGGTGATAAAGAGAGAGGAGAGGAAAAAGCAAAGAAAAAAGCCCTTTCTAAATGTAGCTATCAATCTTCCAGTTTTCCTTTGTTATCCTGTTTCCATCCTGCCTTTCTCCTGGTCTGTCTCTCTGTCATTTAAAACTGACCTGTTCAATGTTGATGTATGCAAAGTAATGTACATTGGAAAACATAATCTCAACTATACATATAAAATGAGGGGTCTAAATTAGCTGTTACCACTCAAGGAAAAGATCTTGTAGTCATTGTGGATAGTTCTCTGAAAACATCCACTCAATGTGCAGCAGCAGTCAAAAAAGCAAACAGAATGTTGGGAATCAATAAGAAAGGGTTAGAAAATAAGACAGAAAATATCATATTGGCTCTATATAAATCCATGGTATGCCCACATCTTGAATACTCCGTGCAGATTGGTCACCCCATCTCAAAAAAGATATATTGGAATTGGAAAAGGTTCAGAAAAGGGCAACAAAAATGATTATGGGTATGGAATGGCTTCCTTATGAGGACAGATTAATAAGACTGGGAGTTTTTAGCTTGGAAAAGAGATGACTAAGGGGTGATATGATAGAGGTCTATAATCATGACTGCTGTGGAAAAAGTAAATAAGGAAGTTTTATTTATTCCTTTTCATAACACAAGAACTAGGAGTCACCCAATGAAATTAATAGGAAGCATCTTTAAAACAAACAAAAGGAAGTATTTTTTCACCCAACACACAGTCAACCTGTGGAACTCCTTGCCAGAGGACGTTGTGAAGGCCAATACTATAACAGGGTTAAAAAAAACTAGATAAATTCATGGCTATTAGCCAGGATTGGTAGGGATGGTGTCCCTTGCCTCTGTTTACCAGAAGCTGGGAATGGACAACAGGGAATGGATCATTTGATGATTACTTGTTCTGCTCATTCCCTCTGGGGCACCCGTTATTGGCCACTGTTGGAAGACAGGATACTGGGCTAGATCTTTGCTCTGACCCAGTGTGGCCATTCTTAAGTTCTTATGTCCTGATTTTGACAACTTGAGTAGTTTAGTAGTAGTACCTTCCTCTTTGAATAATCCCACTGACTTTAATGTCCTATTCAGTATAAATAAGTGTATCGGACATTGGCCCAAAATAATTTCTGATCCTTTAGTTTTTATCCTGAACTACTGTGAGACTATTATTCTGTAGTAATGAGGGTGAATTAAATGTATTGTCCCTTAGAAAGCTTGATCCTGCACCTTTAAAGTTAATGTGATTTTTTCCCCTTTACTTAAATGGGATCAGGACAAATCCCCAAGTGGCTAGTTCACCCTAGTATTACACCTCCCCATTCATTTCAAATTGTTGTGATGTAGGCAAATGCCTCCAAATCCATTTAACCTATGTTCTAAATCTTGGTTATAACTATGTGTCTCAGTCAAATATGGAGCATTTACCCATTTAGCCACCTTTCTCTTTTTCGTATGATTTCCTTATCTCTCTCTGGCACTCTGGAAAAGTTTTTGTGTGAAGTAGAAATGCAAGGGAACAATACATGGTACCAATTAAGAGGTGTGAAAGTCACCGACACACTTTTTAATTTTCAGATCAGTTGCTCTGAAATAGCAACATAAAGACAGTTAGATTCAAGTGGTTTAGTATGATTTATATGCTTAATTAAAGGCATATAAGAATTCATAAAGAAGTTACATGAGTTGTCGGTTTCTAACAAAATATTCACTAACATTTGGGTTAGTTAAAACACAAAATCACAATTAGAGTCTGAAACATACATGTGACTCACATTTTCAAAGCTTTTTAACCAAGAAAAAAAAACTCAACTATACTTTCTTTGATCAGAATTTTCTGTTTTTTTATTTCTAAATAAACAAATTAGCAAGTATAGCAAATGAATCATATTTGATTTCAAATCATACTTGTTTTCCAATTATAAAATAAAATATAACATATATTCATGTAACTTCTTTGACATTACTGGCATTGTTATAAAAGTTATTTGAATTGTTTAGGGGGAGGTTGTGTTACATATATTGCTTAAATAGCATTTCAGAATGCACGTTTATGAGCAGATAAAGACTGATTTCACTTCCGGTACATAACAGCAGCTCCTTTATTTGCTTCAGCTACTATTGCAAGCTTCAGATTTAAACACTGTACCACATTCTTAAAGACAGGATTTTTGGCAAGTTAGAGTTATGGCTGACTTTTGTTTAAAAAACTATTTTAATCAAAAGAAGCCTGAATGTACAAACTAGGAATGCTGCTACTGGAACTTCTCTCCTTTTTTCAAACAATCTTGTATTTACAATAGCAATCCTTAGTTTGTGAGATAGGAGCTGGACTTACTGTTCCCTATTAAGTCTGGCAATACTCCTACTGATTACAGCAAATGCAAAATCAGGCCATTAGTGCACAATTGGACGCTGACTTCTAGAAACATTTTCATTAAGTATACATTTTAACTAAAATTTTCAAAAGTCAAAGTTGCATTTTTAAAAAAATACTTAGTCCCATAGGCTTTCAATGAGACTTAGGCTCCTAACATTGGGGATATTCAAAAGTACCTAAACAGGTTAGGCACCTAACTCCCACTGCTTTCAATAGCAGTTGGATGCCTAGCCTGCTTGTATGTTTTTGAAAGTCCTAGTGTGGGGTTTCATGCGAGCCGGACAAAGCACAACAGCCAATATGGTTGGTAGCTAAGCCGTTTATCTGTTATTTTCTCATTGCTTTTATACACTCCTCTTACATAATATTTTCAACCCCCTCCAAACCCCCTCCAAAGTCCATCACCCGATCACGGAGACGTCTCGTTGGTTGGGCTATGCACATGCGTCCTTCCTCTTGATTGGAGCATAGCTGTCCACTATCTGTTGTCAACAAGGTCTGGTGTTGCCAGTTTGCCTGGGTCACGTTCCAGCCTATAACTATTTCTCAATAGTTCATTAAAGGTTCACCACGATCTTAACTAGCTCATAAATATTCTTAACTAGCTCACAAATACGCCATGTTCCCACATCTCCCCCCTTATTATTACATGATACACGGACCACCGGTCACTTGCGTAGGTCCATCCAATTTTCGTTCATTAACAGGGGTGACCTAACGGGGGCGGAGCGATGCATTTTACGGAATATATCAAACAAGGAGGGGAGACATTGCAGACAGCAACAAAGGCAAATAAGACCAATACATACAAAAACTATAATTCCAAATAACTGCCGAAGCCACCCCAAAGAAGGCAACCACCCTGTAAGCCAGTCCCAAAATCCCGCAAACCCGGTATCTTGACAGATGTGCTCAGTGAGAGAAGTCAACTCATCCAGGCGCTCCTCAATGGATCGGCTATTATCCGTAAGGTTAAAGCAACACATATGTTTAAAAGAATCACATCCCATATGATGCTTAAGCAATAAGAAATCAATCGCAGCTCGATTATCTAAAATGGCATCTCTCAATTCCTGCTGTTCCATATTTAAAAGAGCAATTGCCTGTAATGTAGCATTAAGCACCTTAACAGCAAAGCAAGCTAATGCATTCAAAGTTTGTACCGTGTAATAAGTTGAAAAACCAGGAATGCCTGCAACGGCATTCATTAAGGCCAAATATTCCAAGTGACTGTATAAGTTAACATCGGCTGAACACGTATCTTGCAGGGTCGCACTCCGCCGACTTCACTGCTGATTCTTTTCAGGCAACAAAAGGGTCATTCGGCTAAGGCAGCATAAGGTATTATGACTTAAGTTAGCAGGAATATAACTGAAAGTTTGTGCGCCACAGGTAAAAAACCAACCAGACGGCAAAATAATGTGTCCATAATTAAAAGAAACATTAACTGCTTTAGTACAATTCAAAAAGGGGGTGCTTACGATTTGGCAGCCCATAGGTACTTTTGCGCATGTGCAATTAACCACTCACGCACACGTTACATTATCCGCCCCGGCTGGGTACGGGGTATGTAAAGATAGGGCCCCAGGGGGCAAGGAATAATTGGCGGGACCCCAATTTGCCATATTCGAATACTGTGAAGACAAATTGGCATAAGCTACAAGCATGGTGTGATTGCCAATTTCTTCGGGATGATGACATATGGGCACAAGACAAGTGCCCAGTAGTTCCCCGGTTGCCACAGAATCAGACAAACAAAAGTGTGTGACATTGGCTATCAATGCTAGACGTTCCCATAGGTTATACGTCATTCGCACGCGTAGGGGTACAAGGAGCCCCCCTTGCAACCCAAGCAATAATATTATAACAATTTTGGCAACCCACATCCTCATTCTGGAAATAAACAGGATATGGCCGCAAGCACAATCTCCTCTGATGCTTCCTCTCCAAGCGCGGGATCTTGTTCTCCAGGCACCAGGTTCAAGGGCGAGCGAGGTTGCTGTAGCCACGGACGTACCCACTTGGCCGGGATCCACCGGGGACCTGCATCAGTAGAAACACAAGCATATCCCCTTCCCCAGGTTAACAATTCTACCAGCCCTTTCCACATCTGTTGGCGATAGTCAAACCAGCGCATTTGGGGCCGGGCGGTTTGTTCGTCCCGGGTCAACCCAAAGAGGTGCCGGAATGCGGGGGGGGTGTCATGTTGGCCAGGCTGTAGCCAATTTAAAACATATAATGCCTTTAACAGACGGGCCTGCGGGGTATGCTCAAGTACATCTGGATGTGGGTCAGGGGTTACTCCCCCTTTTTGTTTAAGTAATAAGGATTTAAGCGAAGCATGATAGCTCAATAATAGCTTGACCCGTAGAATTACCGGGAACCCCGATGATATGGGATACACCCCAACGAGCAAGGAAACGAGCCGTGCGGCAAGATATATAACCGGCACCATTATCCGTTTTAATAGTGGTCGGAATGCCCATACCGGCAAAGCAACTTTGCCAGTGGCGAATAACATCGCGAGCGCCGGTTGAAGAAAGGGCAGTACCCAGACATAGCCGGAAAAAGTGTCAATAGACACATGAACGGAGCGAAGGCGGCCAAACTCCGGGAAAATAGTAATGTCGGTCTGCCATAGTTGGAGGGAGGCAAGACTGCGAGGATTAACACCGAAAGAAAGGGGTAAAGAATGCCTCTGACAATTTGAACAAGAGGCAACAATCGCATGGGTGTCTGCAAGGGGCAATCGAAACTGACGCGCAAGAGCGCGTGCAGATTGGTGAAAAAAGTTATGGGAAAGGCGAGCCTGAGCAAAGGAGTTAGGAAGCTGAGCATATAATTGTGCGGGATTAACAAATGCATCGGCTCGCGCATTACCCTCCGCGAGGAGCCCAGGAAGACTGGAATGACTACGGATATGCATAATAAAATAGGGGACCAAACGAGCATTAAGGAGGTGCCATAATCGTAAAAAGGCATGCCAGAGGGCAGGATTAGGAACGCGGCGAAGAAAGGCACGTTCCATCCGGCATACCACCCCAACAACATACAGTGAATCAGTAACAATATTAAGAGGTGTGGTAGGCCATTTTTTAAAAGCACGAATAACGGCACAAAATTCGAGAACTTGGACAGAACCTTCCGCTACAACGGCCTCATGGCACCAGCGGTCAGCACTACGCCAAGAAAGGCCGGCACGGGCAGCGCGGCCACTGGCATGAGTAAAGACCGTAAGGCCAGAGAGAGGCGCCAGAGAAAGAAGTGGCAGACGTTCCAATGGAAGGGGAGCAGAGAAAAGACGGTGCGGGGAGTAATGATTGTCCAGACGGCCAGCATAATTCAAGAGGGCCAACGCAAAAGGCAAAGATTCCGCAAGTAAACGAGTGAGGGTGCGGGAATCATAGGGGAGATAAATAATGAATGGGTCACAACCCGCAAGGGACACCAAGCGATCTCGAGCACTTATGAGAAGCCGGGCAATAGCATCGACACGAGTGGTAATTGTACAGGAGTAACGCCAGGGCGGGAAGATCCATTCTATCACAATAAGAGGATCAGAGAGACTGGGGTAAATAAAATAAATAATGAAGTGAAATAAAATGAAATAAAAGGGCCTCCAGGGAGGCATCGTGGGAGAGTAGGGCTATACAAAAGGGGAGATCAGGAGCAATACGGCCAGAATATTGACACGCAACCTTATCTGCAATTTTTTGAAGGGCCACAATATGAGCCTGAGAAAGGGAACGGGGATCAGTAGGAGTTTGTCCGCCTTGAAGCAGACTAAAGAGGGGTTGCAAATCATCATTAGTAATACCGCATATAGAGCGGACCCATTGGAGATCTCCAAGCAAACGCTGTACATCGTAAAGGGAGCGGATATCAGTATGAAAGGTAAGCTTTTGGGGCCGCACAACGGCATCAGTAATTTCCATGCCCAAATATTGAAAAGGGGAACTCTGCTGAATTTTATCAGGGGCAACTACAAGGTCAGCCGCCTGGAGGGTGGATTGAATTTCTTGAATAGCTGTATCGGGACACAAATCAATACCAGCAAATAGGAGATCATCCATATAATGGTAAATAAGCCAGCGAGGGTGCACGTGGCGAAGGGGAGCAATAGCCCAGTCCACAAAAAGCTGGCAAATGGTAGGAGAATTTTTCATGCCCTGTGGGAGTACGGTCCACTGAAAACGATCAGCGGGCTCAGCTTTATTCAGTGACGGGACTGAAAAGGCGAATTTCTCGCCGTCCATCGGATGTAGAGGAATAGTAAAAAAGCAATCTTTCAAATCGACAATAAGAAGGGGCCAATCACGGGGGATCATGGTAGGGGTTGGCAGCCCAGGCTGCAGGGCACCCATGTCTTTCATAACAGCGTTGACCGCACGGAGGTCTGTAATAAGCGCCATTGTCCAGATTTTTTGGGAATAGTAAAAATAGGAGTGTTCCAGGGACTAGTGGAAGGCTCCAAATGACCCGCCAATAACTGTTCGTTTACAAGTCTTTTAACATGGGCGAGCTTTTCTGTTGTAAGCGGCCACTGTGCAACCCACACAGGAGAGTCGGTCAACCATTCGAGTCGAGGGGTCGGTCGCCCATCAGTGGCCGCTAAGCAAAAAGGGGTTCATTTTGTAGCTTGACGCCCCATTGGTTCAAACAATCCCGGCCTAGGAGCCAAACAGAAGTAGCAATAACATATGGGCATACCCACGCAACAGTAGAGGGGTTTTGAGTGTCAGTAACAGCAATAAATTCGGTACTAATACGGGTGTTCTGAGTTCCCCCGATGCCACGCACGGGGGTGTTAAGTTCTTGCAGGGGCCAATTTGAAGGCCATGATTGGAGTGGGAGAAAAGTAACATCGGCCCCGGTGTCTAAAAGGGCATTATGATAAAGCAAGTGTCCGTCGGGGCCCTTATAACATACGGCTCGAAGCGGTTTGCTGGCAGTTATTCTCATTGCAAAAGCGATCTCAGGAATTCCAGTAGACCCAAAACCACCAGAGTCTCGACGAACTGGATTAGTATGGGGAACTGCGCTCTGAAAAGGGATTAATTGTGCGATACGAGTGCCTGCTGAAATGAGGACAGGAGGACAAAAAACACGCACCATGATCTTTATCGGGCCGGTATAATCTGCATCGACAAGGCCCGGAAGAACAAAAATACCCTGTCGGGAGGCGGAGGAGCGACCAATAATCAGGGCACTCAGCCCATATCCCAAGGGTCCCGTGGCCATGGACGGGAGAACATGCACTTGCTCATCATTTATGGAGGTGTCAGTGGCAAGGGCCAGGTCCACTCCGGCACTGCCGGCGGTGGCTCCTGAGAGGTGTTCCAAACAGCCGGACGAAGGGGAGGCATTTGTATCCGCGTGCCCCTCCATTGAGCGCTCATCTGTCCGTTTCCCGGCAGGGGGGTTCCATCCTTCTTATAGCGAGAACGGCATTCCGAAGCACGATGCCCAAATTTATCACAGCGATTGCATGTGCCAGCAAATGGGCGAGAAGAGACAGAAGGCGCAACCCGTTGCCCACCCCTGTCGTTTCTGTTGGGACAATCTCGTTTCATATGGCCGGGGCGCCCGCAGGCAAAACACGAACCTGGGGGCTGAACGGGCCCGCGGGCCCCAGGGGCACGGCCAATGAGTGGTTTGAGAGCGACGGCTAAGGCTGTCGCTTGGGCCTGCGCATGAATAGTAGCCTTTTCCGCCTCCTCAACCGCCGTGGCACGGTTACATGCCTCAATCATTTCCATTAAGGAGGCTGTTTTTGGCAATGAGGCCAAAATGCGACGGCAAGTAGGGTTAGCATTCTGCGTTGCTAAATCCATTCCCACCGCCGCTCTGGCGTCCTCCGTTAAGTTAGGGGATCTTTCTAAGGCCTGCCGAAGGCGGTCCAAAAAGGCGGAATATGGCTCCGACGCGCCCTGAACAATTTTTGCATAAGGAGGGGAAGGTTTTCCCATCTGGGGTACCTCTTTAAACGCCGCCAACGCCAGACCCTGCGCCTGCTGCAGGATGCCAGGGTCTAGGCGGGCCTGGAGTTGAGGGTTGGTATATTCCCCAGTGCCCATCAAAACATCTAGGGTGACCGCCCGTAAGGGGCTGTCGTCCGGCTGATCCATATTATGAATAATCGCCACCTCAGCCCTGCGACGCCAGCTATCCTTCCATAACAGGCGCTGGGTCGGGGTCAACAGCATATCTGCAAATTTTTGCGCGTCATAAGGACACATAACTTGACTAGTGAACACTTGCTCAATTAGAGATTGGACATAATGATTATCTAAGCCATACGCCATAACGGATTTCTGTGCTTCTCTAATCAATTTCCAATCAAGGGGGGCCCACCTTCGGCGCCCGTTGGCGTCCGTAGTAACAGGGTAAAGCACGGGCGACTCAAGCACTACTGGGTACGCCGAAGGGAAAAACTCCCCTTCGATAATCGCATCCTTTATCACCCCGTGCCAGCATTGCGCCGGATTTGGGAGGCCCTTTCCCCGCTTCTGCCCCGGGAACTTCATCAGAGGAGTAGCTCGGGGGTGGGGGCGAACCACCCCGAGTCCCTAATACTTTCGCCACCTGAGAAGGGACAGGAGGCGGATCGCCTGCCATAAGGGCCAACTGCCGAAGCATGTCAGTCAGCTGCTGGCCCTGCTGGCGCATCTCCTGCAGAAACGCGTCGGATTTAGTCAATTTAGTAAGATCGGAATAGGCAGGTTGGGAGGCATGTTGGGGAACAACAGCGGGAGAAGTATTTGCAAAGGGCACTGACTGCCCCGGATCCCACTGAAGCGTATCTGAAACGACAGGGTGGGGGTCATATGTAGGCATATCTCTAACCCAAGAACGGTCGACATGCTCGGTGGCATCCATAGGCACATCATCTGGTGGGAGCGGAACAGTACTTGGGTCTGGCGCCGGGACGGGCACGGAGGGAGCCACAGGAATCACGGCCTCGGGGGCACCGAAAAAGTCTCGAGCCCCCACAGGAAGAACCTGTGGGGGATCATCCTTAGGTTTGGGGCGGAACATCTCAGAAACCGTCGCTTGCACCTCCGCCTCAGCTGCTAGGGCCGCTATAGTTTTCTTAACCTTGCACCAGGTCTGGCTAAGGGACACAGCCTCCTTATTCCCATGGGCAACGGAGTCCCAAAGATCCTGTCCCAATCGCTCCCACACTTGTCCATCAAAAGCATGGTTTGGCCTCTTCAGAAACCCTCTCCTCTGTCCCCATTTCAGCAGATGAGACAAGGATTCTGCAGTTACTTTCTCGCCCTGTTTCTCTATGATACGAAGTAAAAATTCATGCACGGTTTTCTCTTCGGCTGATACAGCGGTACCCATTGTTACTTAAAGCCGCTCACCTGTGCGCACTTGCGTCACTCTCGGAGGCCCAGGAGCCGAAAAGTCGGTGCCTCCTGCCGCGGCTAGAACCCTCGCTTTTTCAGAAGGGATCATGTCGGGGTCACCATTTGTGGGGTTTCATGCGAGCCGGACAAAGCACAACAGCCAATATGGTTGGTAGCTAAGCCGTTTATCTGTTATTTTCTCATTGCTTTTATACACTCCTCTTACATAATATTTTCAACCCCCTCCAAACCCCCTCCAAAGTCCATCACCCGATCACGGAGACGTCTCGTTGGTCGAGCAGCCTCAGCACGGGCTATGCACGTGCGTCCTTCCTCTTGACTGGAGCATAGCTGTCCACTATCTGTTGTCAACAAGGTCTGGTGTTGCTAGTTTGCCTGGGTCACGTTTTTGCCTATAACTATTTCTCAATAGTTCATTAAAGGTTCACCACGATCTTAACTAGCTCACAAATACGCCATGTTCCCACATCCTAGTACTAAGTGTCTAAAACTCTAAAATTGGATTTGGGTTCCTAAGTCACTTGGGCACTTTTGAAAATGTTACCATTCAGCTACCTATCTAATCATCTATAGCCTTTTGTATTGCATGATGTGTACACAACTTCCAAATTCTAAAGTAAACTGATTACATTTTCTCAATGTCTTTCTTTCTTTCAGTGTCTTTCCTTCCTATCTTAGTGCATTTTTGTCATTTGATTTAAGTAGTGTGTATTATGTGGGTGCATTCATATCTACAGTTGTGAATAAACATGTTTCTCCACTCTGCAAAAGTAATAGAGGATTTCTTTTTCTAGTAGAGAACTGAGAGCCAGATCAATACCCTTGCCTGGCAAAAGCAGGGAAAAACTGAGGTTCTCAAGGTGGAGTTTCCTCCAAATTCTTCCACTGGCTAATGTGGAGATCTCAAGCATCTGAGGGGGTTTGCTAGCAGTCTGCCCTTGTTATGCATCCTTACTCTGGACTCTCCAGTAACTTTCCCATTCTTCCCAACAGTATGCCTTCATGGGGGCAGTGCATCCAGAGCTTCTTCTAACGGTTGCTGCCCCACAGGGAAGGCATGAACTTGTGTATTGTTTCTTTTAATCTGCAGTAAAGATGACCAGGAAAAACATGTAAGCAGAAGCTTTGCAGTGAAACACAGAGAGAAAGAGAGAGAAGCAGGAGGGCAATGCTGTTGTTTATTGTTATTGTTGCTGTTTAATGCTCTACGATACAACCGCATTTGCTCCAACCCCTCAGACAGAGACAAATACCTACAAGATCTCTATCAAGCATTCTTACAACTACAATACCCACTTGCTGAAGTGAAGAAACAGATTGACAGAGCCAGAAGAGTACCCAGAAGTCACCTCCTACAGGACAGGCCCAACAAAGAAAATAACAGAACGCCACTAGCCATCACCTTCAGCCCCCAACTAAAACCTCTCCAGCGCATCATCAAGGATCTACAGCCTATCCTGAAGAACGACCCACCACTCTCAAAGATCTTGGGAGACAGGCCAGTCCTTGCTTACAGACAGCCCCCCAACCTGAAGCAAATACTCACCAGCAACCACACACCACACAACAGAACCACTAATCCAGGAACCTATCCTTGCAACAAAGCCCGGTGCCAACTCTGTCCACATATCTATTCAGGGGACACCATCATAGGGCCTAATCACATCAGCCACACTATCAGAGGCTCGTTCACCTGCATATCTACGAATGTGATCTATGCCATCATGTGCCAGCAACGCCCCTCTGCCATGTACATTGGCCAAACTAGACAGTCTCTACGTAAAAGAATAAATGGACACAGATCAGACATCAAGAATTATAACATTCAAAAACCAGCTGGAGAACACTTCAACCTTTTTGGTCACTCGATTACAGACCTAAAAGTGGCAATTCTTCAACAAAAAAACTTCAAAAACAGACTCCAACGAGAGACTGCTGAATTGAAATTAATTTGCAAACTGGATACAATTAACTTAGGCTTGAATAGAGACTGGGAGGGGAGGGTCATTACACAAAGTAAAACTATTTCCCCTTGTTTATTCCCCCCCCCATCTCCCACTGTTCCTCAGATGTTCTTGCCAACTGCTGCAAATGGCCCACCTTGATTATCACTGTCCCCCCGCACCCGCTCTCCTGCTGGTAATAGCTCACCTTAAGTGATCACTCTCATTACAGTGTGTGTATGGTAACATCCATTGTTTCATGTTCTCTATGTATATAAATCTCCCCACTGTATTTTCCACTGAATGCATCTGATGAAGTGAGCTGTAGCTCAAATAAATTTGTTAGTCTCTATGGTGCCACAAGTACTCCTTTTCTTTTTGCGAATACAGACTAACACGGCTGCTACTCTGAAACCTTTATTTTACTAGTGTTTCTTGTTTACAGTTAGAAAAAAGCAACTCTTAGGTTCTTCACCATGTTCTCATGGAAGGGCTGTTCTACAGCATGGAGATAGGTTTGGAGGGAGTATGATACATTTGGGGCAGATTTTTCCAGTGGATGCCTTGGGGGACAGTATTTGTCACCTTCAAGTCCTCACCTTTCCTATCCCCACTCACTACATGCAGATACCTCCAGTGATGAGCTGCCAAAATCTTAACAACCAGGTCCCTATAAAAAGTTCTGATTTAAGGAATGTGTCACAGTATGTATTTTTTGTACCAACAGGGTTACCATACGTCCGTATTTTCCCGGACGGCGATTTAAGAACCAAAAAGCCTGACATGTCCAGGAAAATACGGGTGTATGTTAACCCTACCTAAAGTTCTTTTTTAAAAAGATGGGCCTGAACTAGAAATGAGCTCTGTTTCACATGTGTGGGTCCCAACCACTCCCTGGGGGTGTGCTAGGGTGACCAGATGTCCCAATTTTATAGGGACAGTCTCGATTTTGGGGTATTTTTCTTATATAGGCTCCTATTACCCTCCACCCTCTGTCCTGATTTTTCACACTTGCTGTCAGGTCATCCTAGGATGTGCACATGTGTGGATCCCAGCTGCTCCCTGCCCCCCTCATTGAAGCAGATGTGCAAGGTTACTGCCCTGGGAACTGCAGGGCACCAGTGGATGCGGGGCCAGCTGCAGACAGGGACGTGGGGCAGGGCTAGCTGGAGGCAAGGGGTGTGGGGCTGGCTGCGGGCAGGGCAGAGGGTGCGGAGCTGGCTGGAGACAGGAGGGTGCGGCGCTGGCTGGAGGCAAGGGGGTTTGGGGCTGGCTGGAGACAGGGCAGGGGCTGACTGGAGGTAGGGGCTGGCTGCAGGCAGGGTGTGGGGTGCGGGGCTGGTTGCAGATAGGGGGTGTGAGGCTGGCTGGCTTTGGGCAGGGCAGCAGGGGGGTGCAGCAGGGATTGGCTGGAGACAGGAAGTGGGGGGCTGGCTAGCTTCGGGGAGGGGTGTGTGTGTGGCAGGGTTTGGCTGGAGACCGGGCAGGGAGTGCGGCAGGGGCTGGCTGCAGGCAGGGGTGCGTGAGGAAGGGGCTGGATGTGGGCAGGGGGTGCGGGGGTGGCTGCGGGCAGGGCAGGGGGTGTGGTAGGGGCTGGTGCAAGCAGGGGGTGGCTGGAGACGGGGGCTCGCTGCGGGCAGGGGGAGAGCAGCAGGACGCAGTCCAGGCCCAGCAGAGCAGCTGGGGACCCACCAGGCAGCAACGGGAGCCCCAGGGCCAGGGGTCGGGGGGAGCAGCAGCAGCAGCAGCAACAGGGCTTGTGCCCAGGGCCAGGCGGCAGCCCACATGTTTCCCGCAGCGCAGCGCCCCCGGTGGCCGGGGGAGGAATTACATCACTTCCCGGCCGGAGCCCATCAAAGCCTTAGCGCCCCCTGCAGGGAAGCAGGTTAACAACCGGTTCTAAAACTGCTTCAAAATTTAAGAACTGCTTGGCACAAACCAGTGTGAACCGGCTCCAGCTCACCACTGGATAGCTCCCATCCATGAAACTCTGTGGGGTCTGGGATGACGGAAGGGCAAGTACTTCAGAGGCAGGTGACCATCATTTTCCGTGAAGAAGGTGAGAGCTACTTGTGGCGGGTCCCTGATTACCCTCTCCATTTCTTCAAACTAACAGTAGGGGAAATATAGAGCAGAGCGAGAGAGGGTTGGCAGTAGTCAGAGAAATGAAGGCAGTACTAATAAGAACAAAGAAGTAGGAATTTGTGGAGGGCATCAATTCAGGACTTGCAAAATATTCAACTAGACAAATTGAGAGTTGTATGGGGTCCTTCATTCAGTTTCATTCTCATCATTTATGATCTCACAATGGAATTATAACCCATGAGTCATCTTTGCCTGCTTGTTTAAGCCTATATGTAATCAATAGGTCTGTTAACATTTATCTTATTGCCAGCGTTTTTATCATAACCCCTTTGTTAGAAATTAACAAGGTGACTCCAAAATTTCCCTCAGTTTATCATAATCAGTTTTTCAGTTTGTGAAAACTTTTTATGTGGGCTGAGTAAACATTTCACATGCTACATATTGTGAAGATTAAAATGCTTTGTGATTAAATTATGGTTTGTGATTCTTTTGTGTGGGTTTTCAGAAGCCTTCTCTTTTGGCAATTGTGTATATTTAAATGTGATTCTTTGAGAGAGTATTCCTAGTTGATTTTTAACCCTTGCTTTTCTTTTTATACTTCTGCCATCTCCCCAATGAAGGGCAGATGACAATGATAACTTGAAGAGCTATTGATTTAATAAAAGAACTCTTTTTAGCAATCCTTTCTGAGAAGTTGCAGGTGACATTTTGAGAGAGTATTGTCTAGTGGTTAGAAAAGGACAAGCAGGCATCAATTTGGCATTCCTGAATCCCAGTCTCCACTACTGACTCTTGTGAAAATGGCCAAGTGTCACTTTCTGTTCCTCAGATTCTCCATTTGTCAGATGCATGTAATATTACTTATCCCATAGGGGGTGAAGGGCCAAAGTGGAGCTTGATTAGATTTTTATTTTTTGTAAAGACTCTTGAGATCCTTGGATGAAGGAGCTATATGTACAAGTGAAATAAGTACTACTTATGGCTCCAGGGTCACTCAGGAGGCAGCAGTGATTGCTTAAGATCTCTTATTGTCCTGTAGTTATCATGCTCATATTAATAAATCCAGCTGAAATTAATAAATTTACCTGTTTGAGGTCTAATCATCTTTCAGTGTGGCCACATGAAGTCAATAGGAATTTTGCCACTGAGTTGAAAGGAATAGGAATGGGCTCTGATACTGTAATTAACTTCTAGATCAGTGGTTCCCAAACTTGTTCTGCCGCTGTCCAGGAAAACTTGTTCTGCCGCATCCGCAGGTTTGGCCGAGGGATATACTGGCTGCCACTTCCAGCAGTTCCCATTGGCCTGGAGCAGCAAACCGTGACCACTGAGAACTGTGATCGGCTGAACCTGCAGACACGGCAGGTAAACAAACTGGCCCGGCCTGCCAGGAGCTTTCCCTGTACAAGAGGTGGAACAAGTTTGGAAACCACTGTTCTGGATAATTGAGAACCCTATGGATAATTAATTTTAAGAATTTCTTGGTTGAGAAGCGAATAAAGAATCTATCTAGCCTTAAGTTAAATATTTTTATGAAAGAAATCAATATTCATTTGTGTTTGCCAAGCATCAGTCAAGAGTCCTATATTTTTCCTGCATGGGTAGCTTCCTTGCTTACTGAAAAATAAAATGTATAAAATTTGCTTGGCTTCCATGATGTGACTGTTTGACATCGCCCAGGATAATTGGATTTTGTAGCACTGTAGACTTCAAGATGTATTTTAGCTAAATTGGGCTTTATGTTTATACATCTATATTTCTGAATCTTCAAGAAAAGTATTTTCCTAGTTGAATGATTCATGAATATATTTAATTATCTGTAATGCAAATTAAAATTTCGTTTGTCAAAACTATTAATGAAGAATACCATGCATAAAAAGAACATATCATATGGCAAATAAAAACAAAAATCATAGAAATACAAGGAAAAATTAATCTAGGCAGCTGAAAACAAAATCTAAAGGAGTATGTAAACTAAAATCTAGATGCTCAGTTGCGATGGGAATTTGGGTTATATTTATATAACTATCTAAAGGGACAGAGAGATAGCCAGACATATGAGTACATGGATAAAAGGCAATATGCAAATGAAAGAGAGGTTCAAGACAAATGCAACAAACCACCATAAAACAAGGAATTTAAAATAATGTAATTAGAGAATGGCAAATGCTGCACAAATATATCATCAACATTGTCAATAAAATTTTGCATAATCTATTTAATAATATCCATAAGCTCTTTCATTCTCTTTCCACAAACATTCATACGAGCCATTTTTTGTTCTCAAAAATGCCAGAAAGACAAGCCATTATGAATAAATACAAAGACACTTTATGTATAAGAACAAGTGTTCACAACAAGGTGTCCTTTTCTGCTATCTTGAATATTTTGTGTAAGTCTCCATGGAGTAGAAATAGTGCCATCTATCTTAGCCAACAAATCACATTAGGTATAGAGAATACATGAACCAGTCATGGCAAACAGTTTGTGAGCAATCTGTCAACTGAAATACATCCGTGTAAACCTTCACTGAATAATTCTATATAATAAAAACATTCATGAAAAATTAGTCGGCTTATAGAAGATTTGAGAAACAAAAAAGGAATTAAAATGCTTGTATAAATTGTTGCTGTGAATAATAATTCATACAATTGTAATGATGTTTCAAGAAATCACATATGAGGAAATTAGAGACAGAAATTATTCACCAGACTCATCCAGTAGAACCCCATTGCTTTAGTTACTGTCTTAGGCCTAATTCATCAAGCTCATAATTCAAGCTCATAAGCACATGCTTAGGTCCATCTCTAGTCAGTATTGCTTTTGGGATAGACTTTGGGCCTATATTGGACTTAAATGAACTTGAGCCACCAAATGTAGAACAAAATAAAACATCACTGATAGCCCAGATTTTCAAAAGTGACTAGTGAATTTGAGTGCTTCATTTTTAGGGTGTCCATCCTGAGTAACTTTACGAAAACCTGATATTCAGAGAATGGGTCCCAAAAAAGAAACATAATCGTAGTTATTTGAATGACAAAGTGTTATTAAAGGGTATTGAAATACTATTGTACTACCTGTGGGGAACAACAGAAATATATTGTCTAGCCACCAGTGTATTGATTTTGATAGCAATACTGCTTCTTTGGGAGCAGTACAGTGCCGACAAACCATCATTTCAGAAACTGCAATGTCACAGCTGGAAGCATTGTCTTCCAGACAAACTACTTTAATGACTGATGTAGAAAACAAGTTAAACAAACAAACGGTATCAAATATCAAAGTGTCAACTCTACCAACAGGCTGGTAGGTTAGTAACAGGCAGTCCTATATTCAAAATGTATCAAATGTTGCTGCTTCATTAATATATAAAATAAAAATAATGGCAATGAACAAAATTAAACAAGATGAATGGTAACAGATATAGATAAAAGAAAAGCAGATTTTCTTTTTCAGACTGTTGCATTGTTAGAAATAGATGAGACTTTAAAATATCTCCTAATGTTTAGATTTACATTTTTGGTGTATATTTTGGCCAGTTACCTGACCTGTAAATTACCTGCAAACAGTATGTGCATAATTCAGATATAAAACTTTCTTAACAATGTAGAGGATGCACAGATATATGACAAAATGCAAATGAAAGAGAGGTTCATTATTAAAAGGACAAGCTATACATAAGAGGTCAAACCCTGATACCCTCATTCACAATTACTAGTGCTGCATACCACAAGAAAGCAGTGGAATTTCTTGTGGGGTAGAGTACTACCCAACATGAGTAACGGTATCAGAATCTGGCCCTAATTATATTGGGGCAGCAACAGAAACATAAGAAAACCCCATCATAGTATTGTACTTTGTTGGGAGAACTACATTTAAAAAAATAATGAGAAAAACTGAATGCATGAGCTTATCTCTCTGTCAAAGCACCAAGGATGTAACAGACTAGATGAACACATGAACGGCCCAAATTTAATAAATACAGTGAACTGGCCAGTCAATATGTTGCTGCGAGCATCTAAACTGTGGATTTTTTGGTTTGTGTGGTTAAAATTTTTTTTCTTTCTACCTAATATAAAAAAAACCATAGAAACAGTATCCTCTAATGATCTTTACTCTAACCAAATATACGTTCATTTGTTCACTCTACTACAGGTTATCAGTTAGATACAAGAATGGCCATACAAGGTCAGACCAATGGTCCATCTAGCCCAGTATCCTGTCTTCCAACAAGGGCCAATGCCAGGTGCTTCAGAAGAAATGAACAGAACTGGTAAACATCAAGTGATCCCTCCCCTGTCACCCATTCCCAGATTTGGGCAAAAAGAGACTAGGAAGACTTCAGAACATGGTTTTGCATCCCTTCCCATCCTGGCTCATAGCTCCATGAACTTATCTGGTTCTTTTTTGAACCCTGTTATAGTCTTGGCCTTCACACAATCCTCTGTCAGAGTTCCACAGGTTCATTGTGTGTTGTGTGAAGAAATACTGCCTTTTGTTTGTTTTAAAGCTGCTACATATTAATTTCATTTGGTGACCCCTAGTTCTTTTGTTATGAGGAGTAAATAATTTCTTATTTACTTTCTCCACACCAGTCATGATTTTATAAACCTCTATCAGATACCGCTTTAGTCATTTCTTTTCCAAGCTGAAAAGTCCCAGTCTTATTAATCCCTCCTCATATGGAAGCTGTTTCATACCCCTAATCAATTTTGTTGCCCTTTTCTGTACCTTTTCCAATACCAATATATATATTTTTAGATGGGGCAACCAGATCTGCATGCAGTATTCAAGATGTGGGAGTACCATGGATTTATATAGAGACAATATGTTTTTTTCTGTCTTATTATCTATCCTTTTCCTAATGACTCCCAACATTCTGTTCACTTATTTTTCAGAGAATTATCCACAATGAGAGCTCTTTCTTGAGTGGTAACAACTAATTATGACTCCATCATTTTATATGTACAGTTGGTATTATGTTTTCCAAGGTGCATTATTTTGCATTTATCAACATTGAATTTTTTCTGCCATTTTGTTGCCCAGTTATCCAGTTTTGTGAGATCCCGTTGTAACTCTTTGCAGTTTGCATTGGACTTAAGTATCTTTTGTATCATCTGAAAATTTGGCCACCTCACTGTTTCCTCCTTTTTTTAGATCATTTATGAATACGTTGAACAGGACTGGTCCCAATACAGATCCCTGGGGAACATCACTATTTATCTCTCTCCATTCTGAAAACTGATAATTTATTCCTACCGTTGTTTTCTATCTTTTAACCAGTTACTGATCCATGAGAGGACCTTTCCTCTTATCCCATGAGAACTTACTTTGCTTAAGAGCCTTTGGTGAGGGACCTTGTCAAAAGTCCTCTGAAAATCTAAGTGCCCTATATCCACTGAATCACCCTTGTCCATCTGCTTGCTGACCCCTCAAAGAATTCTATTAGATTGATGAGACATGATTTCCCTTTACAATAACCATGTTGACTCTTCCTCAACTCTTCATCTATATGTCTGATAATTTTGTTCTTTGCTACAGTTTCAATCAGTTTGCCTGGTACTGAAGTCAGGCTTACTGGCCTGCAATTGCTGGGATCAAATCTGGAGCCTTTTTTAAAAAGTGGTGTCACGTTAACTATCCTCCAGTCATCTGCTACAGAAGCTAATTTAAATCATAGCTTACATACCACAGTTAGTATTTCTGCAATTTCACATTTGAGTTCTTTCAGAACACTTGGGTGAATACCATCTGGTTCTGGTAACTTATTACTGTTTAATTTATCAATTTGTTCCATAACCTCCTTTTCTGACACCTGAATCTGGCACAGTTCCTCAGGTTTTTTTACCTAAATAGAATGGCTCAGGTTTGGGAATCTCCCTCACATCCTCAGCCATGAATAGCGATGCAAATAGTTCATTTTTTTCTCTACGATGGTTTTATCTTCCTTGAGTGCTACTTTAGCATCTCAATCATCCAGTGGCCACACTGGTTGTTTAGCAGGCTTCCTGCTTCTGATGAACTTAAAACATTTTTTGCTGTTACTTTTTGCGTCAGTGGCTAGCTGGTCTTCAAATTCTTTTTTGACCTTCCTAATTGTATTTTTATACTTGTCTTGGTAGCGTTTGTGTTCCTTTCTGTTTCCCTCAATAGGATTTACTTTCCACTTTTTAAAGGCTGCCTTTTTGCCTCTAACTGCTTCTTTTACTTTGTTGTTTAGCATGGTAGGACTTTTTTGGTCCTCTTACTATGTTTTTTAATTGGAGTATACATTTAAATTGAGTCTCTATGATGGTGTCTTTAAAAAGTTTCCATCTAGTTTGCAAGCATCACTTTTGTCACTGTACCTTTTTATCTCTGTTTAACTAACTGCCTCATTTTTGTGTACTTTTGTGATGGGTCGTCCTTCAGGATAGGTTGTAGATCCTGGATGATGCGTTAGAGAGGTTTTAGTTGGGGGCTGAAGGTGATGGATAGGGGCATCCTGTTATTTTCATTGTTGGTCCTGTCCTGTAGTAGGTGACTTCTGGGTACTCTTCTGCCTCTGTCAATCTCCAACACATCATCAAGGATCTACAGCCTATCCTGAAGGACAACCCATCATTCTCACAGACCTTGGGAGACAGGCCAGTCCTTGCTTACAGACAGCCCCCCAACCTGAAACAAATACTCACCAGCAACCACACACCACACAACAGAACCACTAATCCAGGAACCTATCCTTGCAACAAAGCCCTTTGCCAACTGTGTCCACATATGTATTCAGGGGACACCATCATAAGGCCTGATCACATCAGCCACAATATCAGAGGCTCGTTCACCTGCACATCTACCAATGTGATATATGCCATCATGTGCCAGCTATGCCCCTCTGCCATGTGCGTTGGTCAAACTGGACAGTCTCTACGTAAAACATAAATGGACACAAATCAGACATCAAGAATTATAACATTCAAAAACCAGTTGGAGAACACTTCAATCTCTCTGGTCACTCGATTACAGACCTAGAAGTGGCAATACTTCAACAAAAAAACTTCAAAAACAGACTCCAACGAGAGACTGCTGAATTGGAATTAATTTGCAAACTGGATACAATTAACTTAGGCTTGAATAGAGACTGGGAGTGGATGGGACATTACACAAAGTAAAACTATTTCCCCATGTTTATCCCACCCCCCCTGTTCCTCAGACGTTCTTGTCAACTGCTGGAAATGGCCCACCTTGATTATCACTACAAAAGGTGTTCCCCCCCCCACGCTGGTAATAGCTCACATTAAGTGATCACTCTGGTTACAGTGTGTATGGTAACACCCATTGTTTCATGTTCTCTATGTATATAAATCTCCCCTCTGTATTTTCCACTCCATGCATCTGATGAAGTGAGCTGTAGCTCACGGAAGCTTATGCTCAAATAAATTTGTTAGTCTCTAAGGTGCCACAGTACTCCTTTTCCATTATTCTGAGTTTTTGTTATTTTTATAGCCTCTCTAGTCTCCCTGAGCATTTCACAGTCACGATCACCATCCTGGTCAGGTGATCTCTAGTAGATCCCTACTGCTATATTCTTATTATTCAGTCATGGAATTGCTATCCATAGAAATTCTATAGTACAGTTTGGTTCATTTAAGATTTTTATTTTCTTTGACTCTATGCTTTCTTTCACATAAAGTGCCACTCCCCCACCAGCATGACCTATTCTGTCCTGATATATTCTGTACCATGGTATTATTGTGTCCCATTGATTATCCTCATTCCACCAAGTTTCTGTGATGCCTATTATACCAATATCTTCATTTAATATGAGGTACTCAAGTTAATCCGTCTTAGTAGTTAGACTTCCAGCATTTGTATATAAGCATTTAAAAAATGGTCACTTTTTAGCTGTCTGCCATTATGTGATGTAATTGAATGAGGCTCTTTTTCATTTGACTGTTTCTCATCAGATCCTACCATATTTTACCATCTTTGTTAGGAGTATTAGTGCCAATGTAGGATCCAGGCCTATGGTTTCACCTGAGATAGTACTTTGAGTTCTCCTTGTTTGGTTTTGGATATATATACATTTTTACTAATATGTGTGAACTTATTCTGGCTGGCTGGTGAATCTTGCCCATGTGCTCAGGGTTTAGCTGATTGCCATATTTGGGGTCGGGAAGGAATTTTCCTCCAGGGCAGATTGGAGAGGCCCTGGAGGTTTTTTCGCCTTCCTCTGTAGCATGGGGCATGGTTGACTGGAGGGAGGCTTCTCTGCTCCTTGAAGTTTTGAACCATGATTTAAGGACTTCAATAGCTCAGACATGGGTGAGGTTTTTCATAGGAGTGGGTGGGTGACGTTCTGTGGCCTGCGCTGTGCAGGAGGTCGGACTAGATGATCAGAATGGTCCCTTCTGACCTTAGTATCTATGAATCTATGAATCTATGAACAAAGGGATTCTTACTAAGAACAAAGACACTGTAAATGTTGATTTTGCCTAAACCAGATGGGTTTGTTAGTATAATGGAAATAGATAAGAACAGTTAAGGTGTTATTGGACATGGTGAGAATGCCTCAACTCTTTATCTCAAGGCAAGGTCAAGCAACCAGTCAGGAGGACAAGGGAAGGGGGAGGGGGTAAAACACTAAAAGACCAGAGAAATGCCTGCCCCTGACCGGAGTAAAACCTCACTCCTTACCCCTCCCAGGTACAAAAGGGGTGGGAATGAAGACCCTAGCCTGACGACCCCCCAAAATGGAACATGACCATAAGGGGTGGGACTGTGGGCATGTATTTCAGGTATAATTATGCCTGCTAAGGAGGGGGGAGTGGGGACACTGGAAAACAGGGCTGTGCTGTGTCAGAGGTATGGTATACATATGCCTGCTGGAAATTAACCCTAATAAACATTGCATTGCTTGCACTTCGGATTTCTGGTCTGCTTTCTGTCTGCGTGACAAGAACCGGGATAGAGGGTGAAGGGAAAGCCCTTTAACAATCTTCCATCCTCTACTCCTTACTAGGATATTGAGAATCTCCATTAATGGATCCTCCCCTATGTGATGTCTGTCCAAACCTTATGCACCTGTCAGCTTTCCCCCGACCCTTAGTTTATAAACTGCTCTACAAGCTTTTTAATTGTACATGCCAGCAATGCGGTTCCTCACTTTTCCCAAAAGGTTCTCCAGTTCCTAACAAATCTAAATCCTTCCTCTCTACACTGTCGTCTCAGCTGAGAGCAGCTAAACAATGTGGGTTTTGAGAGTTATGGGTTAAACATTGTCTTTATTGGGGACACTTCCTCTAAAACTCTAAAGCTGAAGAGAACTGACAAGAGAATGACAGTGCTATCATTGTCTTATCTTGTGAATGGATTCACTGGTCCATATTCTTTGCTGGTGTTAAAAGTCTACTAGTCTTTGAATATGTACCCAATGTCATCAAAAGAGAATTTGGACTGCTGGGTATATCTTGCAAATTGCTGCTGCAGATGTATTGCCAAACCCAGACATTCAAAACTCATTAGACAAAATCCTCCAAATCATGAAAATGGCTTATAATAAAAACTGCCTTCTATTTTTTTGAGCCTTTAGGGTTCATGTTTTCAAACTTATCTCAACAACAAAGATGGCTAAAAACTTGTGCTTTTTGTTTTATTTTTGTTTTTTAATGGAAGCGAGATTCTGATGTAATTGCATGACTCCAGAACCATTAAGTATAGCAAGATTTGTAATAAAATTGCAAGAGTGGGCAACACTGAAGAAGAAACTCAAACCAGGAGACAACAGGCAATACATGGGAGGTCAGAAGGAGGTATCCTTCTCTCTGCATCACAAGCAGTGAGACGTTCAGTTGTTACAAGCTTATCACATCTTGACATACCTTGTAAAAAAAAAGGTAAGTACTCAGAATAGTTTGATTCATTATTAGTATGGATGCCCAAATATATCTTTAATTACTACCATATAGAACAGCTATAGGCATAGGCAACCTTAATTCTAGCATTTCCTAATTTTGAGTGCTTGACTTTGAAACCTTAATAATGCCCTTTTAATAATTTGTGTGTGTGTGTAATTCAATCTATAGACTTTCATTTATAAAACCTAGGACTGATCTTAATTCCTGATGGCGCTCAGGATCTTGCAGGGTAGGAACTGCAAGTAAACTGCTAGCAGCAGACACTCCAATTCTCGTGGTGGTGCTACAGGGTTAACTTCAGAGTCTAGTCAGAAATCATTATATGACTATTTTACAAGTCAGGAAACAGATTCTCATATCCTTAAACAGATGTACAAAACTAACAATAGGCTTCTAAATCATGCTAATACATTTGAAATAAAAAGGCTTTGATTGCTTTGTACTTGAGTTACAGGAGACTGATTTATAAATCAGGACTTTGATACGGTGTCATTATGTTCAGACTTATAAAACTAGTGCTATTAATTCACAAAAAAACTGTATTAAAGTTAAACCCACAAAGCAAAAGTATTTAGTATTACAAATGAATTTTTATCCTTAAAATTCTGCCTACTTTTATGTCCTTAAGCCCTTTGTGCATCATTATTGGAGTATACATGGTGCTATACACATGATCATCCACTGTTTTGAAAGCCCAGCACAATATGGGAATACAATCCTTTATTTAGCAAGACTTTCATTACAGTTGGCATTAGTCCTGCCAGATTCAGTAGTGGAGGACTGGGCCCAACAAGAGCTAACTGCCAACTTAGAGCATCAATTGACTTTGTATTTCTCCATTGATTTTTTTCAGTGGAAAACTGGAGTACTGTAATTGTGAATCAGGCACTTCATTTTTGAACCCCTGTTTTGTACCACATCTTAATAGAATGCTTAAAGCAACAGTTGAAAAGTTCCGTCAAATTGTCTTCATTTGACTAACTCAGATAAGGTGAAATAATGAACAGAAATACTACAGGCATAACTCAGTATTAGTTAGGTTTGATAGCTGAGCAATGTTCCTTCAACATCAATATTTTCAATGCTCAGATTCCAGATCACACTAAAACCTTCTTCAAAGAAACTTCTGTTGCTGCTCAAGGACATGGATAAAAGAACAATGACATTATAATTTCGCATTCTAACAAATGCAGAGATAGATAATGCTTCATCAAAATTTTCCATCACAAATATTAGGAATTAATAAGCATTATGTAATTGCCTATGAAGTTTACTGTGTTGTGTTTTCTCATATCACATTGACATGCCACATAAAGCAAATTGAACAATGAAATATGACATGACAGCTGGAATATGAAGAGCTGAGTTATTGATTTGGGACTGAAGACAGCACCCCAAAGCTATAACACCAAGGAGATATAATATTCAGATGTCTATCCCATGTATTATGGTGGTAATACATGGGATAGATTACTTACTTTCTGAATTGCATTTGGGCAGCCTGACACTTCAGTGTGAATAGAAACAATCCTGTTACATTAATGCAAATACTGTATGCCCTTGATCACCATACTCCAAGGCAAGATAAAAAACTGCACAGTTATACAGTTGAATCCAAATCAATTATAGTGGAAAAGTTTGACAACAAAGGAAGCGTAATTGCTTACACTCATCTTAGGAGATCAAGGGCCAGATCCTGGCCCTCATTGTGTCTCTCAGACTGTGCTAAGGGGAGTAAATCTTCTCAAACAGGCCACTATGTCAAGTGTGGTGGAATTCCCAGCTGACATAAAGCTGGTGTAGGCAGATAAATGTTATCATCCTCTAGCCCTCAGCATACATTATTTAGAAAAGCAAAAGTATGCTACTCGTTTAATCAGAGCTCGTCTCCAAAGACATACTCAGTAGCAGCACAGGAAGACATGTTCATAGAAAAATGGTTTCAACTGGAATCCATTATATGGGATCTCTTGAAGCAAATTATTCTGTGCTCATTACCAGATCAGTACTCAGGGGTCACCAATGTGGTTAGATGTTTGGCTGCATTGTGTGTGTGTTCTCCCTGTGTGCTGTCCCAGCTGCGCGCAGACATCCAGCACAGCAGACCTTGAGCAAAATATCAAATGACCACAAGATATGTTAAGGTACTAAGGTGCTAGGCCAGGTTTATTGTCAATAAATCATGGTAATAGCACCTGGCAGACTCTATGAGGATACTAAGACATGTATGCCCCTGACAGCGGTCACAGCTCAGTGAATGGCGGGACTTTCCATTCCTCCCTCGGCTGGACAAAGCTCTGAGATACCTCTTTATATCCTGATACAAACAAGTTAGAACTGCTTCTGACATAGTTAGTTACTGCCTCCTGGTGTGGCTAGTTATTACCCATCACCTTGTACATGTTGGTTTGATCGATTGATTGATTGGTTGTCATTGTGACCTTATCTTTTAGGAGAGGAGTGTGTTCCTGTTATCCTTGGGGAATGTTTTTGTACCATCCTTGATATTGGGATGTTCTGGATGTGTTTGCATGAGTACTCTATGCTTAGCACTTCTTAGGAATGTGTATTTCTGCAATATCAGCCCTGTTCTTGCCTAATTCTGTGAACAGGTACTGCCTCATACCAGGCCAATACTACAAGGGCTTATGTCTCAGGCTCTCTTCCTACTATAAGTGGTTCATATTTGCTCCAAATAAAGTGAAAGGAGCTTTGTGCATACAGAATAATCATTTACTTAGCATATATCACTATATGTTTAATTTACACTATCAGGTCATCAGTGGTGAACTATTGGCCCCACTGAAATAAATAGCAAAACTCACATTGACTTCAAGAGAACCAAGATTTCACCCTGGTCACTGCTGTTAAGGAAAGGACCACAATGCTCATGTGGGAGTCATAATAAAGGTTCATTTGCAGCTTGTAAGGGAAACAGTAACCATATTTCCCCATTCCCATTAAAGACCAGTAGCTGGAAGAAGATAGCCTGGTGAGGGTGTAGATGGCTCAGTATGACACAAAACCATGTAGGTGTTTTAATTCCAACATAGTTAAAATGACAATAGCACAGATTGATAGACACTGTAATAGTGGATACCAATGAAGTCCCTCATTATGTGCAAGAGCCATGCACATTGATCCAAACTTCACTCACTCAATAGTCTCTTGCTCCAAACAGCAGAATGAAACCCCATGATCACAGCCCTACACAGGTGATGTCAAATGACCCAAACAAAAGGTTCCAAAGCAGCCCCCCAAACCCTAGGAAATTCAGTGCTATAGCCAAGGGTCAGGTCACAATGCCTCATGATATCCAGGGTGAGGCTCAGATGATCATGAAGGAGAAGTTAGGCATACAGACATATAACACTAATTGTCCATAACAAGGGGGCATACAGGGCAGCACAAGCCACCCGTTTCTGAGAAAAGCCTGCCCATGTATGCTCCCTTATCACCCCCTTCCCCTGAAATGGCAGCAGGTCTCACAAAGTTTTATTGTTGCCATGAGCTGACCTCTGTCCACCCACCTGCCACTCTCCCTTACTCCCTTTGCAGAGGGCAAAGCGTGCAGAGCAGGAGTGACTGCTTTTCAGTGCAGCATAATTTACAATACACATTGCTTCATAAATTGTGCTGTTCCAGACAAGTGATGGTACAAAAAATGAGATATATACATCTAATCGAGGCCCTTTAAATTGTATTTTCCATCTGTTTTCCATTCACTCTTCCCTGACAGCTTTTCAAATCAGGTTAGTATACCTTAGAATAACAATTGCAGTACTTTTAATATAAAGACTAAACCAGACATTTAGAGTTTCCATCTACTATTTTCCCCTTGAAACAAAGATTCTTTTCATTTGAGTAATGTGTGAAGAAGCCAACAATAGTAAAAATACAAGAACTGGTGGACATTTTATTCTTATTCTATGACTATACCTAAAGTAAGGATTGTCCAATGGTTAGGGCCATGGCTTGCAAGATCTCGGGTAATCTCCCTCCTCTCCTACAGACGTATACTGTGTGATCTTGGGCAAGTCATATAGTCTCTCTGGGAGGCCCTTCTCCATCTATAACATGTGAATAGCAGCACTTGTCTACCTCAGAGGAATGATGTGATGACAATTTCATTAAAGATTGAAACACTCAGATATTATGGTCATTGGGGCTATGCAAGTATCAGATAATTTACCCTTTATATAATGATACTATATAGCTCAATGGCTGCTAGATAGACCCAGAACTTGAAATATACAATATTCTGAATTCAGCACAGATTAATAGTGACTGAAAGTTGTTGCCATCTGACTGCTATTGAGTGGCTCTGGGGTAATAAGCTGGCAGTCTGTCCAGTTCCTAGTAGACAGATGTCAACATTACAAAAACCACCAAAATAACTGACACTAATTGACACCATCATTAGCAATCTAAGCACAGAGGCCAAGGATTTAATGGGCTTGGGGACTGAACTTTCCAGAGGTGGTTCTTCCTGATCACATTAGTTGGCCGGGGTGGAGAAATTTGCACTGCTGATGCTTGTGCTGTATCCAATCTGCAAATGAATAGACAATGTGAATCTCCATTGCTGGCAATCTGACAGCTTCCATGAATGCTAAATTCACTTGCAAAAATTAATTACACAGAAAACTGTTTCTAGAATATAACTGTCCTTTATACTGCTTATATAATACACATTTCAATATTATCACTGTGCAAACTTTAACACACTAGCTATTGCTCCCTTTTTTGTAAATTCTACTTTTCTATTTCCAGTACCCGTAGAACTGACTATTTTGGAAAGTAAGTATGTATATATGATATATATTTTCTTTCTTGGTCAAACCACTGTATCACATTATATGCAAGCATGGACAAAGCAGAGAAAGATTACTGTCTAGCTGTAAAATACGGAACTAGAAGACAATGTCGATTCATAGATTTCAAGGATAGAAGGGGCCATTGTGATCATCTAGTCTGACTTCCTGTATAACACAGGCCATAGAACTTCCCCCAAATATGCTCTTTTAGAAATAATATTCAGTCTTGATTTAAAAATTATCAGTGATGGAGAATCCATCATGCCCCTTGATAAATTGTTCTAGTTAATTACCCTCATTGTTAAAAAAATATTACACCTTATTTCTAGTCTGAATTTGACTAGTTTCAACTTTCAGCCTTTGAATTGCATTATACCTTTCTCTGCTATATTGAAGGGCCCATTATCAAATATTTGTCCACCTTGTAGATACTTATAGACTGTCATCAAGTCACTCCTTAACCTTCTCTTTGTTAAGCTAAATAGATTGAGCTCTTTGAGTCTATCACTATAAAGCATGTTTTCTAATCCTTTAATCTTTCTTGTGGCTCTTTGCTGAATTCTCTCAAATTTATCAACATCCTTCTTGTATTGTGGCCACCAGAACTAGACACAGTATTCCAGCAGCACTTGCACTACCGGCAAAATATAGAGGTAAAATAACCTCTCTATTCCTACTTGAAATCCCCTTGGCTATGCATCCCAGCATCATATTAGCCCTTTTGGGCACAGCTTTACACTGGGAGCTCATGTTCAGCTGATTATCCACCATGACCCCATTTTTTTTCAGTCACTGCTTCCCAGGATAGAGTCCTCCAACCTTCAAGTATGGCCTACATTCTTTGTTCCTAGAGGTATGCATTTACATTTATAATGTAAGAGAAGTGGATTTTTTTTCCTGGAGCTCTGAAAAGGTAGATTTCCTATTAGCCCCATTATTTCTTCATAAATTGCAACCCTTTAATCTTTATTATTACACTGATGAATGTGCTGGGACCCTAGTGCCTGTTCTTCTCCCTTTGCAGTTTGGCTTGATAAGGGGTGGATAGTTAGGTAAAAAAGGTTAAAGCCAGCTTTGTCTATTGTTGATTGCCTAGAGCTAGGAACTGAAATCTATACTTTTGCATCTAAGTGACCTGATTTTTAGAAGTGCTGGGTATCTACAGAGATTAACCTATTTTAAAAAGGGGGGCACTTGATTAGGTGCCAAATATTAATTTAGTTACCCTACTTAAGTAAGGTGACCATACATCCCATTTTGGCCAGGACAGTCCTTTTTTTAAGCCCTGTCCCGGTCGTCCTGACTTTTTTGGCAAAAGTGGGCATTTGTCCTGATTGCTCTTGCCAACTTGATCATTTGGCAAGAGCAAACAGGACAAATGCTAACTTTTGCCAAAAACCTGGGGTGTCGTGTGAGGGAACATGCAGGGGGCAAACAGAGATGCCAGCCCCATGAGATGTCCCATTTTTCCTTTGAGAAATATGGTCACCCTAAACTTAAGACACCCAGTTATAAACTGTTGGCCTTAAAATAAGCTGAAACTCAAATTTTACACAGTAGGGTGCTTACATCAATATATACATACTTTACATTTCTCTCTACTGATGTGTCATCTATATTCAATTCTCTTTTGTTTTATCAGTTTTCCCAAACACTATACAAAGAGACTATAATATAAAATGTAGTTTGACTTTCTCCATCTGTATGACCCAATGGTATAGTGACCTGAAGAAGAACTCTGTGTAAGTTGAAAGCTTGTCTCTCTCACCAATGGAAGTTGGCCCAGTAAAAGATATTACCTCACTTACCTGGTCTCACAATGGTATAAAGAAAATTAAAATATACGTATTGCTGTAAACTAGCTAAAATTTGATTTTCAGCTGCATTACTTTTTTGACTCACTAGGGCTTCTTATGTGTGTAATGTTACTCAGTATCCATTATTCAACAAAGTACTTTATTACTAGTCTCACTTAAAGCATGTGAATAGTCCCTGACATGCTTAAAGTTAAGCAGGTGCTTAAGTACCTTACAGGGCCAATGTTACAGAACTAGGGACTTGAATTGTATGAGATCATTGGATGCTCTGGTGTTCTATTTAGATTGGAATGTGGTCCCATTTTTGAAAGAATTTGGTTTCTTCTCCCCCACCCCGCCAATCCTTATAAATGACATTCCGTGCTTTTAATTTGAACATTTTCTAAAATCTTTGATGAAAGCATATAGGATGGTTCTTAAAATTCTCCAAGAAAACAAGCAAACAAATAGAAAGTCAAAATTACCACTCTTCTACATAAATCAGGAGCTTTGCCAAAGAAGAATGCTTGGGCGGAAAGGTGGCAACAATAATAATTATGTTTCCTTTACATGGTACCTTTCTCCCAAAGGATCCCAAAATATTTATTTAATCATCATTGTTACAAAGAGCTCTCAAACTGTAAGGGCTTTTATGAAAGACTCCTGTAGAAGACTGCATGAAACTCAATTCATCCATAAGCAAAAGGAAGAAGGGCTCAGAACTGACTTTGCCAGGATTCATACTAGTGGTTCCAGGGGTATTTCAAATCTATTGCTGAAATTACTCAATCATATCTTCATTGAGAGTATTTCTAGAAATAAAAGCAAGCAATTGAGCAATTCACTAGGCCATTCATTGGCCGGAGCCTCATACAACCATTGCAGAGAACAGCACACTTTGGAGAATACATTGGAGTTATATTCAGCTATTGGCATCATTACAGAGTGCCTCAGTCAGAATGAGAGATCACCTTATGGAACTAGGGAATAAGAAAATCAGGAGAATATCTGTTTGGTCCTATTTCTAATGAGGTCTGAGAGCCAAAAAACCTTTCCAAAAGTGGCTGCCTCAATGGTTAGAAATAAAAACTAAACAAAGCTTTATTAAGATAAATTTCATTCACTCTGCCCATCAGGTAACAGTGAGCCAAAGCTCATTATTATTCAGCATCCTCTGTTTGTTTGTTTTTAAATATTTTCAGCCTGTTGCAGTATCATCATGACATTGGAAAGACTTCATACATTCCAGGACTTTCCTAGGATAGTAGAAAAGGGATTTGGGGTTATCCAGATGCATAGGAAATGTCATTCCCAGAGATACAAGGAAACTAACGTAATTACCAGAGATGTTGACAGCCAATAGCACTGATACTTTGGGCCTGATGTCAATCTCAGATGTACAGGTTTTACAGTAGTGTACTGTAATTCCATTGACTTTCATAGAATTACTTCTTACAGTAACACCTCAGAATTATAAACACCTTGGAAATGGAGATTGTTTGTAACTCTGAAACATTTGTAATTCTGAACAAAATGTTATGTTTGCTCTTTCAAAAGTTTACAACTGAACGATGTCTTAATAGAGCTTTGAAACTTTACTATGCAGCAGAAAAATGCTGCCTTTAACCATCTTAATTTAAATGAAACAAGCACAGAAACAGTTACCTTACCTCAAATCTTTTTTTAAAAAAACTTTCCCTTTATTTTTTTTGCTAGTATTGTACTCTATTTGCTTTTTTTCTTTTGGTCTTTGCTTCTGCCTGATTGCAAACTTCCAGTTCCAAATCTGGTGTTCATAATTCTGAGATTCTACTGTATTTAATAATGCCAGATCCTGCACTACTTAACTTAGCAAGAGCATTGCTTTTTATTTCAGTGAGCACATGTTCAAACCCACATACTGATTTAAGTGAGATAGGATCAGGTTCTTTGAATTTGTCGAGGAGGCTCTACTATGCAATACAGTTCACTCCATTTTACTGACTTTATATTACGGCTTAGGTACCATACAAAAAGTGGCTTACTTTGATTCAGATTTTTGAAAGTATTTAGATGCCTAAAATTCAGACAGATGCATAGGAGAATTCACAAATCTAACTCCATAACCTCCATTCAATTTAGGATATGAGTTAGATGCTTAGACACTTCTGAAAAGATCCTTTCTGCATCTTTAAATACCAATCTTTTATAATCTAGCCCTTTGCCTCTAACTAGCAAGGCAAACCATCAAAATTAAGTTACTATAGCCATACTGTAAATTCGTTTACATTTATTATTTATTATTATTTATTATTATTATATTCTATTTGTATTCCAGGGGTGTCTAAGTTTCCAATTTGATAGGTTCTATACAAATACATAGGAAGTTACAGCCCATACTTCAAAGAGTTTACAGTCTAATAAGCATCTCTGCAACCATATGTGGGAGTAACTTTACACACACAACAAGTCACAGAATCATAGAAAAGTGGGGCTGGAAGGGATCTCAAGAAATCAACTAGTCCAGTCCCCTGCATTGAAGCAGGACCAAGTACACCAAGACCATCCCTGACAGGTTTTTTTCTAACCTGTTCTTAAAAACTTCTGATGATTGGGATTACATAACCTCCCTTTTCAGAGTAGCAGCCGTGTTAGTCTGTATTCGCAAAAAGAAAAGGAGTACTTGTGGCACCTTAGAGACTAACAAATTTATTAGAGCATAAGCTTTCGTGAGCTACAGCTCACTTCATCGGATGCATAACCTCCCTTGGAAGCCTATTCCAGTGCTTAACTGCTCTTCCAGTTAAGAAGTTTTTCCTAACATTTAAGATAAATCTCCCTTCCTGTAGATTTCTTGTGCTACGTTCAGTGGACATGGAGAACAATTGATCACCAGCCTCTTCACAACAGCCCTTAATATGTTTGAAGACTGTTACCAGGTCCCTCCTCAGTCTTCTTTTCTCAAGGCTAAACATGCCCAGTTTTTTAACCTTTCCTCATAGGTTAGATTATCTAAATCTCTGATAATTTTTGTGGCTCTCCTCTGGATTCTCTCCAGTTTGTCCACATCTTTCTTAAAGTATGGCATCCCAAACTGGACACATTACTGCAACTGAGGCTTTACCACAGTGAAGTAGAACAGGACAATTACCTCCTGTATATGACTCACCTCAATACCTGTTTTTGCAACTGTATTACATTGTTGACTCATATGCATTTTGTGATCCACTATAACCCCTAGATCCTTTTCAGTACTATCACCTACCCAGTTATTTCTCAGTGCTCCTGGTCCATTGTGATGGTCACTGTAGAAAACCTTCCAATATATGTTAATGGACACTATTTTATGCCCATTAATATCTTTTCTAATCTCTTTTATTAATCCTTTCAGAATTGCTTTGACTATCTCCCTTAGTATTGTATTCCAGTCTCTTGTAACTGTAAAATACACTTTACCCTAATGATAGACTCTCCACCACAGTTTCCTAAGTGGCTAGTTGGGAAAACATAATTTCTCTTATTAGGATAATGTATGATGCATAATCTTATCTCCATTCACCTTCCAATATCCTTTAGAACATCAGATGTAGTAGGAAGTTTTGCTGAAATCATAAATGCTCTGAGTAATCGTAGTGATTTCATCTTCATATGAAAGGCATACTTAAAAAGAGCGTTCTTATTCTAGGTAATGAACAACATCATAATTGATTATATTGCTGCAATAACAGTGTTATCATTCTGACAGAAAAGATTAGAAAGTTTAGAAAGTAACATGAAATGAACATCTCAGTTATGCCACCCAATGCCATGAGATGATGATCAAACAATAAAGTCCACACTAAAAAAGGAAAATACCACCTTTTGAATTTAGCAGTTGAGTGAGATTGATGAGAGCATTAATTCTATTACAGCATACAACACTGATGTTTTTGATAAACATTGTGTTTTAGCTTTTCCATTATAAATTGTGATTTGGGAGTATAACCTGGGGATTTTTAATCACATGGGCAAAAGCTCAGGATGTTATCCTTATATATTCTAAAAGTATCTTAAATATGTAAGCTTTGTTTATTTATAGTAACAAATATTATTGATTTGCTTCAGATGGAGTCCAAAGGCACAGGAAGGAATTAAATGGTATTAAATGAGGCTATTGATATATAATAGGCATCACAGAAACTTGGTGGAATGATAATAATCAATGTGACATGGTAAGATCAAGGTACAAAATGTAGAGAAATGACGAAGTAAGGTATGCTGATGGAGGAGTGTCATTATATGTGAAGCAAGCAGAGTCAAATATAGTAAAAATCTTAAAAGAATCAAACTGTAACACAGAATCTCTATGGATAGAAATTCTGTGCTTGATTAATAAGAGTATAGGAATATACTGTCGACCACCTGAGCAGGATGGTAATGGTGATTATGAAATGCTCAGGGAGATTAGAGAGGCTACAAAAACAAAAAACCCAATAATAATGGGGGATTTCAACTATCCCCATGCTGACTGGGCACATGTCACCTCAGAATGGGATGCAGAGATAACATTTCTAGACACCCTTAATAAGTACTGCTTAGAACCCATTAGGGGAGGGGCATTTCTTGATTTAATCGAAATAGAGCACAAGGTCTGATCCAAGAAGTGAAAATAGCTGAACCACTCTATAATAGGAACCATAATGAAATTAAATGTAATAACCTTGGATGGGAGAAATAGCAAACAAACCCACAACACTGGAACTTAACTTAAAAAGGGGGAACCACACAAAAATGAGGAAGCTAGTTAAATGGAAATTAAAAGGAACAGTCACAAGTGTGAAATGTGTGCAAGCTGCATGGAAACTATTTAAAAATACTATAACAGACGCTCAATCTAAATGGATACCCCAAATAAAAGAAATAGTAAGAGGACCAAAACAAATGCCACCATGGCTAACAAAGAGAGTAAAATAGGTATTTAGAAGCAAAATGATCCTTTAAAAATTGGAAGTCAAATCCTACTGAGGAAAATAAAAAGGAGCATAAACTCTGGCAAATCAAGTGTACAATTAGGCAAAAAAATAATTTGAAGATCAATAAGCAAAGGACACAAAAATCGACAACTTTTTTTGAGTACATCAGAAGTGGGAAGTCTGCTAACAATCAGTAGGGCCCCTCGAGTATCAAGGAGCACTCAAGGAAGACAAAACAGTTGTGAAGAGGCTGAATGAATTATTTGCATTGGTCTTCACTGAAGTGGAAATAAGGGAGATTCCCATGCCTGGGCCATCCTTTTTTAGGTGACAAATCTGAGGAGCTGTCCCAGATTGAGGCATCAGTAGAGGAAGTTTTGGAACAAATTGATAAACTAAACAGTAATAAGTCACCAGGATGAGAAAGTATTCACCCAACAGTTCTGAAGGAACTCAGATAGGAAATTGCAGAACTAATAACTGTGTGCTATGTAACCTAGCACTCAAATAAGCCTTTGTGCCAGATAACTGGAGGATAGGTAATGTGACATCCACTTAAAAAAAAAAGAAAGCATCCATATGTAATCCTGGCAATTACAGTCATGTAAGCCTAACTGCAGTACCAGGCAAAATGGTTGAAACTATAGCAAAGAACAGAATTATCAGACACACAGATGAACATGATATGTTGAGAAAAGTCAACATGGCTTTTGGAAAGGGAAATCATGACACACCAATCTATTAGAATTCTTTTAGGGTGTCAACAAGCATGTGGACAAGGGTGATCCTGTTGATATAGTATAGCTGGACTTGCAGAAAGCCTTTCACAAGGTTCCACACCAAAGGCTTTTAAGCAAAGTAAGCAGTCATGAGATGAGAGGGAAGGTCCTCTAATGGATAAGTAACTGGTTAAAAGACAGGAAACAAAGGGTAGGAATAAAAGGTCAGTTTTCACATTGGAGTGATGTAAATAGTAGGGATCCTCCAAGAATCTGTATTGGGACCAGTGCTGTTCAACATAGAATCATAGAATCATAGAATATCAGGGTTGGAAGGGACCCCAGAAGGTCATCTAGTCCAACCCCCTGCTCAAAGCAGGACCAAGTCCCAGTTAAATCATCCTAGCCAGGGCTTTGTCAAGCCTGACCTTAAAAACCTCTAAGGAAGGAGATTCTACCACCTCCCTAGGTAACGCATTCCAGTGTTTCACCACCCTCTTAGTGAAAAAGTTTTTCCTAATATCCAATCTAAACCTCCCCCATTGCAACTTGAGACCATTACTCCTCGTTCTGTCATCTGCTACCATTGAGAACAGTCTAGAGCCATCCTCTTTGAAACCCCCTTTCAGGTAGTTGAAAGCAGCTATCAAATCCCCCCTCATTCTTCTCTTCTGCAGACTAAACAATCCCAGCTCCCTCAGCCTCTCCTCATAAGTCATGTGCTCTAGACCCCTAATCATTTTTGTTGCCCTTCGCTGTACTCTTTCCAATTTATCCACATCCTTCTTGTAGTGTGGGGCCCAAAACTGGACACAGTACTCCAGATGAGGCCTCACCAGTGTCGAATAGAGGAGAACGATCACGTCCCTCGATCTGCTCGCTATGCCCCTACTTATACATCCCAAAATGCCATTGGCCTTCTTGGCAACAAGGGCACACTGCTGACTCATATCCAGCTTCTCGTCCACTGTCACCCCTAGGTCCTTTTCCGCAGAACTGCTGCCGAGCCATTCGGTCCCTAGTCTGTAGCGGTGCATTGGATTCTTCCATCCTAAGTGCAGGACCCTGCACTTATCCTTATTGAACCTCATTAGATTTCTTTTGGCCCAATCCTCCAATTTGTCTAGGTCCTTCTGTATCCTATCCCTCCCCTCCAGCGTATCTACCACTCCTCCCAGTTTAGTATCATCCGCAAATTTGCTGAGAGTGCAATCCACACCATCCTCCAGATCATTTATGAAGATATTGAACAAAACGGGCCCCAGGACCGACCCCTGGGGCACTCCACTTGACACCGGCTGCCAACTAGACATGGAGCCATTGATCACTACCCGTTGAGCCCGAATATTTATGAACATATTCATAAATGATCAGGAAAAAGGGGTAAACAGTGAGATAAAAAAGTTTGCGATAATACAAAATTTCTTAAGATAGTTAAGACCAAAGCTGACTGCTAAGAGTTAAAAAGGGGTCTCAGTAAACTGAGTGACTGGGCAACAAAATGGCAGATGAAATTCAATGTTGATAAATGCAAAGATATACACATTGGAAAAAATAATCCCAACTATACATACAAAATGATGGGGTCTAAATTAATTGTTGATCTTTGAATCATTGTAGATAGTTCTCTGAAAACAGCTGCTAAATGTGCAACTGCTGCAGTAAAAATAGCTAACAGAATATTAGGAACCACTAGAAAAAGGTTAGATAATAATACAGAAAATGTCATAATGCCCGTATATAAATCTATGGTATGGCCACATCTGGTATACTATGTGTGGGTCTAGTCATCCCATCTCAAGAAAAGATATATTAGAACTGGCAACAAAATGAGAGAAGGGCAACAAAAATGATTAGGGAATATGAGAAGAGAGTAAAGAGACTGGGACTGTTTATCTTAGAAAAGTGACAACTAAGGGGGGCTATGATAGTGATCTATAAAATCATGACTGGTGTGGAGGAAGTGAATAAGGAAGCACTATTTTCACCTTCACATAACACAAGAACAATGGGTCATCCAATGAAATTAATAGGCAGATGGTTTTAAACAAACATAAGACAGTATTTTTTCACACCATCCACATTCAATCTGTGAAACTGATTGACAGGGGATGTGAAGGTCAAAAATATAACTGGGTTCAAAAAATAATTAGATATGTCATGGAGGATAGGTCCTTTAATGGTTATTAGCCAAGATGGTCAGAGATGCAATCCCATGCTCTGGGTGTCCCTGAGACTCTGACTGCCAGAAGCTGGATCTGGACAATAGAGGATGGATCACTCAATAATTGCCCTGTTCTGTTCATTTCCTCTGAAGTATCTGGCACTGGCCATTGTTGGAAGACTGCACACTGGGCTACATAGACCATTGGTCTGACCTAGTATGGTCTTTCTGCTATTCTTATGTTGTTAGATTAAGGAACAATTCCTGTAACGTACACTCTTAAAAAGGCAAAACAAACAGTGAAAGAAATGTAGGAAAGGGGAAATGGCTACAACATTCAAGCAGAATGGTAATGTAGGAAAGTGGTCATGTCTTGAAAATACAATATTTTAATATTAAGGAGAGTATTATAATGCATGTGTCCAAGGGCACAAACGAGTCAAATGAAGCTTGCATGTGCAGCTTCAACTCTGGAATTTCCTAACTTTTGGTTGCTTGACGTTGCAACCTTACTATTCTTTTTACATTGTTTTTGCGTGTGTAATACATATGTACTATCCTCTATAATCATGCATTATAAAGGTGCCAGTCCTGACTCCATAATAGAGGTTGTTTTCCATTTTGTAGTTAAAGAAGGGATTCCAAAAAATACAATGTATCATCCCCCAAAATTACAGTATTGAATTTTTGGCCACAGAATGAATTTTCTGAAAAGTTAGAAGTAAATATGCTAACTAGTTTATGAGAAAAAATTGCAGGAGGCAGATTCTTAGCCAATGTAAATTGTCATAGGTCCCTTGTCTTTATGTGTATCAATCTTTTCTTTCTCCTGAATTATTTTAATACAGAACATAGACTCTTCTAACTTCCCATATAGTTAACTTATCCACAGGCTATATTTGAAGAAATTAATCTGTAATTCAACTAAGTTCTTCATAGAGCTGGTCAAAAGATTTCCAACTGAACAGTTTCCCAGCAGAAAATGCTGATTCCACAGAATCTAAATGGTCCACAGCTTCCCATTTCTGGTTCCCTCCTACCTGGGGAGCCATGTGTCTGAGTTCCTGGTTATCCAAATACCCAGACAACCAGTTCCCAGGCTGCCATCCTGGAAGGCAGGCAAGCAGCTGGGCCATCCAGCTCCCAGTTTCCCTATATAGCTAGCTCTTCAGCTCCGTTGGCTACCACGCTCCTTGGTTACCAGGAACCTCAGCCAGTCAGCTCCCCAGACTGTTGGATGGCTCTAGTTATTATTAATTATTGTTGTATCTAGTTAAGGTTATGTATGGTATAAACAATATGAAGGCAACAGATCCAATAACTCTAAAGAAGGCCATTGTAACATCAGAAGTATCTTATCCAATCACCACTCTCTTTCTGCAGCTGATTTTAATGTAACAATTCTATTAGATGTTCTAAATTAATGATTTCGGGAAAACTAGACTCATGTATCAAGAGTTCCCATTGGTAGAGTGGCTCAAGTGTCACTTTCATCTATGACTTCATCATGGGGAAAATATGAGAATAAAAATCAAAGTGTCTTTAAATATCAATTTAATCTAATTGAGACCACAAAAATTAAAATACCATAATCAAAATGTAGCCTTATTTTATGGTGTCACTGCCAGGTAGAGATAAGGCTGTATGTTGCCTTATGTGTACATTTCCATATCTTAAACCTGCTGGGATTTCATTTAAGGCCTTGCTACAGAGAATGGTATGTGAGGTAAACCAGGGTGTGCCTCTACTCCGCACTAGTTTGCTGTACAGTAATGCTACATGTGAACACTGCAACAGCACACTAGAATATTCATAGTGCGCTTTGACATACTCACATTTCAGCAGCTGGTCAAAGCACACTACTGAACTTATAAAAAGAAAAGGAGTACTTGTGGCACCTTAGAGACTAACAAATTTATTAGAGCATAAGCTTTCGTGAGCTACAGCTCACTTCCACCAAATGCATCCGATGAAGTGAGCTGTAGCTCACGAAAGCTTATGCTCTAATAAATTTGTTAGTCTCTAAGGTGCCACAAGTACTCCTTTTCTTTTTGCGAATACAGACTAACATGGCTGCTACTCTGAATACTGAACTTATAGTGTGTTATAGCGCTATCCATGACATTATTGTGCTGCAAGCTAGTATACTGTAGATTCATACACTGGCTTACCATGCACTAACTTGCCACGTAGACAAGCCCTTAGTGTAATCTTTCTCTGTATTTTCTGAGTTACTAGTGCTTGGTTTGGGGATAGTTACAACATACCTGTAATGTTTTTTGTCCTTTAAAATGATATCGTCTCTACCTTCATTCCATTTTAATGCAGTTTTTCACTTGAAATATGTACTACACTGATGTGCATTCATGCCAGTAAACTCACTTGCTAGAATAGTTACAGAAACCAAACACAATAGAGACATGAATACAGCCAAAGCAAATTAGTTTGTTTTTTTTAAATGAATGAATATTAGTGAGAAATTGTTTTCAGTGTAATCCAGCTCTAGTTTTGAGCTTGATTAGCTGTGATGAGAATGGATTTATGTTAGGTTGGTACTTTTCTAATACAAGATGCCATTTTTAAAATTACTGTTTGTTTGGCTACTCTGTCATTAAACCAAAGTCTGATTGGACTAGTCTTTGCCCATAAAATACTCCTGAGAGTGATTCTGAAAATTTTCATGAAGGTGATGTATGGAGAAGCTGGTACTCATATACTGAGACAGAGTCCAATACCCAAATCATGGCTGGCAGCAGAAGTTACTGATTGACTTATTCATTTTATGTGATACAAGAATGTGGTAAACTAATTGGAACTACAGTATTACAATTTGTAATGACTGTCTGCATAATTCTCACTAAGTAGGTAGTACTGTATATGCATTGCCCTTCCTTTCTTCATGTAGCAGTGGGAGTCAGAATGAGTTGATCACGGTCGTCTTTTCATATTGGACTTCTATGCAGATATTTATACATCATGGTCTGTCTACATAAGATCCTTATATGGCTCCGGTTATCACAATATTGGAGCACCTCATAGTCATTAATTTGACAACATGTCTATGGATAAGCCTACAGAGCAACTGGGAAGTGTAGCCCACTAAAAATAACAGCGTGGTTGAAGAGGCATGTGTGGTGGTTTGGGCAAGTCGCCCAGTTACAATCCTGCCCTACCCACTGGTAACATCCTCAGGCAGCTAGCCCAAGCTCTTGCATCACACTGCTATTTTTTGTGTGCTAGCTCAAGTAGAACTAATGAATGTATGTCTACCCCAGGCAGGAAATATACCTTCTAGCTGCTTTGTAACATACCTTATAAGGTAGAGAAATACTGGTATCCCCATTTTTAGATGGGAACTGTGTCATCCTTCCTTCATTAAGAAGACTTGCAATGTTTCACTAAGATTTTTTTTAATGGTCATAGAAATGAACTGAGGACACACTCAACTTTGCCAAGTTAATTTCTCAGATAAACAAAACCAGTAGACATCCTTGGAACTAAGAGGTAAAGTTGTGCAAATAACAGACTTTTCCATTCTCTGGCGGTTTGTAGGTTCAGTCTTGTTCAGATAAGTATGTTGAAGTTTAACTAAACTTTATCCAAATTCTTCTGGACTTCTAGGTTCTGTAAAGTTGGGCTGGAAAGTTCATGATAATAAGCTCATTTGTGAGATTTCAGGTACTTTCTGCTTCCAGTCAAGTCAGAAATACAGTGAGAAAAGCTTCTTTTATGATATTCCGGTCTGTCAATATCCTATAGTGAATGGAGTGCGAAATCGACAAGTATTTTTTAGAGAAAGTCATCACTTTTTTACATCAAAAATATTTGGTTCAAATTTGAACTCAACCTTTGAGATTATATTAATTTGCTTATCCTAATACCAAACCCTACAACGTTTCAAATGCTCATGAATTTATTCATTTAAGTATGAAAGTAAAAGTTCAAAGCATCTTGTTGGTTGCTAAGTACTGATGACTAGCAATAGCTAGGTTCATGTATCATACTCGATCCTTCACCTCCTATAAAATCCTCCTTAAAACACTTTTTCCATTAATACTTTCAGTGATGACTATACAAGAAGTCTTCACCACCTCACGGATGTACTGTCACATGGTCCACTTTTCTATGTTTTATGTTGTATTGTACACACTTTGAGCAGAAAATAATAAGAAAATGCTGTACTGCAAAGGCAAAAGTAGCAGCTATGAATGGCTCCTCTCTTTAGGCTGCCCCAGCTCAACAGAACTTCACAGGGGGTGAAGGTCTCTTTTCATTTTAAATATACCTTAAATATGAGTCACAAAACTAGAACAAAATAAGTTAACTCTATGTTTATCTACTGAAGGGGCCCAGGAAGCTGGCTGCTTCTTATCTATCCTATATGGAACCCATTGATGTGTCATCTGAATGCCTGTGTGGTGGTACTCAGTGTTGTTGTAGCTGTGTTGGTCCCGGCATATGCGAGAGATAAGGTGGGTTAGGTAATATCTGTTATTGGACTAACTGCTGTTAGTGAGAGAGACAAGCCTGGTGGTGTGAGAGGATACTTAGTAGAGAAATAAAAATTTAACTTAATTTTTAAAGTACATTTTCCTTCTCTCTTAAATTCTCTGCCACTTCCTGCTTCAGTGGAGATAACCCAAAATATAATCACATCAGATACTTAAAACAGATAGAGCTAACATAAGACAGCAAAACTTCCCTAAACAGGTCTTCTTTTTTGAAAAATAAGCTGACTGTGTTTTTCCACACAATACATACACTCTCTAACCATGACTGATCTTGGTGTCAGAGACAGCCTAAAACAGCTGCCTCCAACTGGCTGACTGTATGTCTGGCAAGCATGTGCACAAAAGGTGGTTTCTCAAGCAAGTGATCCATTTCATAATATTTAATATGCCCTATGCTTCTCTAATTTTTACTACTAGTTTACATTTGACAAATGATGGAAACCATTAGTTGTTGTCATACAAAACATACGGTCTGGGCAGTTTAGAGCAGACCTTGGCAAAACTGATTTATCAGTTCAGTGGCAGTTCTGAAATAAAAGGTTGGGGGGGGAATGTTTCAGGTCAAACTGAATTTGAATTATTTTGTAATTTGATGAACCACAAGTCATTTTCTGGATGAACCACATTTTGTTCAACCTGCAGTGTCTTGTTTCTGAGCATTTTTACAGAGTAGATTCACAAAACAGAGACAGTAGAGGAGGAATCTCCCCCCCCATCCCCTTTATAATCTTCGGCTGTAGGTTGTACACTCACCTAGGATGTGGGAGATGCAGATCTGAATCCCTGCTTTAAAGCAAGGATTTGAACCCAGGTCTCTTCTCTGTCTATGTGAGTGTCCTACATTCCAGGTGAGAAACTATTCTAGGGAGGGCTCTTAAGCTCTCCCATTGAAGTAGATATACTTTGTCTTAAAATACTTGAAAAGCCATTGAGCTGGAGAGAGCGTGAAGGGAAGAGTGCAATTAAAACTATAGCCTGGTGGTTAGAGTACTCAGATGGGAGAGGAAAGACTCAGTTTCCGTGCCCTAATGAATGACTACGAATTGCCACTATGAATGATAATGGTTAGTCATTGGGTCAAAGAGAGGGAGTGCAGATGTTACCTGGTGGTTAGGGCACTCACCTGCCATGTAGGAAACTCAATGCTGGAAAGATAAAATATCCTCTGATCAACATGAAAGCCTTTCAGAAAATAACATCCACTGTTGTGAGATTGCAAACAGGGCACACTGCAGCAATGAAAATCAACAGAGATGTAACCAAGCTATATCCATTTTGCCAGTTGTGTTGGGAGCAGGCTTTAACATGCTTTTGAATAGAATATGGTAAGGAAAGTGAAGCTCTTCCAGCTGAGCACCCTGAATCAAGCCCTTGCAAAAGGACACTGTAGGAGTTGCTGAATTCATTTCCAAACTTTATGGCCTCATATAATTACTGTGGGACAAGACAACAGCAACAAAAAAAACTTCACATTAATGTGAGGATAAGGCATTGACATTAGTGTCATAGTCTCCACAGTTTCAAATTAATTTCATATAGGATATAAATTCCCAAAAGAAAAAAATCAGTATTTCAGTCATAAGATTTGTCTCTTAGGAGGTAGGGGTAATTAATCCAGCTCTACCAGAAGTACTATACTAATGAAAATCAATAGAGTCTCTATAAATACAGACTATTAGCTTAAGGGTTGTCTAGTTTTTCTTTGTTACATTTAAAGGTCACTGTACTCCGATGATCCATAATCAATATCAAACTGAAATAACTGGTTTATAAATCTATAATAGTCAGATTTTTAGCTTTCACATCATTTTATGAAACTATTTTAAAATACATGGTATCCCCAACTAATCCTTGGCTTGCTGTGTGCAGTTCTTTTGTGCAATAGATACAAATTATCCATTTCCTGCTTAAGAATTTTGTTGCTTTCCTTCCCAAAAACAGTGTGAAACTACCAGTCTTTGCAATGCACATTGCATGAGTGAAACCTGAAATAGCTCTCTATGGTACTACCCCGGCAATATAAAACATCATGCCAATTGTCTGGGAGAGGGATAGAGCTGCATACAGTATATATGTGAAATATCACATTACTTTAATAAGAATATCTTTAATTCCTCAACATTAATTTTCATTTCCTAAAATTCAGACATGTTTTCCCTTTGCAGATAAAAATTGCATTGTGGGGCGCAGAGGTAATACCTGGAGAACAACCGTGGAGAAGACAAGAAAATTGGGTACAGCAGCATGAGCTGGGAATCAAGAGGCAGTAGAATGAATAAGTCTGATTACATTATCTACTCCCAGGATACAGACAGATTGAGGACAGAAAAATCAAGTTTGCTTGATGATGTAAGTCTACTTGACTGTACGCTTTTCTATTTAAGACTGTTTATTTACAGATACACAATGAAAACCAACACAGACTCAAGGTCTCAGAATAGCTAGATCACTTGGTAAACAACCCTTCTCACTAATTCCTCTCCCAAGCCAGTGCAGGGAAAAATCTCAAAAGGTTCAGGGGTTTTGTTCAGTTAATCTATTGAGCACTTTGGAAACTTATCCCGACTATTCAACTTTCTTGGGTAGACCTGCTGTCTGCCAGGCATGTTTATCTGCAGAGAAATCTGTCCTAAAATACTGGGAAAGATTTCTAAGAGTCAGTTATGTCCGGTGGAATCAAAAGGATAAAGGATTTAGACAGAATATACAGTGAGGAACAGCAGTTGGCTCTCTATAAAATCCAGAATGGTCCCCAGTCAGAGTGCTCCTGAGAGAGCTAACAGACAAACAGAAGAAGAATCTGCAATAGTGCTCGCAATAAAGGGATTCCAAAATAAGTTAAGGATTCCAGGAAGGAATCATCTCCCTCCTTTTAGGCTACATTGTCATAGTCCCCACTCTCCTGCACATCTCTATTCAGACTGTGACTCAAGGAGTAGAGATTAGAGCAGGAGCTACTCAACTACTACTACCCCCCGACACACACACAGTGAGCAAGTGGGAGTAGCCGGTGGTCAAGAAGTGGTTGGAGCCCTAGATCTCCCCCTTCTACTCAGGCTGAGTCGTTCAAGGGGGTGTTCCCCAGAAAGAAGATAAGGTACAACTCCTCCAGAGCAAGGAAAGATTTGGAATGGTGTTTGTCATAATTCATTCTCCACTCTGCTCTTGGGACAGTACAGCTACACACTACCCTTTACTCAGTGCATGTGGTAACTCCAATATCAAGGCCTTAATATTTTAAGACTTTCTGTTTTACTTCTTCCAAAAAACATTCTTAACTTGTTTGCATGATTTAATTTTTTCACTGCTTGACAAAACCAAGGTCACTTTATGATGCAATCTTTTGTCAATAGCATTTAATTTTATACACACTTTTTACACACCTTTACAGGACTGATGACTGAGGGAGTTCAAAACATTATATCTAGCTTGGAAAAGACTCCTTTTTCCATACACCTATTCATTATTTGAAGCCCTTTAGTCATTTTTTAGAAGAACAAGCCAATTTACCACTTATTCTGTAACCCTATATCCTAAATATTAACCTTTAAATGGAGCTTTTTCAAATACTTCCAGGAAATGCAAGTTTACCTTGGACATAGGATGTTCCATCATATTAATGAGGTTCTTAAAATCTATTGATTAGTTAGCAGTCTTATCAAGAAAATTGTAGTTTTATAAATCATAGAATCATGGACTATCAGGGTTGGAAGGGACCTCAGGAGGTCATCTAGTCCAACCCCCTGCTCAAAGCAGGACCAATCCCCAACTAAATCATCCCAGCCAGGGCTTAGTCAAGCCTGATCTTAAAAACCTCAAAGAAAGGAGATTCCACCACCTCCTTAGGTAATGCATTCCAGTGCTTCACCATCCTCCTAGTGAAAAAGATTTTTCTAATATCCAACCTAAACCTCCCCCACTGCTACTTGAGACCATTACTCCTTGTTCTGTCATCTGCTACCACTAAGAACAGTCTAGATCCATCCTCTCTGGAACCCCCTTTCAGTTAGTTCAAAGCAGCTATCAAATCCCCCCTCATTCTTCTTTTCCGCAGACTAAACAATCCCAGTTCCCTCAGCCTCTCCTCATAAGTCATGTGTTCCAGTCCCCTAATCATTTTTGTTGCATTCCGCCGGGCACTTTCCAATTTTTTCACATCCTTCTTGTAGTGTGGGACCCAAAACTGGACACAGTACTCCAGATGAGGCCTCACCAATGTCGAATAGAAGGGAATATATATGAAGTCATAACTCATTTTAATATTTGTTTCAAATTCATTATTTATGGAATTAGAAACATAGTATGATCACAGAATTTGACTGCAGAGAAAGAAGACAAGTTAGGAGTTTATATATATTAAGGTGTGATCTGAAGCTGTGCTTCAGTCAGGTGATTAACTGCAGGCACATGAGTAGTTCTGTTGACTTCAACATATATAAGTACCTTGCTGAATCAAGGCCATAGTCAATAAAGGGATTATGTACAAATGGAGACATGTTTTTTAATCAATTTACAGGGATTCATGTGTTACAAACTTGCTTTAAGGTGGCCAAAGAAAGCTGATGGAGAATTCACCCCATTCAACGTAATTCTCAGATGGCAGCAATCTGCTACAGGTGCCTCTTCTACCTTCTGTGCTAAGTTGCATCTCCTAACCCCAGTGAAAGGAGAGGGAGGCGATGATGGACAAGAGCTCCACAAAGCCTGCTTGTGTACTGGCATAAGTTAGAGCTGCTCCTTTGCAGCTTTCGGTTATGTCAGGGCCAGGTAACTGAGGATTAAGGAACTGGGGTGGAAAACTGGCCACAGTATCTCCTTCCTGTGATGTCTCTTTAAATCAGATCTGTTACTGAAACTATTTTACCTGATCTTGACTAATAAATGCCTGTAAAAGTGCCTTGTGCATTAGCAATCAATTGTCAGTTATGTGTCCGACCTCACAGAAATATGCTCAGCCTCTGAGAGCCACATAAGTTGTATCATTAGAGGGAGTAACTCCAAATTCCATGCCCTCTTTCAGGGTGAACATACAGATTACAAGTAGAAACTGACCCTGGGGCCCCTAGGTTCTGCTGAAGTGGAGGAGAAGGGCAGAAAGAACACTAACTTATGTGTATTATGGCACTATGTTGTGGTACCTTCCTCTCCTGAGGAGTCTTGAGTTGTCATATTAGGTCCAGGAAGCTGAATGCAAGTGGCACTGTTAGAATCATTGTTACCTGCATAAGTCTGCGTACTGATTCTGCTTCCATTCACATCACCAACAAAGTTCCCACTGTTTCCAGTGGTGTAGGAGCACACCCTTAGACTAAAGCATTACTTTAGATGGCTCTGAAGCATTTTGCTTAATACTCTCTGAGTGGAGTAGTCAAAATGACTGATCCCTGACTCTGCCCCTGTACTGACCAGCCAAACCTCAAATGACACCCCTTTCAAAGTCTATTGGTAGCTTATAACAGGGCATGGCTTCTCTCCAGCCTTCAGCCCTGCAGAAACTGCATGGATTCCATGTTCACTGTATTCTTTTATTTTAAGTTCCATCTACCATTTCCACAACAATCTCCATGCAACAGTCTATTTACAGTACCCCTGTGCTTTTTGGGCCTCTTCTCCAGACCTGAGGGGAATAGAGGCCACCCTCCCTTGAGGCTTCCATGTAACTAGGTTCACCTAGCCTACTTCACATAGCCTTTCCCTCCCTCCCCTTTTGGGGCTTCCTTCCTCTTTATCAGCCTTGGGACAATGAGCTAATTGACTCCTTATCCCATCCAGCTGACCAGCTTGATTGTCTAATTATCACTGCCAGCTTTCTCAAGGGGCACTAATTAACATTAGAGTGATGGTCCCCAGTTAGCTTCCAGTAACTCCCTGGCCAGATCCCTCTTGCTATGCTGCTACTGTAGGGAGCAGAGGGGCTGCTGGCCTTACTCCCAGAAGAGAGCAAGTTACCTCACTGTTATCCTTGGGGTCTCTCCTGGTTGGCTAGATGCGGCTGCTGCTGCCTTCAGGGAGAAGGAAGAAGAGCTGCCTCTGTAGTACATGGAGCTGCTGCTACTTGACTCAGTAGAAGGTGTGTTGCTGCAGGACTGAGTGACTGTATCATCTCTGCCTGTGTGGTGGCTGTTGTTGATGTGGGGAGGCGGCATGGAGCCCTCCCCTTATTCCGTCCACCAGCAGCATCACCACCTGCTCCAGCACCCTGAACACCATGCTGGGGCTGTTTCCTCTCCTTGGCTCAGCCACTTGCCTTGCCCTTTTACCATATGGGATTCTGACTGCAGCAGCAAGCTGGAACTATTGTTTGCAAGTTCACATGGGTGCATATGCCCCCCTTCCTCCCTGGACTTGCCTTTCCCCAATCTGTGCAAGCCTGGTGGGCTCCTCCCACCCTCTGTTTGCCTATCAGCCCCTCTGCAGAAGTTTACCCTTCTCTCTTTTTGCTGCGTGCCCCATCTGCCCACTGCTAGTCACCTTGTTTGTTGAGTCTCTCTCTCACACACACACACACACACACACACGAGTTCCCTTGCAAGTTTTCTTAGTTTGCCTGTCCCGCCCTTGTCCCTGGGAGTCTGTTTGTGTGCTTTTTCCTACTCCATCCCTGGACTGTTCTCAGCCCATTTCCCCCACCCCACTCTATCCCACTTGTTCTGTGTGCCCATGCCCTTCTCTGTGCTTGTGACCCCCCCTCCATTTTTGTTGCCCCCCTAATGTTGCTGTAGGCCCTTGTGACCCCTACCTGTTGGTGCCCTCCTCCCCTGCCTGCAGCCTAGCAGGAGGAGTGGTTAGCTGTCCCGCCTTCACCTTGCCCCCCCCTGAGGTGCTTGCTCTTGCTCCTGTCCCCTTTCCCTGAATGGCAGAGGAGACTGCAGAAGGGGGCCCCCTGGTTGATCCTGTTGTCCTCCCCACCTCCCGCTTGCTCCACCATCCACCCTTGTGGCTACCACATCAAGTGCTGGGGCTGAGTCCTTCACCCTCGCCCCCACAGGTGAGCACCAGCGGTGAGCATGGATAGAGATTCCACCACTGCCATGGCTTCTACCACTGCCATCCTCCAGGGAGCCCCTTAACTGGCAGAAAGGGCCAGGGGAAAAAGAAGGGCACGAGTCCTGCCCAGAAAGCAAAGCCTTCGGCTGCAGAGACCGCCCCCTGCCCCCACCACAGCCCTGCCATCAGCCACGGCTCCCCCTCCTCGTGATGTTGCCTCCACCACTTTTGGGAGAGCCCATGTCTCAACCCCCCCCAGAGCATATGCCATCATGGCAACCTCCAAGGTGTATGGGAAAGTTGTCTTCTTCCTGGCATCATAGGCTACCACCCAGGAGGCAGGGGAGAAGGGCCTTGAAGTAGGAGGCATCTATGTCTCACTTGAGCCCTTGGAGGACCAGGGAGAATGGGTGGTTTTCACTTCCATCCCACCCTTTCTCCCCAGTGCTGACCTATTATCCTTCTTTTGGAGGAGTTATGGAGTTATGGAAACCTTTATCCATCATCTGCCCTCTCCCATTAGACCTCCAGGCCCCCATCCTATGCCACGTCCTCTGGTTCTGCTGGCAGGTGTAAATCCAGCTGCTGCCAGCAGTGCCTGTTGGAGAGGCACTCAAGGGGTCCTTTCTGGTGTCCCATTAGGAAGCCCAGTACTGGATACACTATGCAAAGCCCCTGCTACACAACCCCCAGCTTGGTCTGCAGGCAGAGGAGTCCCCCACGGTGAGCCAGAGGTTGGTCCTGGCAGGAGCCACTAGAATCTGATTCCTCCTGAGTGGATTCCCTTGTGCTCAGTTGAAACATAAGACTCTCCACCCTTACTCTCCCTGGCATATACTCCAGGAAGTGATGGCAGCCTTACTACATGCCTTGCAGGCTTTCCTTAAATGGGTCCTGTTGGGAGGGTGCTCCCCCCTCACCCCTGACCCTCTGGACCTTGTTATCAGGTCCTTGCCCTGTGAGCCCTTCCCCCCTGGCCTTCTTCCCTCATTTCTGAACCGTGCCAAGAAAACACCTGTACACACTGGTGCACCATACTTTTCATTTCCTCACCCTCATGTCCCACCCTGACACCAAGTGACAGAACCTTTTGCTACCTGTGGAGGGTGAGAAACCCCGGTGGGCCAGCCTATATTCCACCTTGGTCCCATGGCCCACTGCGAATATCAGCTGGTGGCTCCTTTCTGGAGCGATGAGCATGGGCATGTACTTAGCACAGTTCACTCCTCTCCCTCCCCTGACACCTGCCCTTTTGAAGCATCAGGGAGACCCTGGTGCATGTCAATCTGGTGTGCGCCAGTTTGCAGCCCCCTTGCCCAGCTCCTCCAGAACCTTCTCCCTAGCTTCTGACAGCACCTTCCCCTGCACATTCTTATGAATGCACACCCTGTCTGTGTCCCATGAAATCTTGAGACCTCTTTGTCAACCTTCTGGCGCTGGCCAAAGTGGCCATCTATAAAACCAGAAGGAGGACACTGACCTGTGGGGGCCTATTCATTCATGCATCTGGGCAGAGTTACTTTGGGCCGCATCAGCTGGCTCCCTAGACGCCTTTGAGGAGCAGTGAACATTGTCTGGGGTTCTCTGTTTGGTGTTGCCATCTGATTCCCTGGTTATGGCCCTATGACTTTACTCCTGTCCCTGTTTTCTTATCAGTTGTCCCCCAAAATCATTTGCCCCAGGTTTAGTCACTCTGCCCCTTAGGCTGTGGGAGGGACCTTCAGATATGGGCTGGCTTGCAATCTCCCACTCCCAGAACTCAATAGATGTTCATCCCTTGCACTCTGTCACACAGCTATGAAGGAAGGTGAAAGAAACATCCCTCATAGTTATCTTTCTCTCATGGGTTCTCCTGAACCACATTATTTTAATACATATTGGCTTCCCTTCAAACTCTGCAGAAGGGAGCAGAGGGGTAAAAGAACCAAATTCCCAGGTTTAGTGAGCTGTGGGGAACTATATATAAGGTCCACAAGTTGGGATCACAATGTGCATATATGGATCATGCCTCCTGAATCCCTTTGCCACCTCCCTCTGTCCTTCTCTAACTCCTCTTTGCGGGGATGTTATAGCCATGCTGACCCAGGATATTAGGAAGACAAGGTTGGTGAAAAGAAGAGTGTTTGAAACAAGAGTGAATAGTCAATCAGTTCACTAGAAGAGATTAAACATAAATTATATTTAAAGTTAGGACTCCACATATGGCTCTAGGGTGAACATAGATTAAGTTAATACTGTAGTTACTGAAGTTAATAAAGCTCAAATAAAATGGCACTTAAAATATTGTAGGAAATGTTTTAAGGAGAAGGATGGAAAATGCTGAACTCCTCTAAGTCTCAGAATTTAGGAGATTTGGGCCTCCTATAAGAATGGTTTATCAGGGGTACTGTAATATTTACTGCCTCTTCCTAATGGAAATTTCAGGCAGAGGAAGAAAAAAAAAACATGAGAAAATTCACCTCAAATTTTATTATGAATGAGAAAAAACAAGTGTTACCTATAATTATGACTATTAATATAAAAATGGAAATGCCGTTAATTATAAAAACATGCTATTGAATTTAATAGAAATTAAACCAATTAGCTACTACAGAAATATAAAAAGGTTCTATCAAACTAATTCTAAAAACCTATTCTATTTAATAGAACTTATTGTCCTTTCTGTAGTTTAAAAAAATCTAAAGGAAAAGATATAATTTTCTTTAAAAACCCTACTGGAAAGTCATCATTTTCTATTATGTTTTGCCACGAGGGATATTATTTTTCTTGCTTTATTGGATGAAGTTATGTCTAAAAAGGGCTTAAATCATACCAACCATAAATTTGATATTTTTTCTTGATTTAAAGACAGATGGCACAAGTCAAGAGAAAATAGCCCTAAATTAAGTTCCACTTTACTGGAAGCTTCAATGACAACTGTTTTATCTTTCCTTATATTGCTGAGGCTAGATTTGTTTTGGAAATAATAGGTTAAAGATGTTGGTTTATAAACAGAACAGGCAGACTAGTAACCTCATGGCTCCAACAGCAAACAGTACTTCCTGTCAAGGAAATAGATTCTTTATATCTGTACAGCCTCTCTGGAAGCTGTTGGATTTCAAGTCCAACTTTTGACTTTTTTGAAAATTTTAGAAAGGATTTAATAGAGGCTGGACATATTTTGGCTATGGATGCTGCTAATGCTGTGCCTGTTGCTTATTATACTCATTTTATTTGTCTCATTCTTACCTTGTATTCTCCAAATTTATTTATGTATCCATCCACCTGTTTTTCATCATATGTGCAGATAAGATCTTTGGAATAGGCTCTAAGTTTGTTTTAAGTGTGTATTGCTCCTAGCACAGTAGGGACCCCAGTTGTCTGAATGGGCCATTTGCACAATATCTCAGTATAAATACCTAATATTAACTATAATGAATAGTGATTATTCCAGATTTCTTTTTCCTCTTAAAATAACTTTGAAAACTCTCCTGCAAACACTATACAGAGTTAACATTTTGAGAACAATGTGTAATGTGATTTTGACAAACTGAATTGCTGTAATTTACAATACAGAACAAGATGATAATGAACAGAGTTTTGGTCAAGACCTTTTGTTTGTTGTTTGCATCCCTGCTTGAATAATAATGTGCTAAAAGTTCTGATCTAAGAGGTCACCTTCCATCACCCTCAAAATGAAGAATAATGGCTGGATTGGAAAAAATAATTGTACTGCTTTTATAATGGTCAAAATCTCCCAGCTGTCATAAAGCCCTTTTTCTGTGTTATGATCGACAATATATATATAAAAAAATCTAATAAAGTATAAGAAATAAAAGGGTCACACAACAGAAGACATGTAGTTGCTAACCTGTGGGAATATTTTCCAGTGTATATAATAACTCTTTTCTGTTGAGTGCCATGACTCCTATTAGTAGACAAAATATTTTCCGGAGAAGACCTGTGTTGTCCACTTGAAGAATAATGAAGTTTTGCCACTGCACAACAGATGATGCTTGGAATCACAATGTAGGCAGAGATCAAAAGACACAGAGGCAAGTCTATAACAAATTGAAATCATAAAAGGGGGAAAAGTTAAAATAATACAATATTCTTATTGAAAAATATTAACATGTCCCTTTTTAATTGAGAATTTTTAAGCATTTGTTTAAAGATTCTGTTATGGGCACCAACTCCTGATAATAAACTACTTAATGTATAGAGCCACAATTTAAGTTTCAGAAAAAAAAAATTGATGGTACATTGTTGGTGCTATTGTGTGATGAACCATGTACACAGTCATTTTGGTTTAAAGATCATGGGCTGTAGCTTTATGGACAGGGCTCTGGGCACAAGGGGCGGAACTGGGGATGGGCTCTGGGCTCAGAGTTGCAGCCAGGGCAGAGAGCTCCACTGCGGTCCCAGCGAGGTTGAGAGTTCAGACCCGGCGGGGACCGAGCTCTCAGTCCCCCCGCAGCCCTGGCCAGGGTCCCGGGGCCGGTGGTATCTGAAAGCACTGAGTGGCAGTGGGGGCCTCGCCCAGAAGAGGCAGAGCAGGGGCTAGCCTCCCCAAGGGGAAGCTTCACCCGTTGCCTATGACTGTGTTCATCATGATTAGATATGGGTGAAATTTTTTGTTTAAGACCTTTTGCACCAAAAAATGCAGGTTTGGGTCAAACAAAACATTCCATGGGTCAACTTCACCAAATTGTTTCAAGTGGGGGAAAAAAACAGAAGAAAAAATGCTTAAAAATAAAATAAAAGCATCAACCTTTTAGAAACAAAACATTTCAACTCTGTGATTCAAAATGACTTTTTGTTTTGAAATTTAGTTCATTTTGATCAAAATCTCCCCCCCACCCTCCCCAACACACACACACACACACACACACAACCCCACCAAATCCTTTTGTTTCAAATAAAATAATCATTTGACCTGATTGGATTGTTTTTTCTTTTCATTTCAGCCACTGAACCAAAAAAAAATCATTTATTTATACAGCTTTATTCATCAATGTTGGTTCAGAGTTGTAATCAACTCCGAACCAACACCACTATGCATGCTTTAATTTTACCCACTACCAAATTTGAGACACTAAAACTCCCAAACTGGTTTACTGTATAAAATAATGGAAGACCATGGCATTTAATTACCATTGTGTCAGGACCAGGAACCATATGTGTTGGGGGTAGGATTGCTCGAAGAATGGGGTATAAGGTGAACACAGTAGAAGTGAAGTAGAATTACTCAAGGGGATGCATGCCATGAAAGTTATGTTGGGAGTGTAGACCTAGAAGTTGTGGGAAAGATGATTTTAGTGATTAGAAAAGGAGCATAGCAGGTGATGCCAATTACAAAAAGAGAATAAAGGTCAGAAGTGCCAAGAAAGATGATCTCTACTTCCAACATGGTTCATGCTGTTGTACTTATAGTAATGGTGCCCCTCTGCCGAATAGTAGATTTTGCAGCCTTGCTTGTCAGTTTCCAGTTGGAAGAGAAATCAGTGATTTAGCACCTGGTTATTTTTTAGTGCAGCTTGTTTGTTTTCACTTGCATCAGTTCTTGAATAGAGGTGGTCAAACAGCACTGGGGCAATCCTCTCTGTTAGAGGTCTCAGATAAAACAGAAATGCCTGCCCCACCCCCCCCCCCCAGGAGTAATTCTGCCTCAAGAATTGATTCTGATTAGGGAGATTAAGGCAGAGAGCAAATTCCCTTGCTGTTTTTCAGAGCTGTCCCCCAAAAATCTGTATCACAAAACTAACATAAGTTACATAACATACAACATAACTTCTAAGACTGGATAGTGTTCACATGATAAAAGAGAGAATTTATTAAAAAGCACCTCCTGTGGTGACTTCTGCCATAATAACACCACAGCCTGTTGGATAACAGGAAGAACTCAACAGTAAATAGTAGAATGGAACGCTAGTCATGGAAAAATCTGCAGTCTCTACAAGATTTTAGTCATCAAACCTGGATGAGCAGAGAGAGGCTGTAGTAGTTTCTGTGGAGTGACTACACTGGTGGTGTTATATTACCAAAGTGCCAAGGAGCCCCATTCATGGACCAGGAATGCAGTGTTCTAGGTGCTGTGCAAACACAGAACATAAAGACAGTCTCTGCCCCAAGGGGCTTACATTAGTGCATTTGGGCTGGGTTCCGTCCCTCTATAACCTTATGTTTTGTGAAGGAGTTTGATCACTAAGTTATTCCTTCCTGTCTAAAGTTACAAATATATATAGAATCAGGCTTGAGGTACTTTCTAAAGGTTTATAGATTGTTAGTTCAGTTATACAAAGTACTCATGCTGCTGACAATTGAATTTTCACAGTTTGATATTGTCACGAATCTCATTAAATTTACTGGAAAAAATGCTACTTAAATTCCAAGTAAAATTTTGTGATTAAGTGACTATGGCAGAACTATTAAAAATGCTGAGACCGTTATCCTACAAGTCCTTGCATGATGCACAGCTGGAAGTATAAGATTGTTGCATTCCTGTATCAAAGACTACATTTGAAAGTGATTTGGTTCACATGTAGTCTCCTATACAGATTAAAAGTCTGAACCCCTTTGCCTGCCTGCTCCCTGAAGAACACAGGATAAAAAGAAGCAGACAAAGAAGATGGCAGGATGGTTAAGCTGGGACTTAAAATGGCAAGGGGTCAATTCCCTGGTCTGCCACAGACTTACATTGGGCAAATCAAATTGCCTTAGTTCCCTATCTGCAAACTTCCCTACATCACAAGGGTATGTGAGGATACATACATTAAAGTTTGTGAGGCTCTCAGATACTATAGTAAGGGGCCATATAAGTACCTATGGTAGAGAAATGGTAAGGCTGCAGAGACAAGGGCCTGACTGTATCTCTCAACATGCATATGTTTCACTTAGTTACATGACACACTCTTTGGCTTCAGCAGAAGTATCTTGTCAGCCATGAAGCTGGGTACTAGTGCACTTCATGTCTGGCTCATTGTGCTTATGTGTGCAAAACCGTGCTCTTTGGCTGAGCAGGAGGAGGTCCTGAAGAGGCCAAAACAAACAAAGAAAAACCGCTTAGAATATGTTTTTAGAATGTCTCACAGGAGCTTGTTACTGGGATTTGAATTAACTTTGCCTCAGATTCTGAAAACTTCATATCCATGGGGAGACTGAAAATCCTTGGAGTACTGTGCAAGGGGTTGAAAAAATAGACACTATCTATTCTGGATCTTGTAACAAAACAATTCTTCCTTTCTCCCTTTCATCACAAGATTTTATGGCATTTTATATTATGAGGCTCATAATAAAAACATACCTTTTATCATTAGATTTTTATTAGCGCATACTATCTTTTTCACTTTTCAGGCTAGTAATAAAAGCACAGCTTGAAACTATGTCCTGTTTGTTTTGGTCTTTCTAACACAAGGTGTTGGGGGGCTTTAAACCATTCTTTTAGCACACTGAAGATTCTCTGTGCATATACGGGTGACATTTAGGCTTGTGCAGAGGACCAACATAAAGTTTATACCCACTTAAATGGCACGTATGCCCTATTTTAATGACATAGGCCCTGATTCAGCAAGGCACTTGGGCACATAGCTGACTTAACCCACAGGAGTAGTTTCACTGCATCCAATGGAACTACTAATATGCTTGAAGTTAGGCACATGCTTAAGTACTTTACTGAACTGTAGTCTTAAATGGGACTTCACAGGAAGACGGGGCTTGAACTGGCCCAGGGATGAATTTTTCTTATTATAAATACAACAAGAAAAGAATATCCCCAGAAATTAGAGTAGAATAAACCTAGAAATGAATGCCTTGGGTTTGTATCTTTCCCTGCAGGGAATGATCAATGTATTCCAGAAGTCCATACTATTCCTGACTGCTTATGAGACAGCCACAGCTTACAAGAGAGACAATATGCTGATGCTGATTAACAAAGTTCCAAATTATGATATAGGTAAGAAAAAGGAAACCCAAAAACAAAGAAAAAGAAGATTCTCAAAGTTCACTGCCTTCATATTCTCTCATATTCTGTGCGGTGTAAACATTGAACAAGTCAAAATCTCCAGTCACCACTATTTACCCTTTCCATAGTTTTTCCTTCCAGAAATAGTCCAATAACATTATTTCAGGGGCAAACTACGTCTAATAGATAATATTTCACTCACTCACTCATATAGGATCTGTATTCAGTGATAGATGGAATCAAATTACCACCTCTTCTTTGAATTCAGCCATTGATCTAATTGATCTTTTAAAATGCTATTCAGCAAAGAAGTTTAATGTGTATCGATGAGAAAAAATTGTAGTTTAATGTGTAGTGAGGGGAGAATCTGGTTAGGAGACATTTCAAATAAAAATAAGTTTAATCACAAATAAATCATCACTCATCAATCGAAATAGTCTTTCTGGAGATTACATTGATTACTGTTTGAATAAGATACATAAATTGAGCAATTTATGAGATGCATACCAGTGTGTAGTATCAAAGCTCTCTGAGAACAGGCAGTGTCCGTGCAAACCATTTGTGATACCAAAAACCAAAGCCAATTAATATAACATTATATAGTCAATATAGGGAATAAAGGCTAGAGCAAGGGAGGGAACCGCAGAATGTAAGTCCAAAATTTAGGTTGCAGTTCCTAAGTGCCCATTGTACATCCCTGGGATACTGGGCTGGATGGACCTTTGGCCTGACCCAGTATGGCCACTCTTATGTTCTTATGTTCTTTGAAAGCTATGGAAAACAAGCTGAAAAAAAATGTCAAGTGGAATTTTGCTGGAAAATGTTCCAAATCTATTTGTCATTATAAGTTGGCACAGGAACTACAAGGCAACCATGAACAACTGTTCAGTGCTACAATCACATAACTATAACATTGTAACAAATTATATCCATTTATCTCTCATACTAATATGCACAAATGTTACCTGCTTGCAATGAAAATCCTGTGCTTCCAAGTTAGTTATGTATTCTTACTAGTCCGAGTGATACTAGGGATCAATTGAGTTTTCTATGGCAATGAAGATATGTTGTGGACTTCCACACAGAATTTTATTTTAGAAATAGTACTACATCTTTCACCCTCATAAATCAATAATTTATTCTCCAACAATCACCACTTACACAGAGCCACTTACCACAACAGAGTTGTGTAGTTCAATTACATCTTTATCAGAGCAATGTAAAGGCTGCAGGAACACGTGTACTAGTCAAGAAAACATTTGTGAAACTAAAACTCATTATATAATCTCCACCTTGTCCAAATCCAATACCCAGTCAAACCCTGTGAGAATAACAATATGTTAAGGCATCGATTGTTGGCAATGGAAATGCATAACTCATGCTGGTTAAAAAATCAAAGCTACCAGCTACTCAAAGGGTTAAATAAATCAATTCAAACCCTTCTTATTATCAGTTCTATCACACAGCAGGAATTTGTCACAATCCTTATATCACACCATATGGCAAGCCAGTGTTTTTACTGAAGTGACAGATCTGCCAAATTAAATAAAGTATACTCTGGAGGCAAAAAATTCATTCCTGTGCAGAGGGCCAGCAAAAGACCTGTACACCACTTATCGCCAACTTAAGCCCTCAGAATAGTAGTCTGTTATGTAAATATAAGGGGTTTTTTTGCACCTTAAAATATCTCTCACTTCTGTTCCAGGGATATAATTTTTTATTAAATCCTGTTGGATGGTTCAAAAATCGATCAAAGCTTAGCAATTTTGTTAAAATCTAAAAAGGGATGCTTTTAAATCAGGGATTGTTAAAGTAAATTGAAAAATGATCTTTTTGTATGAATTCTGATGACTATGTATATTCTTTTTATATGTTATATATTATATATTTAATTATATCAAATTGATCATACTGACAGATAAATAATGTAGCACGATAGCTATTGATGGAGTTATTTAAAGAGTCAATGATGTCATTCAATTTTAAACGCTTGTAAGTACATATCCATAGTACAACTGCCTATCTACCTATTTTATTATATTGCGTCTGCAATATGTTGCTTGAGCATGTTTCATTGTGTATGATTTACAAGTCACACCAGAAGTGAGCTATGTCACTTATAGACATTTTAAAAATTGCTCTTTTTTGGAGATTGTTCTTTCATTCTTTATTGTTTGGCTGCTATGTTTAGTCTAAAATTGAGACAGAAAATATATGCTTGTTTTTTTCTGTTGGGAAAACATGACAGGGCTGTAGTATCAAGAAGGCTGCAGGACCAAACAGACCCATCACTCCCTGACAGGCTGTGAATGAGAGGCTCCAGAGGACAGTGAACTTCTGCTCCTACTGCACAATTCTTGGCCATTGAATCTGGCAGGCATCCTTCCTCACACAATCAGATGTATCATTGCTAGTTTTTACCACTAAAGACAGCAGCAGCTTTCTGCCTTGAGGCTGTAAGTGCATCATTTCGGACAAATAATCCCCATTATGGAGGTTTATATTAAAAGAGCCAGTCTTTCAGCGATAGAAGAATGTCAATGTTCCTTTAATTAAGGACTGTATATGGTGATAGCAGAATTGTACTGGTTGATAATATTGATGACAATTTGTCTCTTTGCTTATGGAGTTTATTTCTGAGCCTAGCTTCACAGAAATGCAGGATCTGGGGCTTGATCTTGCAAGGGGGTGAGCACATGTGTGAGTGGGTCTGGGTCTTAACTATTCCCACTGACAGGATGAAAGACTTTGGTGCATTTAGCAGCTGATAGGAATGCTCAGCTTCTTGCAGGATCAAGTCTATCTTGAACTGTGAGCAAAAGACAAACAAAAAGCAATCTTGTGTAAGTCTCCTTATGCTTCAGCTTTTGCCTCTTCCAGAGGGAAATTGGTGCCCCTAGTAGTTTGGTTAAACATGAACCCAAGTTAGACAATGATAAGCACTCCTGTTCAGAAGATGATTTTTCTGTATAAACTTTTGTCCTCTACCATACACAGAGTCTGAATTCATCCTCCAGCTACGCTGATATTCTTGTGCTTTATTACAGGAAATCTGAAATAGATTTCTATTGCAGTATATTACTCCCCACTTCTTTACAGAATGGGATTTCAGTCTCTCATTTGTTTTTAACTGTTATTTTTCATTTCTCCCCTTTTAAGTCTTAGGGTATACATTGCTACAATTGCTGATACTGTTACCGATTGGTGATAGATCCAGCTTGTCTCATAAACTACCATCTGTCTTTGCCTTTTACTTGGTGCTTCTGATGCCAGTGGTACTAGTAACTGGACACCATACCTGGTATGATGACTCCTACTAATTCTTCCTATTTGCAGAGGAACCTTAGATGATACCCTTCCATGTTAATTAGTTGTATGTACTGATCGTTGCAGGAGTGCTGTGTCTGTCTGTCTGTCTATGTGTAAATAGTTAATAGATAAAGTGTCAGTAGATGACACTCAAGGGTGCATAGTTTCTGTATTTTTCAGACCACTAAAACTTCTTGTTGTTGTGATCTGAAAATGGTTTCCATATGTGCCGCTATTTACATAAGCTCTTAACACTAGTAAGATGTTGATATATTTTATAGAAACATGTGGCCTGATTTTTTCTGGTGCAAATCAAGCATAAATCCATTTATCTACTTCAATGAATTTTAAAATATGGATAGAGAGACAATCCATGGTGGGGTGGAGTGGTATAAAAAGTCCATGACTAGGAATCATAGGTACTATGGTAATACAAATAAATAAATAATAATAAAGAGTTTGAGATCATGACTTGACTTGGGTGGAAGTCCCATGAGTGAGTTATGCAGGTCATACCAAAGGATGCTCAGTATAGCTTTTAAATGACATCACACCATCATGTATGTATGTGTTCCCCATGTGTTAGAGCAATACAAATTTAGGGCTGGTTTAGAGTGTTTTAAAAAAATTGATACTGGTTTTCATTTCCCTCTGCCTATAAAGCCAGGTGCATTATTTATCAGGAGGTCAACTGTACAAGACTCAGAGAGAGCCATTAAAAACCTCTAAAACAGCCCACGTTGAAATATCTCCATTTTAAGATAAGCTATCATGAGGCCTTCAAGGACTAAAAGTGAGGCCTCTGTACCATTTGGTAGCTGGGAATCTCCCCTACCTACTGGTTAAATCTCCTGTTTCTAGGCAAGCAGGTCCATGAGATTATGGACTTTAAAACTGTCACAGTTTTTATGTATAGAAAAACTGAATGCTTCTGTGCATAAATACACACAATTCTATAGGGGAACCATTCTTCCCAATCAAAGCAAATCTGAGCTGTTTCAAGTATAATGCTGCAGATACCTGTGGATAGGAAAAATCTGATTTTCACATTGTGCATGTATTGATTTTTGATTGCAGGTTATTCTGCAGATGAAAAGCACATAATCATACTGTGAGATGCTTCACTGAAAACGTGTACTCTACAAAACAAAGTGGAAAAACCCAGCTCACTCTGAGGATCCACAAAACTAAGGATCCTTAGTAACATTCTCCTTGTTTTAGGAGCATGTAGTTAATGATTTGAGCCAGACATTCTTAGAAGTCCTACCTGATTTGACAAGGGATAAAAAAGGAAATATTGTATAAGGAGCAAAGAACACTCTAGCTCAGCTTCCTCACCTTGTGGCATGAAGTTGAAACACAACTCCAAGTCCCCTCCCTCTTCTCCACTATTGAAATTGAGCAGAGGATTGAGAGCTGGTGGGTGCCATGGGCTTCCACAGGCAAGAGAGGTGTCCTGGTGGACTGTGCACAAGTGGATGAACCAGGTCTCAGTGTTTTAATGCTGGCTCTGATATTGGCTCCATCTGTGGGCTTGGAGAACTCATTTAATCTGCCTGTAAAATGTAGAAAGCAAGTTATTTGTCTACATCTCAGAGGTGTTGCGAGGATTAATCAGTTAGGGCTAGACTGCAGCTACATTTAAGCCACAGCTCTGAATACAGAGAGGTGTGAAGCTGTACCTTACAAAAAGGAAGGTGAGGGATATTGGGTCTCATGCAGGCACAACTTCACCTAGTGTTCCTCCTTGTGCCAGAGGGCTGAGGAATTTCAGACGAAGATGGATAACTAGTAGTCCCCTCCCTAAGAAATGCTGGAAGTTAGGTAGGTCAGACAACAAAGCATTAGGGGCAATGAACTGGCCAACTGAAAGTAACTTCTCTTACTTACTACCTGTTAGCAGGCAAATTGCATATGGGAAGTTTTACCTTTTTACGTTGTTGTTAACTAATAATGTTTAAAGTAAGTTTTACCATATTTGATATAGACAGACTTAATTTTGATTCTTCAAAAGAAATGCAAAACGCCAGAGTTTTCCTTCAAAGACTCAAAATCATCAATTGGATCGAAGCACTTAAAGAGAGAGGAAAAAAGACACCTACACTACATAGGTAAATTCAGATTCCTACCCTTCTCCAAAAGTGAGTGATCTGCTGAGGCCTCAGTCTGAGCACATGCATAACTTTACACACTTGAGTAGTCCCCCTGAACTATAACTGGGAATATACACAAGGGTAATTAAAAATACTCACATGCCCTTAATGGCTTTTTCCAAGTTCTTAGTGTTGATTTTTAACAGTTTCTACAGTGGAAAGGCAAAGAGGAGGAAGGAGAGCAGGGTACCATTTTCCAGCTATGCTACTGTCTTTCAGAGATTGAGAATCAGCAACATGTTGATGCAAATGCAGTGGTTTTTGCATGGTGTCCCGTACAATTGTGTTAATATGGATTCTACATTCTTGTTACCTCATTCTTTTATTGCAAATGCAGAGAACAGCCTTCAGTGGAACTGCTGTGATAACCTAATGGAGAGTTTGGCTTTGTGGGAAATTTGCGTCACCTATTATATGTTCTTAAGTTTTCACCTCCTCTAACAATTACAGTAACATATTCTCTTCCCATGATCTCCATTTCATATTCTTTAACTTTACATCATAGAATATCAGGGTTGGAAGGGACCCCAGAAGGTCATCTAGTCCAACCCCCATGCATGCAGTGAATGAGATAAATGTAGGAAATTTAGATGATTAATTATCATCTGAATGGCTGCTTCTGGATGCAACAGCCTGTGCATGTGATATACATATATTTTAGTTTTTAATATCTCTATAGTCAACCTCCTTGATAATGCTACATTTATAACTCTTGATAGCCTTTTCAAAAATTGGTCTGTTGATGGTGGGGAAATGGGCAGGTTTTCATTCATTCTATTCAACTGTATGACTAGTTTGCTTGAACTGATTGCTAATACTGGCATTATACTGTACTTCCACGGTTGTTATTTTGAGGAACAATGGGACAGAGAGATGAGACTTTATTGAGATATAATGCAGAGCACACAGAAAGAAGATGTGTGAAATATGGAATTGCAAGGTTATTAAGGGAGCAGCTGTGGTTGATGAAGCAGTTTCAGCTTTGTAGCTGAAATAGCAGCGACAGCATGTTGTGCAGCAGAAATATATATATCCAGTGTGCCTAGACAGAAATGCCAAACCAACATTTTTTTCCTTTTGTCAAACTCACAGGGCTAGTTGCACTTGAGTCCCTGCTGTGATCATGCCGAGTGAACCCCTTCTGGTGTTAGACCTCTTGTCCTTACCTGTCTCAGGATAAACTTTCTCAGTTCATCCACTCTTATACTGGGACCCAGGTCAATAATCTGCTTGTACAAATGGCTTATTGTCCTACAGGTACCTACATTTCCTCTAGTCAGGAACTTGTGATATTGACCAACAGATTTCTTAAAACACAGTAGTTTTATTTATAGCTGGAACAAGGCATCAGAGAAAAAGGGGGTTTTTTTAACAACAAATAGCCTGCAGGCATATTTTGTCTCTCCTTGTCTTATGCTTCACTACAAGCCAAGTTAGATAGTCTTTCCTATTAAATTCAGGAACAGAACTGAGCCAAATCACATTTTCTTACACAGTCAAGATCCTCCTGTGACCCATCCCCGTCATCATTGACAGAATGACCTGCTGTTCTTTTCACCAAGCTTGTCTATCGAAATTTGGCTTTGACTTCTTTGGGATATCTGAGCCCAATTACCATATTGTTCAATCATTTATTTGTTTCAGGGACCAGGTGTGAAGTTTCATGGTGCCTGAGTCTGTTTTCCCTGGTCTGATGGAGCATTCTGCTGGGCCTATCCAGGAGAATGTCCTCCATGATGGTGGCTCCATTGTATCAAAAGTTAGACCCACTCAGTCTTAATGTACTGTAATTAGAGCTGGTCAGGAATTTTTTAATTAAATGTTTTTCACTGTAGAATGTCAATTTGTGAAAAATAGAATTTCCTGCAGAAACGTCAATTTCAGTGCATTTTTTTATTTAGGGAAAATATGGAAAAAATGCTTCAGAATTAAATGTTTCAGCTTTTTAGGTTGAAACATCTTCTTCTTTTGACATTTGTTATTTTATGGGGCTTTTAAAAAGTAAATAAAAAGGTTAAAATAAAAAATTTTGAATGTATTGAAATGAAATGTTTTGATTGACCATATGCTTTTTTTTCTGGATTTTTGGTTCAAAAAACAAATTAAGGATTTTGGCTCTTCTTCCCAATTTCAGATGGGAATTATTTTTTGAAATCTCAATATTTTTCAAGGGATGGGAAATCTGTTTCCCAGCCAGCTCTAATTATAATAATTGTCTTGATGGTTGAGTCTCCCCTTTAAGTGAGAGTGATGAAAACTGTCTGAGAATATGGGGTGCCCTTCATAAGGAGAAGAAAATGTGTTCTTAACCCATGTTAGTAACATCCCAATAAAATCCTAGTAATTATGCAGCTTGTAGTTTTCACACAGTTTACATAGAACATAGAATATCAGGGTTGGAAGGGACCTCAGGAGATCATCTAGTCCAACCCCCTTCTCAAAGCAGGACCAATCCCCAATTTTTGCCCCAGATCCCTAAATGGCCCCCTCAAGGATTGAACTCACAACCCTGGGTTTAGCAGGCCAATGCTCAAACCACAGAGCTATCCCGCCCCCTAATCAAGTTATGCATGTGCTCAGACTGAGGCCTCAGCAGATCACTCATTTTTGGAGAAGGATAGGAATCTGAATTTACCTATGTAGTGTAGGTGTCTCCTTGCTGATTGGAGATGGAGAGTCCTGAGAAGGTATGCGCAGAAAGGAAGCAATAAACCCAGGAAGCTGGCAGCGGAAAGGGGCTGCAGGGGAAGTAGTCTGCACCCACTCCCTGGCAGAAAGGAGGTGTGTTTGAGACTTTGGAGTTCAGTAGTCTGCAGTTATTCCCAGGGGGGAGGGAGGAGTCTGAGTTGGTACAATCCCAAGGGAAAGCAGGCCACAGTTGCCAGGTACATGGTTCCTGGACTGGAACCTGAAGTAATGCGTGGGACTAGGTTCCCCTACCAGCCACTTGGGAAGTGGCACAGACCAGGCAGTGGTGCTCAAACTGCCTAATGTAGTTGTCCAGTGGGCCTTTGGCACCCTGGAGGGAAGAAATATTGTGACCTGCCAGAGGGCTGAGTCATGAAGGAGCACCACGAGTTCCAGAGAAAGAGAGAGTCCATGGGGAGAGGACCAGACAGATGGGGGCTTCAGACCTGTGAAGAGCTTATCCTCAGACCAACCAGGAAGAGGTGCCCTAGTGGTGAGTGGACTCCATGATGACACAAACCAGAGAAGACTGTGAGGAACTTCAGAGAAACCTAAATAATCTCGGTGAATGGGCAACACAATGACAAGTGAAATTCAATATTAATAAATAAAAGTAATGCATACTGGAAGAAAAAAATTAAACTACTTGTATAACTACTGGGGTTCTAAATAAACTGTATTAATTGAAGAAAGGGATCTAAGCATAATTGTAAATAGCCCATTGAAGACATCTATTCAATGTACAGCTCCACTCAAAAAGCAGAGATGTTAGCATGCATAAAGAATGGGATGGTGAATAATATGAATAATATTATGTCTTTATATCACAGCCTCCACTGGAATTTTGTTTGCAGTACTGGTCACTCCACCTCAAAAAGGATTGTGCAGAACAAGGGGCGGGGGTTTTAGAGAAGATCAAGGACCTGGAAAAACTCTGATAGAAAGAGAGATTGGAAAGATTGGAATTGTTTGTCTCAGAAAGGGGATTTGATTAAAGTATATAAAATAATGGATGGTACAGAGAAAGCATAGTAGGAACTTCTGTTCTCCCTGTATTATAAAAAAAGGAACAAAGGGACAGTCATCGCAACCAATAAAATAATCATAAATCATCATATAGCTTTTTTCATAAGCAGATCTCATTACAAAGTGCATTACAAAGAGGATCAATATCATTATCCCAATTTTACAGATAGGAAACTGAAGCACGGAGAGTGGAGGTGACTTGCCCTAAGTCACTCAGTAGGTCAGTGGCACAGCCAAGCATAGAATCAAGGTCTCCTAAGTGCCAGTTTCATGCTCCAACCACTAGGCAACAGTGCCTCCTGTTTCACACAATGTGTAATGAAACTGAGCAATTCATTGGCACAAGAAGTCATTAATGCTGAGTAAGAGCAAAGTTCAAAAGGGGTGTGGGCATTAATATAGATACCAAGAACATACAGAGTTATTATAATTAATGACAAACAATTTTGGAAGAGGTATGAAATCTCATGCTTTAAGGCTTAAGTCTACCTCTAACTAATGAAGATCAGAATGAGATGTAATGTAGGCCCGGGGGAGAAGAGGGGGAGAGATATCCCCACATCTGCCAGCTGCAGGGTTCTTACATCTGCCTCTGAAACAGCTGGTACTGGCCACTGTCAGAAACAAGCTACTGAACTAGATGGACCTTGAGTCTCAGCCAATTGATCCAATCAATTCCTATGTTCATAACATGAGACAAATACCTAAGAGGAGGGATGCTGAAAATTACCCAATCAGGATAATGATGTGGGATTCCTTCCTTTAGAATAAATAGCACATTCTGTACCCTCAGTTTCATTATTCTTTATGTGTGATGTAAATGCTTTTAAATAAGAAAGACTAGGAGAAGCCAAATTTGTGTGGACTGGAGGTAATTAGGGGACTCAAATGAGTGATGTCCCTTGAAATGAAGTACATTTGAGTGTTTATTGAATTGGCCTTGTAAATTGTAGAAGTATCAATATTATCAAAAAAAGTCACAATAAAATCAAAAATGATTAGGGGTCTGCAGCACATGACTTATGAGGAGAGGCTGAGGAAATTGGGACTTAGTCTGCAGAAGAGAAGAATGAGGGGAGATTTGATAGCTGCTTTCAACTTCCTGAAAGGAGGTTCCAAAGAGGATGGATCTAGACTGTTCTCAGTGGTAGCAGATTATAGAACAAGGAGTAATTGTCACAAATTGCAGTGGGGAAGGTTTAGGTTGGATATTAGGAAAAACTCTTTCACTAGGAGGGTGGTGAAGCACTGGAATGGGTTATCTAGGGAGGTGGTGGAATATCCTTCCTTAGAGGTTTTTAAGGTCAGGCTTTACAAATCCCTGGCTGGGATGATTTAGTTGGGGATTGATCCTGCTTTGAGCAGGGGGTTGGACTAGATGACTTCCTGAGGTCCTTCCAACCCTGATATACTATGATTCTATGAAGGCAAGTTAGAAAAAGAGCACTACCATTATATTAGCCATGTGATCGAAAATTGCACAGATAAAGAATCCAAAACAAAATAGGCAGATGTCAGCCATAAAGATGCAATATTCATAAAAAAGGCCACATCTGCAACGCAGTAGCAATTTATGGGTCCATCTTGCTCCTACTGAAGTCAGTTCGTATTTCTTTGTTGACTTTCAAGAGCAAGATGGTTGGATTCCAACTATCCAGTGTACAGGAGACAAGAGAATGGTAATTTTTTTATCTCACATACAAAACAGATTTTAATACGTGACCTGTTTGTGGATAAATGTAGAGATAAAATAAAGAAAAAATCATTGTGCTTTATCTCATGATCGTTTTGAAAAAGCACCCAAGTTAATTAAGTATGGTGATGAAGATGAAATCAACATGCACAAGGAATAGAACTTGACAAGAAAAAGGGAACAAACAGGTTTTTAAATGCCTAAGCTCTGATGTTGTGAATTTTTAAAATATATTTATTTGAAATTCTCAGTATGTTTCTATTGCATTCAGGGAACAATAAAATACCCCTCTTGTAACTAATTATTGTGGAAGTTAATAAAATACTGTGTAGCCTAGCAGATAAAGTGTCTATAAAACATCTCAAGAGATGCATGGTCAAATCCTATTCATGCTGTATTTATATAAATTCCTTTCTTTCAATGAATGATTCATTCCTGCTTTTTTATATGTGAAGGAAAATAAAATAAAAGTAAAATGTAGCAGCTTCTCCAAACCACGTTGTGCTAGTTCCTCTGGCCTCCTCTGCTCTCTTGTGCTGCTCCAGTGGTTCAAAAGGCTCAGAGCTTGGCTCCATCTCCATAGCTCAGAATACCCCTGTCATGGGGGAGTCCTCAGTGGGTATAGAGTCAGCCTAACAAACTCCTACAACATCCCCAGTTGTAGCTGAGACATTTCAGGGTGGAGTGGGGGGTGTAGTCAGCATGAATTGTGCTCTGGCAATTCTCAGCAGGCTGATGGTCTCAGCAGGTTGATGGAAACCCTTTGGAGCCTGATGCAAATCTGGTTTCTATACAAGGGAGTCATAAACAGCACCCCCATCTTAGTTGCACCCAGAGCAAGCTGGAAGCCACTGACAACCCATCGCTCCATATATGGTTTTCTTATACAGCCATGTTAGACAAAGAACCATTCTGCCAGACATATGTGATATCTTTAAAAACTCTCATAGGACCAAATTAGGCTTTAATGAAGCCATGTAGACTACTAACCCTATTCTGAAACCATTATTTCAGTAGCTCTCAAAGTGACATATTTCAATCCACAAGTTCCTCCCTTTGGGCCCGGGGGACACTGCTTTACCTTAAGTGGTTTGACCTGGGTAGATTGCCCAATAGAGAGACTCCTCATTTTCCAATATATTCACCAACAAGGAAAAATACAAAATCTTGGTCATAGCATTTTCATGATGCTAAATTGGTGGGTGGTTAGAACACACACAGGTCTTCCACCTTCCAGATACGTCAGGGACATCCTGAATATCTGCAAGAAAGTGAAGTAGCCCAGTCAGCCACTCCAAGAAGACACTGTAATCTCAGCCTATTGCAAGGCACTGGGCTTCATCCACACAAAATCATCTGAAGAACAGATCTACTGTGGAAAAAATTATTATGCAAAACTGGCTCTTTCTTCCTCAACATGTCTGCTCTCTGCGTGGGTTTAAAGTCATATCCACTGGCTTTAGTGACAAAAATAAATATTCACTGCTTTTTATTCTTCTTAGCCCTGCCGAGCCAAAACAGCTGAGAGAAAGAGAGCTGGATTCTATTCCATCTTGTGCATCATCAACTGAATTGTTTGCTAAAGTTCCAACATGATCAAAAGTCTTGAAAGCAAAAGAATTGTACAGGTATCACTCAGGGCAGAATTTAGCCTTCAGAAATATTGTAATTGGTGATGATGTATGATATGGAAAGAATCCAGCCTGTCTCTCAGAGCCCAGGATGAGTTTGCAAAACTGGCAATTTGAAAAAAAATCTCCTTTTACTCTTCAATTGAGCACATTTGAAAATGAATCATTAAGACGACAACGATAGAACCTCGTGGTGCCATAAGAGTCACATAAGAGAGAAAAACAATTTTAGTTAAAGAAGAACCTAGAGATTGTTGGGTAGTGAAAGATGTATGTATGTACAGAGTGAAGGGGCCCAGCTCTAAAATTACCTATTTCCACTTAAAGCTATGCAAATCAGGGCTCAATTTCACAATTAATCCCAGTTTCAGTGTGACCTTTGTGCACAGCCCTGGCAATTATTATGTCATTGTCAGACCGATGATCTGGGTAGCAAATATTTGAGATGATTATGTGCAGGTAAATGTTATGACAGAAAACTTGTTAGAAGAAGCTAGATTCCACTAGCAAGTAATTTAATATAAAAGATTACCATGTCCATAAAATGAACTAAATCAACTACTTGATGTCAGCAGGTTTCAGAGTAGCAGCCATGTTAGTCTGTATTCACAAAAAGAAAAGGATAGTGAGCTGTAGCTCACGAAAGCTTATGCTCTAATAAATTTGTTAGTCTCTAAGGTGCCACAAGTACTCCTTTTCTTTTTGATGTCAGCAGTTTCAGTATACCTTTAATTGGCAGCGGCAAGCGAGCCTAGAAACTCTGACTCATGACAGTATGACAGGATTAAACTGGTGAAACCAATGGGAGACAGACAGACAGACACACACACACACACACACACACATGTACGTACTCTGTGTGATAGAATATGAGGAATTTATACAAATCGTCCTATAAGCAGTGATCATTATTCCCACAGTGCCATCTAATGGTAAACTGAGGAATCTATGACAGGTATCAGAGTAGCAGTCGTGTTAGTCTGTATTCGCAAAAAGAAAAGGAGTACTTGTGGCACCTTAGAGACTAACAAATTTATTTGAGCACAAGCTTTCGTGAGCTACAGCATCCGATGAAGTGAGCTGTAGCTCACGAAAGCTTATGCTAAAATAAATTTGTTAGTCTCTAAGGTGCCACAAGTACTCCTTTTCTTTTGGAGGAATCTATATAAATTAGTTGCAAATTGCAATGAATATAACCTATAATGTGTATATGTGATTTGATCCCCTATTAAGATACAAAGAAAACATACAAATCTGATTAGCCAGATTGCTTTTCTTATTTTTCTATAACTTTGTAAATTAATGTGTAGTATTTATTTCAGATTTTTGTACTCTATATAAAAATTGTTGAATGCCATAAAAACCAAAAGCACATGCCATTCCCAATCAAGAAATAAACCCTTCTGCATTTAACGCATCAAAAATCCAATACTGAATATTTCACATAGCATTCAGTTGCAGAGCATGTATCGTAATTTTGTAACAGCAGTTACTAATGTGTGTTCTCCCTCTTATATCAAATATATTTGTCATATCTGTGGTCTGAATAATTACTTTGCAAAGTATTTTAAAAGTTCCATTGTGCTGTTAATATATGATGAGCATCCTAGATTGCAAAAAATAATTTGATAAATCTGCTTGAGATTTCATGCAGCATAATAGTGTAGCTGTATCAGATGTATCACTTCAAAGATAAATTTTCCTTTCTATTTGGGAGGCATTGCCTGTAGCTTGCTAGTGTGTTCTATACTCACACACACACACACACACACACACATATTCACTCAGATATTTTAGTTTTTATTTTAATATACTGAAAAATTCCTACAAATGTCAGGTTTCAGAGTAGCAGCCGTGTTAGTCTGTATTCGCAAAAAGAAAAGGAGTACTTGTGGCACCTTAGAGACTAACAAATTTATTAGAGCATAAGCTTTTGTGAGCTACAGCTCACTTCATCGGATGCATTTGGTGGAAAAAACAGAGGGGAGATTGATATACACACAGAGAGAACATGAAACAATGGGTTTATCATACACACTGTAAGGAGACTGATCACTTAAGATAAGCCATCACCAGCAGCGGGGGGGGGAGGGGAAGGAGGAAAACCTTTCATGGTGACAAGCAAGGTAGGCTATTTCCAGCAGTTAACAAGAATATCTGGGGAACAGTGGGGGGTGGGGGGGAGAAATAACATGGGGAAATAGTTTTACTTTGTGTAATGACTCATCCATTCCCAGTCTCTATTCAAGCCTAAGTTAACTGTATCCAGTTTGCAAATTAATTCCAATTCAGCAGTCTCTCGTTGGAGTCTGTTTTTGAAGCTTTTTTGTTGAAGTATAGCCACTCTTAGGTCTGTGATCGAGTGACCAGAGAGATTGAAGTGTTCTCCAACTGGTTTTTGAATGTTATAATTCTTGACGTCTGATTTGTGTCCATTCATTCTTTTACGTAGAGACTGTCCAGTTTGACCAATGTACATGGCAGAGGGGCATTGCTGGCACATGATGGCATATATCACATTGGTAGATGCGCAGGTGAACGAGCCTCTGATAGTGTGGCTGATGTGATTAGGCCCTATGATGGTGTCCCCTGAATAGATATGTGGACAGAGTTGGCAACGGGCTTTGTTGCAAGGATAGGTTCCTGGGTTAGTGGTTCTGTTGTGTGGTGTACGGTTGCTGGTGAGTATTTGCTTCAGATTGGGGGGCTGTCTGTAAGCAAGGACTGGCCTGTCTCCCAAGATCTGTGAGAGTGATGGGTCGTTCTTCAGGATAGGTTGTAGATCCTTGATGATGCGTTGGAAAGGTTTTAGTTGGGGGCTGAAGGTGATGGCTAGTGGTGTTCTGTTATTTTCTTTGTGGGGCCTGTCCTGTAGTAGGTGACTTCTGGGTACTCTTCTGGCTCTGTCAATCTGTTTCTTCACTTCAGCAGGTGGGTATTGTAGTTGTAGGAATGCATGATAGAGATTTTGTAGGTGTTTGTCTCTGTCTGAGAGGTTGGAGCAAATGCGGTTAGATCGTAGAGCTTGGCTGTAGATAATGGATCATGTGGTATGATCTGGATGAAAGCTAGAGGCATGTAGCTAGGAATAGCAGTCATTAGGTTTCCATTACAATCTACATACCACACAGACTATGCTGACAGCTTGTGCCACACACTCTCAAAGAAACTGCGGAACCACCTGATCAACATCCTCTACAGCAAACAGGGAAAGATTAAGAATGAGCTCTCAAAACTGGATACTCTCATAAAGAACCAACCTTCCACACAAACTTCCTCATGGCTGGACTTTACTAAAACTAGACAAGCCATTTACAACACACACTTTGCTTCTCTACAAAAGAAAAAGGACACTAAGCTATCTAAACTACTACATGCCACAAGGGGCCACAACAGTGGTTCCCGTAACCCACCCAGCAATATTGTTAATCTATCCAACTATACCCTTAGCCCAGCAGAAGAATCTGTCCTATCTCGGGGCCTCTCCTTTTGCCCCTCCACCCCCACGAACATGATACAGTTCTGTGGTGACCTAGAATCCTATTTTCGACGTCTCCGACTCAAGGAATATTTCCAACACACCTCTGACCAACATATTAACCCACAGAGACCTTCCTACCAACACTACAAAAAGAAGGATTCTGGGTGGACTCCTCCTGAAGGTCAAAACAGCAGCCTGGACTTCTACATAGAGTGCTTCCGCCAACGTGCACGAGCTGAAATTGTGGAAAAGCAGCATCACTTGCCCCATAACCTCAGCCATGCAGAACACACTGCCATCCACAGCCTCAGAAACAACTCTGACATCATAATCAAAAAGGCTGACAAAGGAGGTGCTGTCGTCATCATGAATAGGTCGGAGTATGAACAAGAGGCTACTAGGCAGCTCTCCAACACCACTTTCTACAAGCCATTACCTCTGATCCCACTGAGAGTTACCAAAAGAAACTACAGCATTTGCTCAAGAAACTCCCTGAAAAAGCACAAGAACAAATCCGCACAGACACACCCCTAGAACCCCGACCTGGGGTATTCTATTTGCTATCCAAGATCCATAAACCTGGAAATCCTGAACGTCCCATCATCTCAGGCATTGGCACCCTGACAGCAGGATTGTCTGGCTATGTAGACTCCCTCCTCAGGCCCTACGTTACCAGCACTCCCAGCTATCTTTGAGACACCACTGACTTCCTGAGGAAACTACAATCCATCGGTGATCTTCCTAAAAACACGAACCTAGCCACTATGGATGTAGAAGCCCCCTACACCAACATTCCACACAAAGATGGACTACAAGCCATCAAAAAGAAAAGCAGTACTTGTGGCACCTTAGAGACTAACAAATTTATTAGAGCATAAGCTTTCGTGAGCTACAGCTCACTTCATCGGATGCATTTATGAAGTAAGCTGTAGCTCACGAAAGCTTATGCTCTAATAAATTTGTTAGTCTCTAAGGTGCCACAAGTACTGCTTTTCTTTTTGCGAATACAGACTAACACAGCTGCTACTCTGAAACCTACAAGCCATCAGGAACAGTATCCCCGATAATGTCACGGCTAACCTGGTGGCTGAACTTTGTGACTTTGTCCTCACCCATAACTATTTCACATTTGGGGACAATGTATACCTTCAAATCAGTGGCACTGCGATGGGTACCCGCATGGCCCCACAGTATGCCAACATTTTTATGGCTGACTTAGAACAACGCTTCCTCAGCTCTCGTCTCCTAATGCCCCTACTCTAGTTGCGCTACATTGATGACATCATCATCATCTGGACCCATGGAAAAGAAGCCCTTGAGGAATTCCACGATGATTTCAACAATTTCCATCCCACCATCAACCTCAGCCTGGACCAGTCCACGCAAGAGATCCACTTCCTGGACACTACGGTGCTAATAAGCGATGGTCACATAAACACCACCCTATATCGGAAACCTACTGACCGCTATTCCTACCTACATGCCTCTAGCTTTCATCCAGATCATACCACATGATCCATTGTCTACAGCCAAGCTCTACGATATAACCGCATTTGCTCCAACCACTCAGACAGACACAAACACCTACAAGATCTCTATCATGCATTCCTACAACTACAATACCCACCTGCTGAAGTGAAGAAACAGATTGACAGAGCCAGAAGAGTACCCAGAAGTCACCTACTACAGGACAGGCCCCACAAAGAAAATAACAGAACGCCACTAGCCATCACCTTCAGCCCCCAACTAAAACCTCTCGAACGCATCATCAAGGATCTACAACCTATCCTGAAGGACGACCCATCACTCTCACAGATCTTGGGAGACAGGCCAGTCCTTGCTTACAGACAGCCCCCCAATCTGAAGCAAATACTCACCAGCAACCACACACCACACAACAGAACCACTAACCCAGGAACCTATCCTTGCAACAAAGCCCGTTGCCAACTCTGTCCACATATCTATTCAGGGGATACCATCATAGGGCCTAATCACATCAGCCACACTATCAGAGGCTCGTTCACCTGCGCATCTACCAATGTGATATATGCCATCATGTGCCAGCAATGCCCCTCTGCCATGTACATTGGCCAAACTGGACAGTCTCTACGTAAAAGAATGAATGGACACAAATCAGACGTCAAGAATTATAACATTCAAAAACCAGTTGGAGAACACATCAATCTCTCTGGTCACTCGATCACAGACCTAAGAGTGGCTATACTTCAACAAAAAAGCTTCAAAAACAGACTCCAACGAGAGACTGCTGAATTGGAATTAATTTGCAAACTGGATACAATTAACTTAGGCTTGAATAGAGACTGGGAATGGATGAGTCATTACACAAAGTAAAACTATTTCCCCATGGTATTTCTCCCTCCCACCCCACCCCCCACTGTTCCTCTGATTTTCTTGTTAACTGCTGGAATTAGCCTACCTTGCTTGTCACCATGAAAGGTTTTCCTCCTTTTCCCCCCCCTGCTGCTGGTGATGGCTTATCTTAAGTGATCACTCTCCTTACAGTGTGTATGATAAACCCATTGTTTCATGTTCTCTGTGTGTGTGTGTGTGTATATAAATCTCTCCTCTGTTTTTTCCACCAAATGCATCCGATGAAGTGAGCTGTAGCTCACGAAAGCTTATGCTCTAATAAATTTGTTAGTCTCTAAGGTGCCACAAGTACTCCTTTTCTTATTGTCACAACAATTTGCACATCAAATTGACTAAGTTTACAAGTGAAATGTGGGGGTTCTAAACTGCCAATCCCATGAAGTCATTTTAGGATTTGATATCCAAGCTGTGCTTTCTTTCTAATTAGTGAAGTGTCACCAATAATATACTGTGAATCGTGCAGGCCAAACTTTGCTTTCTGTTAAACCAGTGCAACTCTATTGCGTTCAAGGGGATTGCATAGGTATCCTGGACCGTGGAAGCTAGTTACTAATTCTGTTGATGGTACATAAACTAGAAAATAATCCACTTCATTCTTCCAGAGCGTCATGGCTGAAAATACAAAAAAAAAAAAAAAAGCTCAACATGTTTCAGTAAAGTTAGCGATATGTCTCTGAGAAGAGACAAGTGGTTGATCTAATGAGTACCAAAGTGCCATTTTTGAGGTAGAACTAAAGTGACTATACTTTTGTTTTTCACAGTTGTTAAATATTAATACTCTTGCTCCTCACTCTGTCTACAGCAGTAACAACAAACAGGAAATGAATAGGAGGTCAGAATGAAGAGCCAAATGTCAATTTGTGTTACCAGGTTTATGAAAACAAAGCCAAAGACAATCATCCCACTACATGGGATGACAGTTCCTGACCAGTCCGAAGAGCAGTAGACTTCAGCTGTGAATGAACTCCTCTAAGGAAGAGCTGGGCTGTCAGCAACCTGCCCTAAAGAGCCCTTATTCTTGAAAGAGGGAGTGGAGATCCCTGCTGCTCAGGAGGTGATATTAGGCTTTGAGAAGCACCTTTCTGGAAATCCCTGCTGCTCCGGAAAAGAATGGAGCCATCACTGGCCCCTCTTTGAACAATGTTAAAAGGAAGAAAAGCCTCCCCTGCAAATTTCACATCGGCCTGCTGTCCACTTGATAAGATGCATAGCAATCTGTTTAGTGTATGCACTCCATACGAAGTCCAGCCATGTTGTCTGTAGATCTCTTCTTAAAGAGGTTGAAAGAATATTTTTTATATAGGAAAAAAAATCTTTTTTCACTTTCCTTGTATTTCAGGATGGAGGAGCACCTGCTTGTATTCAATCTTTCTACTAAAATAAAGTATCTAATGATGATTATAAATTACCTGCAGGAAGAGACTGAGCCTCTAAATTTCAAGTGCAAAGTATGACCATTTCAGAAATTTATGAGCAACTGAAAACAATGGCTTAGAATGCTCACACTAGGTGTAGCAGTCACTGCCACTCCCACTGTAATTCTACACCCTCTATGTAGCAGAAGTCATAGGAATTTAAGCATCTATAGAAGACTGTATATTCTTGGATCACAGAGTTTCTGAGGGATATGTAACTATCAGAGTTGAGGGACATTATGGGATTTCAGAAGAACATACATATATACACACATTAATCATACACATACTTGCACACTCAGGGAGAAGAGAGAATGATATGAAAATCTCTTTTGTTTCCTTTAGAATTTTTAAGGTGTTCTGCTTGTACGGTAATGAGCACATAATAAATGCCTTAACAGATATATTAGATGAATAAAGGGTGTACATATGTATAGTCAAGAATGAGACAGGAAACTGCCACAATAAGTAACCTCAGGTTCTCATGGTGCAAGGATGACTGAAGGTTGTGTGCAGACATTTGGGGGAAAAGAGCCTGACAGAAAGCTTCTTCCAAAGTATTAATAATAGAAAGAAAAGTGAAAAAGATGGTTCATTGCAGACACACTGTTGGGTAATCACTACAGACATTCTGAAAATGACTAGGAGTTAGAAGCACATTTTTCAACAATCTCTGCTGCATATGCATTCAAATACCCTGTTTTAAAAGATATACTGTGGTGAAACTGACTGATACTAGAATATATGACCACTGATTCGCAAGTCTAGTAAAGGTAAAAGCAAGAAACACACAAGCTTCAAGAATACAGAATTAGACTATCTACCTTTTCAAAGTGAAGTGTAAAATATTACTGTGACTTAATATAGAGCAAGGGCTGCATTCGACAAATATCAATGATCAAACCTGAAACACATGGGTCTTTGTCTGAGATGCTTCTGGACAGGCACCAATGTTAGTAGACAGTTTTTGCTATGGTGGCTATTTGGGCCAGGTGTATTTGAGTCCAAAAGGACCCTCAAGTCTGTTGGTCAACTCAACAGTTTGAGGGCAAATGCCTTTGATAGTGGGGAATGTTATAGAGGAGACAAGTATTTTATTTTGAAATTCTTCCCCCATTCTACCAATATCACCTCAGTCTTTCCTAGATTAGGCTTCAGGCAGTTACTCTTCATTCTGGTACTGGTTTTGGCTAGGAACTGAAAAATCTAGATTGTGCTGTTTATGTTTGATATAAAGGATATGTGGAGCTGCATGCCCTCTGTGTAATGCAGACAATCAGCTGCCTTACCACTTATCCCAACAGCTTCACACAGCTGTAAAATAATATGGGAGGGAAGAATGAGGCAAGCGGGATTCCACAGGTGAGAGCGTTGGAAGTGGAAGAACAGTTGTCATAGTTGGCTGTGTTGAGTCTGAGAGGAAGGACCCAAGTCATTTCAGGGTGTTTCTGTTTATCCCTGCAGCTTCTTAGAGGTGGGATAGGAGTATGTGATGATGAACAGTATGAAATGGTACAGGGAGGACCAGCATGAGAAGAGGAGTACTTCCCTACCAGTCTGTGGAAAAAGAAGAGTTCATCCAGCAGGGCAGCAAGTGTTGTCTCTGAATGGTGCCCTCGTCTGAAGCCTGTCTGAGATGAATCAAAAATCATGGCAGCTAACAAGTGGCACTGAAAACTGTAGGTGTTTTTTTAGGGGTGGGGGTGGGGAATGTGCTGACTTCTGAATTAGTGTGCTTAAAAAGTGGGGATTTGACACTGGGCAGTGTTTTGGAAAATGATTGGCCTAGAGCAGCGATTCTCAAACTTTAGCAATCCAACGAACCCCATTTAGATTTAATTTTTTTCACGGATCCCCAAGTCCCCTGCTCAGCTGCAGGCCTTGCCCCCACTCCACCCCTTCCCCCAAGACCCTACCTCTGCCCCAGCTCTTCCTGCCCCCACTCCATCCCTGCCTCTCCTCTTCCCTGCCCCCTCCCTCAAGCACATCCCATACCCACTCCTCCCCCTCCTTCCCAGTGTCTCGTGCATGCTGTTCTCCGAGGTGCAAGAGGCACTAGGAGGGAGGGGAAGGTGTTGAGAGGGAGGGGGAGGAGTTGATCAGTGGGGTCCACGGACCCCCTGGAGTACCTTCGCAGACCTCCCCCACCCAGGGGTCCAGCACCCCTGTTTGAGAAACTCTGCCCAGGAGCAATGGTTTCTTTAGTTTGCTCAGGCTATTGCATATTTTAGGTGGGCAGTGGATTTCCCTTGCCAAAGGAGTTGTTGATGATCTGTGTTATCAGAGTTACCGGATGTTATCTGCTTATTTTTATCCTCTAGGAAGGGTAGGGGTCACAGCTCCAGGTACCTGATGCCATCAATTAGTCCTTCCAGTTATATTTAAGCACAAGTAAAAGAAAACATTGTCCTAATCTGCTCTGAAGACTCAACTGGCATAAAGAGTGCCTCAGAATTATTCATTAATACCTCATAAGTGAAAACATTTCTCCAATAAGCCCTATAACATGGTATTTAATACCTATTTAGTTTGGAAAGCACAAGTATATGATTTCTAATTTTGAAGCTAGATGTGAGTGCAGGGCCTGGTGACTAATCCAGCTGGGATGCATGGTATTAATAGCTTAAAACTATTTTAAATATCAGTCATTTTTACTTGTGAAATCAAATATACCCTCAGAATTGTATCCTTTTCAACAGCTTTAGCAGTTTTATATTCAGGGTTTAGCTGATCGCCATATTTGGGGTCGGGAAGGAATTTTCCTCCAGGGCAGATTGGAAGAGGCCCTGGAGGTTTTTCACCTTCCTCTGTAGCATGGGGCACGGGTCACTTGCTGGAGGATTCTCTGCTCCTTGAAGTCTTTAAACCACGATTTGAGGACTTCAATAACTCAGACACAGGTGAGAGGTTTTTTGCAGGAGTGGGTGGGTGAGATTCTGTGGCCTGCGTTGTGCAGGAGGTAGGACTAGATGATCATAATGGTCCCTTCCGACCTTAGTATCTATGAATCTGTGAATCTATGAATCCTGTTACCATTAAACTGATTTGTAGAATTACACATTGTTTGTAAAAAGAAAAGGAGTACTTGTGGCACCTTAGAGACTAACGAATTTATTAGAGCATAAGCTTTCGTGAGCTACAGCTCACTTCATCGGATACATTTGGTGAAAAAAACAGAGGGGAGATTGATATACACACACAGAGAACATGAAACAATGGGTTTATCATACACACTGTAAGGAGAGTGATCACTTAAGATAAGCCATCACCAGCAGCGGGGGGGGGGAGGAAGGAAGAAAACCTTTCATGGTGATAAACAAGGTAGGCTATTTCCAGCAGTTAACAAGAATATCTGAGGAACAGTAGGGGGTGGGGTGGGGGGAGAAATAACATGGGGAAATAGTTTTACTTTGTGTAATGACTCATCCATTCCCAGTCTCTATTCAAGCCTAAATTAATTGTATCCAGTTTGCAAATTAATTCCAATTCAGCAATCTCTCGTTGGAGTCTGTTTTTGAAGCTTTTTTGTTGAAGGATAGCCACGCTTAGGTCTGTAATCGAGTGACCAGAGAGATTGAAGTGTTCTCCAACTGGTTTTTGAATGTTATAATTCTTGACGTCTGATTTGTGTCCATTCATTCTTTTATGTAGAGACTGTCCAGTTTGGCCAATGGCAAATTTTTTGGTACATGGCAGAGGGGCATTGCTGGCACATGATGGTATATGATAAGATGTATGATAAACCCATTGTTTCATGTTCTCTGTGTGTGTGTATATAAATCTCTCCTCTGTTTTTTCCACCAAATGCATCCGATGAAGTGAGCTGTAGCTCACGAAAGCTTATGCTCTAATAAATTTGTTAGTCTCTAAGGTGCCACAAGTACTCCTTTTCTTTTTTCCAATTTATCTGTATGTAGACATATATGTATATCTTACTATATGTTCCATTCTATGCATCCGATGAAGTGGGCTGTAGCCCATGAAAGCTTATGCTCTAATAAATTTGTTAGTCTCTAAGGTGCCGTAAGTACTCCTGTTCTTTTTGAGAATACAGACTAACATGGCTTCTACTCTGAAACCTACTCCCAATTAATCAAACACACATAACCTTGATTGAATACCAGCTATCTCCCTCAAGCTGAATGAAAGCTTTCCCGTCAGAACCTGCTTTTTTTTTTACAGATAAGAAGATTGCATTGATCTGGGCTGAACTGTCCACCTGACTTCTGAGTTTCACCAAGAGCTTACTGGTTCTGCTGAGGAAAGTGAGTACTGAAACCTGTGAATTAGGTCTGTGTCACTCTTGGCTGATTAAAAAGCAGCAAGAACACATCATGGGCATTACTAGAGTGGATTGACTGTGAATGCCTCACTGTTAGTGATGCGGTGAGGTGACATGACAGCACACTAGCCCCATTTCTACTTTCTCCTGGCACTCTCACTCAAGATGAAACAGTCAAATCCAATTTTGGAATGAGACACGTCCTATTTTTAAAGTCAAATGTAACCAACACAGCCACAGGCCTAGAATTCCTGATGCACCAAAGACCCAGATAAGTGTCAATGAACCAACATCATTCAGTAAACTCAGAAAGGCCTCACACCTATGCTAATGTGAATATTTATTCCAGATTCTGATTCCTTTACCCATGTTGAATAGTCTAAGTTGTACCAGTGATTTCATGTATTTATTAACTTTTTTAATAACCAGGACCAAATTTAATCATTTTAACTGTGATATATACTATTCAAAGCCATAACAGAAACAGAAAGCCATACTGTAAATCAGAGTGAACTAGGAGAGAAAAGCCTGATTCTGTGCCCTCACAATTCTCTCCTGTAAAGGAAAGAGCCCACTTCTCAAGTCCAAATCTCTCCATGTGCAAAATGGGGATAATAAAAACCTACCTCACATGGAGATTAGGAAGCTTGAGTCATTAATATTTGAAAAGGAATCTGAGTGCAAAGTATCACAAATTATTTTGATAATTTCATGATTTTTACATAGATCCCTCATAACATTGTCTGTGCTATGGAGGGGACACCTGGCACCTGAAAATGGTAATGCAGGGTGGGAGATGAGATTATTGCTTCTTATTATGAAAAAGGTGTCTTTTAATGGTACTTCCTCCTCCCTTTTCTCCTCCTCCCACCTTGCCTTGTTTGTCTGCTCTATCTATCTCTTTCAACTCATAATAAATATACAGTGCAAGCTTGCAGGGTCAGAAACTATCCTTACTCTGCGTGTACAGTACCTAGCATGCCTAAACATTGATTTCAATGCAAAGTATTAATAATACTTCTCCTTCATACTGTGATTAATGCACAATCTGGTAAACCCTCCTGCTCCTAAATCTATCACTTGTATCCTCCAGTAGGGATATATTATTGACCACTCAACCAGGATGGTGATGGTGATTAGAGAGGCTATAAAAATAAAAAAACTCAATAATAATGAGGGATTTCAACTATCCCCATATTGACTGGGCACATGTCACCTCAGGACGGGATGCAGAAATAAAGTTTATTGACATCATAAATGACTGTTTCTTGGAGTAGAAAGTCATGGAACCCACAAGAGGAGAGGCAATTCTTAATTTAATCCTAAATAGAGCACAGGGTCTGAGGTGAATACAGCTGAACCACTTGGTAATAGCAACCATAATATAATGCAGAGGAAAACACCAAAAAAGTCCACCATGGTAGCACTCAATGTCAGAAAGGGGAACTACACAAAATCAGGAAGCTAGTTAAACAAATGTTCAGAGGTACAATCCCCAAAGTGAAATCCCTGTAAGCTGCATAGAAACTTTTTTTAAAAAACACCATAATAGAGGCTTAAATTAAACGTATACCCCAAATTAAAAAACATAGTAAGAGGACCAAAAAAGTGCCACCATGCTAAACAACAAAGTAGTTTGTGGCTAGAGGCAAAAAAGGCATCTTTTAGAAACTGGAAGTTAAATCCTACTGGGAAAAACAGAAAGGAGGTTAAACTCTGTCAAGTGAAATATAAAAATATAATTAGGCAGTCCAAAAAAGAATTTAAAGAGCAACTAGCCAAAGATTCAAAAAGTAAGAGCAAAATAAAAAAAAACACATCAGGAACCAGGAAACCTGCTAAATAATCAGTGGACATACTGGATGATTGAGATGCTAAAGGAGCACTCAAGGAAGATAAGGCTATTGTAGAGAAACTAAATGAATTATTTATCTTTGCATCAGTCTTCACTGTAGAGTATGGGAGGTAGATTCCCACACCTGAGTTATTCTTTTTAGTTGACAAATCTGAGGAACTATCCAGATTTAGGTATCAGTAGAGGAGGTTTGGGAACAAAATTATAATAAGTCACCAGGACCAGATGGTAATTCACCCAAGAGTTTTGAAGGAACTAAAATGTGAAATTGAAGCAGTACTAACTATGGTATGAAACCTATCACTTAAATCAGCTTCTGTACCAGATGACTGGAGAATAGCTAATTTAGTGCCAATTTTTTAAAGAGTCTCCAGAGGTGATCCTGGCAATTACAAGCCGGGAAGCCTGACTTCAGTACCAGGCAACTTCGTTGAAACTTTAGTAAAGAACAGAATTCTCAGACACATAGATGAACATGATTTACTGGAAAAGAGTCAACATGGCTTTTGTAAAGAAAATCATGCCTCACCAATCTATTAGAATTACTTGAGGGGGTCAACAAACATAGACAATGGTGAAATGTGGACATAGTGTACTTACACTTTCAGAAAGCCTTAGACAAGGTCCCTCACCAAAGGCTCTTTCACAAAGTAAGCAGTCATGGGATAAGACAAAAGGTCCTCTCATGGATCAGTAACTGGTTAAAAGATAGGAAACAAAAGTTAGGAATAAATGGTCAATTTTCAGAATGGAGAGAGGTAAATAGTGGTGTCTCTCAGGGTCTACTCTAGGACCAGTGCCGTTCAACATATTCATAAATGATCTGAAAAAAAAAGGGATAAACAGTGAGGTGGCAAAATTTGTAAAAGATACAAAATTACTAAAGATAGTTAAGTCCAAAACTGTAAAGACTGTAAAGACTTTACAAAGGGATTTCTCAAAATTGGTTGACTGGGCATATTGGAAAACATAATTCCAACTATACATACAAAATGATGGGGTCTAAATTAGCTGTCACCACTCAAGAAAGAGATTTTGGAGTCATTGTCAATAGGTCTCTGAAAACATCGACTCAATATGCAGCAGCAGTCAAAAAAGCTAACAGAATGTTAGGAACCATTAGGAAAAGGAAAGATAATAAGACAAAAAATATCATATTGCCTCTATATAAATCCATGGCATAGCCATATCTTGAATACTATGTGCAGATCTAGGGTGACCAGATAGCAACTGTGAAAAAACGGGACAGAGTGTGTGGGGGGTAATAGGCGCCTATATAAGAAGAAGTCCCCAAAAACGGGGCTGTTCCTATAAAACAGGACATCTTGGCACCCTATGCAGATCTGGATATCCCATTTCAAAAAAGATATATTGGAATTGGAAAAGGTACAGAGAAGGACAACAAAAATGATTAGGGGTATGGAACAGCATCTGTATGAGGAGAGATTAGAATGACTGGGATTTTTCAGCTTGGAAAAGAGACGACTAAGGGGGGATATGAAAGAGGTCCTTAAAATCTTGACTGGTGTGCATAAAGTGAATAAGGAAATGTTATTTACTCCTTCATATAACACAAGAACTAGGGGTCACCTAATGAAATTAATAGGCAACAAGTTTAAAACAAACAAAAGGAACTATTTCTTCACACAACACACAGTCAACCTGTGGAACTCTTTGTCAGGGGATGTTGTGAAGGCCAAGACTATAACAAGGTTCAAAAAAGAACTAGGTAAGTTCATGGAGGATAGGTCTATCAATGGCTATTAGCCAGGATGGGCCAGGATGCAACACCATGCTTCGAGTGTCCATAGCCTGTGTTTGCTAGAAGCTGGGAATGGGCTACCGGGGATGGATTACTTGAGGATTTCCTGTTTTGTTAATTTCCACTGAAGCATTTGGCATTGTCAGAAGGCTGGGCTAGATAGGCCATTGGTCTGATCCAGTATGGCCATTCTTATGTTCTTGTGTTATGTTCTTAATGTAGAACGAACACTGTTCTTCTAGAAATGTGGTCCTTAAGTCTGAACACACAAGATGACACTTGTCTCCATTTGACTGCAATGCAGAGCAGGATTTCTATGTATCTCGCTCTCAAAAAAAGTACCTAAAATAGCAACATTTTCTGTTCTATCTTGCATTTGATATTCTAATCCTACTTTGCAGTCATAGTGCTTTCCATCCCATTTTACCGAAAGAGAAAGAGAAAAGAGAGCACAGAGGCATTAGTTGACTTGCCCCATATCATCCAGAAAATTTGTGGCAAAGTCAGGAATAAAATGCAGATCTTGTGGCTCCTAGCCCTGGGCTTTGAGGAGAAAACTATTCTTCATCTGCATGCATTGCTGAGTTGGACAGTAGCGTTACTTATTCCACAGCTAAAGGCCAGGTGTTGCTTTTTTGGTGCCTCAGAATTACATATCTTAGCAGAAATTAGCTTGACTTTATGGAAGTTGGTAGTGTTTGTCTATCAAAGTGTCATGGAGCACCCACTTGGATACCCTTAATGAAATGATTAATCTTGTGTTTATACCGAAACAGATTTGGAACAAATTTTGCAAGCGGGAGGAGGGAGATTGAATTATGTGATTCTACTGGGAGTCATGAAGGAGTTAGAGGCAGAGAAGTCTAGATATGTAATCCAACAACAAATTCTAGGATTTTGCAGATACAGGTGGGTAGGGAGATAGGATGGAGGAACGTTTTTAGAACATTAAAATACTAAATTGCACAGACAGAATTGTACTTCCTATTGGATATATCCTCATGTGTGAATGTATTCTGTTTCATTCTATCTTTCTTTTACAAATGTGAATTTTATATTGACAATTACCTGTGTCAATAGACATACTTTTTATGCATGCAATTTAGGGAAAGAGCTTGGAAATATAGCTCAGTGTTTTATAATCAAACATGTTTTCTCTCAAACGCATTGTGCCAAACACTTTGGGACAGATTCTCCGTCTCATTCCACTCCCTTTGGAGCATTCAGGTGGTGCAAAGGAAGTGGACATTGACCTTAAACCCCTACATTGGGAAACTCCCATAAGGGAGTCCTGAGCAGGTGCAGAGTTGACATAGCCAGCCTCTCTGCTCACATCCCCTAGTGCAGAGGATTGAGCTGGAGATGGGGAGAGTTGGGTACGTCTGTAGCTGACCTATGGCCCCTTGAGGACACTAGCCAGTTAGTGTAATTTAGAGCAACCCATAGTCCATTTGAACTGACAATCGGGGAGCCATAACCAGCTCCCTGATACTCCCCCTTTCTGCTGTTCCCAACATAAAGTGGATGCAGAAAAATATCTGGGCCATTAACTTTAAAGAAAGGACTAAATAGGATTATTAACAGTCATAGAAAGAAACAAATGATTCAGTGGACATAGAGTAGCAGACAATCTAGATGTCATCAATATGGATATGGTAAAACTTCTGCATCCCAAAGCACGAGATACCTGATAATTTTATGCTGAAGTGTAGCTTCAAAGGTCAAAAACTCTTAGAAGAAACACAGCAGGGAATACATTTTTATCCCATAACAAAGAAAATCTGAAATGTTTTGAAGAACTTTGAATTCAGACATGAGTTAAATAGCCTTAAGGATGAGATGAATGAAGAATAAAAGAATATAATAGGACTTCTAAACACATGTATAAAGGGGAAAAAAGCCAAAGCCTAGATGATAGTAGCTCCTAAAGGAGTCCAAGAGTCCAATGAGATCATTACAGATGATGCAGGCAAAGCCCAGGGGATGGGGGAGGGGTGGAATTGATCACAAATTAATATAAGCAGACGAAAAATATGCCTAGTTCAACACCACAGGAACAATCAAAGAGACAAAATAATTGACAAGTAAGTGCAATAGTCAGCAGCACAAGGTGACCTGGGCAAACAGCTAAAGCAAATGTGTCAGATCACATATCTATTGTAAGATCCTTCTTCTTCAGTCACACAAAATACAATTCCACATAGCAAATATTACAGCTACACCTGGCAGAAAGCAAGGCAGCAGAAGGACCGTTATTATTACATGGTGTATGTGTTGCTGAGCTGTATACTTTTTCTTTCTGTGTCTTTTTGCCCTCTTTCCTGGAAGCATGAAGAACTTAGTTAGTCTTGCGCTACTTTTCTAAATCTCTCACACCCTCACCAGCATTTCTTAGAAGAAAGAAGGAGTAAACATGGAGAAGAGGAAGAGGGTGGAAGGGGAAGCACCTTAAACAATTACAAAAAGAAGATCCTTTGACAATGGGATATAGGGAGATGGATAGCCCTCCATCTTTCCTAATGATAGCTCTCCACTGTGGATAAGAAAGAAAGAGGAGCAGGGGAGTAGATCCCGAGTTTCCCACATTCTAGAGTAGGACCACAAGAATACAGAGTTAGTCTCATGTTTCCTCATGAGAGGTAGCAAATCCCTTCTCCCACTCCAAGTAGAGACGGGACTTGAACCAATAGTTTTCCACATCCTAGATGTGTACCCTAACCATTGGGCTAAAAGTTATGAGGAGATAAGCAGCCTTCTCCCCCTGCCCTGGCTTCTTGCAAAAATGGTGTAGCTGCCTAATGCCAAGACAGGGTTTGCAGTTAAGAATCCTGCCTGCAGCCAAGCTCGCATCTCTGAGAAAAGGATGGAGCTTTGCATGCACTCTTCTGCTTGACATCTCCTATTGTCTACCTTAGGTGAGGCACTGCATTGTATGTTGGCTTTTGTGACTCCCATTCCGATCCACCTATCTCTCCCTATTCATTGTATAGGGCAGGGGTGGAGAACCTACGGCCCATGGGCCAGATCTAGCCCACTGCTTAATTTCATCCGGCTAGCAGGAAGTCTCCGTGCCGCAGGCTGGAAGCCCTGAGCCCTGAGCCCATCCCCCACCAGGCTGGAGCCGTGAACACCGGCTCACCCCACTGCAGAGGGAAGCAAGGGTTGCCAGGCTGTTAAAAGTACGGTCAGCTCTGCACAGCTCCCGGAAGCAACCAGCATATCCCTGTGGCCCCTAGGAACAAGGGTGATCAGGAAAGCTCCATGCGCTGGCTCCGCAAATTCCATTGGCTGGGAACCGCGGCCAATGGGAGGTCTGGGGGTGGAACCTGTAGGCGCATGCAGCGTGCACCCCACAGAGCCACCTGACCGTGCCTCAGCCTAAGGGCCGGACATGTCGGCCGTTTCTGGGAGCAGTTGGGAGCCAGGGCAGGCAGGGAGCCTACCTTAGTCCCGCTGTGCCGCCAACCAGGAGCCACCTAAGGTAACTGCCACTCAGCCAGAGTCCAAGCCCCCAACCCCAGATCAGAACCCCCTCCCTCACCCTAACTTCCTCCTTGAGACTGCACCCCTACCTGCACCACAATCCCCTGCTCCAGGTTGGAATCACGCCCTCAACATAACTCCCTCCCAGAGCCCGCACCCCCATCTGTACCCCAACCCTCTGCCCCATCCCTGCACCCCCCCACACCCAAACTCCCTCACAGAGCCTGCACCCCAAACCTCCTCCTGCACCCCAACCCCCTGCCCCAGCTCTGAGCCTGCTCCTGAACTGCAAACCCCTCATCCCCAGCCCCATCCCAGAGCTGGCACCCCCAGCCAGAGCCCTCACTCCCTCCCGCACCCCAACACTTTGCCCCAGCTCAGAGCCCCATCCCACACTCTGAACCCCTCATTTCTGGTCCCACCCCAGAGCCTAGGGGAAGATCTGAACCTCTGTGCCGCAACATGGGGATGGAGCCATGAGCACCGGCTCACCCTGCTGCGGGGGACGGAAGCCCCAAGCCTCCACTGCACCCCTCCTCTCTCCACAGGGCTGTGTGATGCCCGTGACTGATTTTTTCTGTGGGTCACTGGACCCTGATAGAAAAAAGGTTCCCCACTTCTGGCAAAGGTTCCCTACTTCTGATGCCAAACTAAGGCTTTCTGAATAATCCCAGTGCTTGTCTACTTACCTAAAATTAGGAGAGGCAATGCTCAGTGTCACCATGCTAAATTCCTTTGCGAAACTAGTCCTACATGTGTTGCTCACAGTCCAACAAGCAGACTGAGGTGAAACATAGACTAAATTCAGGTCTCCCAAGTCCTAGGTTAGGGCTCCAACCACCAGCCCTGCCATATTCTTATAAAGTTAAAAATGGTCTTAACATGTATTCCTGCAAGTAGATAAATTGATTAAATAGAATAATGATGTAATTAGTATTTCACAGACCAGAAAATAGTCATTTTAACTGACTTTAAAAACCCTAATTACATCCAGTCCTGCACATCTGATGAATGAAAAGCTCCTGTTGATTTCAGCAGGAGCTACATACACTGCAGTGCCTGCTATGTACCACCGACAAAAATTAACACCTCAGGATTACTTGCCTAATGTAAAAGAACCCAGGAACCTGTATAAAGTGTTATTAAAGCACTGATCTCCAGAGTCAGAATCCGCATCATTCTGAGGATCAAGCATTTATAAAAGGCACAGGTTGCAGTTCCGAGTCCCCTCAGTGGTTGCTGGGAGGCAGAGGAAAAGAAAGTAATGAAAAGCACCATCTTCAGTAATGCTAAATCTGAACAGAGTCATCCAGAAACTGAAAGTCTTGAAGGAAAATTCTCACTTGTGAGAATGAAGCTGTCACTTATGAGGATGAATCATGATCCAAGATTGACTGAAGTACCAAAGACCCTCTCCTGCAAGCCATGACCTGTGTGGGTAGTCCTTATTCAGGGCACTATTATATTTTCTCCAGGAATTCCCTTTTGGGTGTCTTCAGTATTATTTCCCTGTCATTGGAGGTTTTTAAAAATAGGTTAGACAAACATCTGTCAGAGATGGTCTAAGTATACTTTATCCTGCCTCATAATGGAGGATGAAGTCCAATGATTTCTTCAGGTCCCTTCCAGCCCTATACTTCTATGAGTCTGTGATGTCCACCATACTAACAAGTAGTTTTCAGTTTATTATTGAAATTAACTTCTGTCTGAGATGATATTATCAGAATGTCAGAGATGGCAGAAGCACACCTTGAATAGAGGGACAGAGGGAAAAAAAGGACCCTGATTCCTAACTTCTCCCTAGTTGGACCCTAGGTGCTGTGGCAGCAACTCCAGCCTCTCCAGGTCCTGCTCTTGGCCTCATTCCCTCCCCCTGCATGTGACAGAGGTGTGTCCTTCCCACTGTTGCAGGGAGAAGGACTGGCTAGAATCTGTTGGGCTCTCAGGTCCCAAACAGTCAGCCAATAGGGAGGCAGTAACTGGATCTGGGCAGTGTGGGGCAGAGTCAGAGTGGAAGAAGAGTCAAGCAAGGCTGGAAATATAGATCAGCCCCCACAATATTTCCATTGCACGCTGGTTCTGCTGCCCCTGAAGAACACTTTATCTCTGAAGAGATTTTTCCCCAGAAGTACCACCAACAAAAGCATATTATGCTTACTCTTTTACTAAATATTACATTATTTATATTTTAATGACTAGTTTAAAAAACATTACTCAGACCTTGATCCTGCAAGCTACTTCATCTGGACAGACCCCCCTGCACCTGTATGGGGCTCCAGGTTTCGGCAAAATGTGGCAATACTTAACCAGTCCTACAGTAGAACATGTACACACTTCACACTAATTATTGCTGTCTTGTAATTGCTTGACAACTAGCTTAGTTTAAATAAAATGCACAGTGTTTGCACATAGAAAGTTTTCTTCCCGTTTGAGAGATATTACTAGTGCCCTCAGTATTCCTCAGTTTAAACACAGAGAACATCATTGAAATAGGTTTCAGAGTAGCAGCCGTGTTAGTCTGTATTCGCAAAAAGAAAAGGAGTACTTGTGGCACCTTAGAGACTAACAAATTTATTAGAGCATAAGCTTTCGTGAGCTACAGCTCATTTCATCGGATGCATTTGGTGGAAAAAACAGAGGAGAGATTTATATACACACACACAGAGAACATGAAACAATGGGTTTATCATACACACTGTAAGGAGAGTGATCACTTAAGATAAGCCATCACCAACAGCAGGGGGGGAAAGGAGGAAAACCTTCCATGGTGACAAGCAGGTAGGCTAATTCCAGCAGTTAACAAGAATATCAGAGGAACAGTGGGGGGTGGGGTGGGGGGGAAGAAATACCATGGGGAAATAGTTTTACTTTGTGTAATGACTCATCCATTCCCAGTCTCTATTCAAGCCTAAGTTAATTGTATCCAGTTTGCAAATTAATTCCAATTCAGCAGTCTCTCGTTGGAGTCTGTTTTTGAAGCTTTTTTGTTGAAGTATAGCCACTCTTAGGTCTGTGATCGAGTGACCAGAGAGATTGAAGTGTTCTCCAACTGGTTTTTGAATGTTATAATTCTTGACGTCTGATTTGTGTCCATTCATTCTTTTACGTAGAGACTGTCCAGTTTGACCAATGTACATGGCAGAGGGGCATTGCTGGCACATGATGGCATATATCACATTGGTAGATGCGCAGGTGAACGAGCCTCTGATAGTGTGGCTGATGTGATTAGGTGAAGGTGATCACCTTCAGCCCCCAACTAAAACCTCTCCAACGCATCATCAAGGATCTACAACCTATCCTGAAGGACGAGCCATCGCTCTCTCAGATCTTGGGAGACAGACCAGTCCTTGCTTACAGACAGCCCCCCAATCTGAAGCAAATACTCACCAGCAACCACACACCACACAACAGAACCACTAACCCAGGAACCTATCCTTGCAACAAAGCCCGTTGCCAACTCTGTCCACATATCTATTCAGGGGATACCATCATAGGGCCTAATCACATCAGCCACACTATCAGAGGCTCGTTCACCTGCACATCTATCAATGTGATATATGCCATCATGTGCCAGCAATGCCCCTCTGCCATGTACATTGGTCAAACTGGACAGTCTCTACGTAAAAGAATGAATGGACACAAATCAGACGTCAAGAATTATAACATTCAGAAACCAGTTGGAGAACACTTCAATCTCTCTGGTCACTCAATCACAGACCTAAGAGTGGCTATACTTCAACAAAAAAAGCTTCAAAAACAGACTCCAACGAGAGACTGCTGAATTGGAATTAATTTGCAAACTGGATACAATTAACTTAGGCTTGAATAGAGACTGGGAATGGATGAGTCATTACACAAAGTAAAACTATTTCCCCATGGTATTTCTTCCCCCCCACCCCACCCCCCACTGTTCCTCTGATATTCTTGTTAACTGCTGGAATTAGCCTACCTGCTTGTCACCATGGAAGGTTTTCTCCTTCCCCCCCCTGCTGTTGGTGATGGCTTATCTTAAGTGATCACTCTCCTTACAGTGTGTATGATAAACCCATTGTTTCATGTTCTCTGTGTGTGTGTATATAAATCTCTCCTCTGTTTTTTCCACCAAATGCATCCGATGAAGTGAGCTGTAGCTCACGAAAGCTTATGCTCTAATAAATTTGTTAGTCTCTAAGGTGCCACAAGTACTCCTTTTCTTTTCACTGAAATAGGTAGCATCATTCAAAGCAGAAGAAATTTCTATAGTGTGCCCATTGTGCTTTCTTCTAAGGAAAACAATCAGTTGTTTCAATGACTAAAAATGGGAAACAACAGACAACGAACGGCCAGTGTACAAATAATACTAAACTGGGAGGAACTACGAGCATCAACTAGAACAGAGAAGTACAGTAATACAAAGGGACCTAGATAGCTTAGAAACATAGGCGTGACATAAAAGGAAATACATCTGGAAAAGCTAAATAGTAGTACAGGGAGTCCTCAGACTTACGAAGCACAACTTACGTCAGATGCCACTTACGACACTTTTCAATTGACTGCCAGTTTTGCCCTTCTGACGTTTGTTTGGCCCTTACGATGGTTGATTTGCATGAGGTTCGCTTGAAATCACTTCCTTCTTGCGTTATACTGGTATGGAGCTGGAAGGGGTTGCTTCTGATTGGCTTCGAGGCAGCAGGATAGCTTGTTGCCGAGTAGGGTTGTCGCTTGTTTTTGATTGGCTCCCAGCCCTGGGCTCAGCCAATCAGAAAGGTTGAACAGTGATTGGCTGAGGCTCAGCACGTGGGTTTTCTCCCTGGCTTTCTGAGCCTGTGTTGTTGGCATTCTGAGCAGCATATGCAAGTTTATATGTATATATGAAAGCGGAATGTGTTCTGTTCACTAACCCAGGAACCTATCCTTGCAACAAAGTCCGTTGCCAACTCTGTCCACATATCTATTCAGGGGACACCATCATAGGGCCTAATCACATCAGCCCCACACTATCAGAGGCTCGTTCACCTGCGCATCTACCAATGTGATATGTGCCAGCAATGCCCCTCTACCATGTACATTGGTCAAACTGGATAGTCTCTATGTAAAAAAATAAATGGACACAAATCAGACGTCAAGAATTATAACATTCAAAAACCAGTCGGAGAACACTTCAGTCTCTCCGGTCACACAATTACAGACCTGAGAGTGGCTATCCTTCAACAAAAAAACTTCAAAAACAGACTCCAACGAGAGACTGCTGAATTGGAATTAATTTGCAAACTGGATACAATTAACTTAAGCTTGAATAGAGACTGGGAGTGGATGGGTCATTACATAAAGTAAAACTATTTCCCCATGTTATTTCTCCCCCCACCCCCACCCCTCAATGTTCCTCAGACGTTCTTGTTAACTGCTGGAAATGGCCCACCTTGATTATCACCACAAAAGGTTTTCCTCCTTCCCCCCCTCCTTCCTACTGGTAATAGCTCATCTTAAGTGATCACTCTCCTTACAGTGTGTATGATAAAACCCATTGTTTCATGTTCTCTGTGTGTGTATATAAATCTCCCCACTGTATTTTCCACCAAATGAATCCAATGAAGTGAGCTGTAGCTCACGAAAGCTTATGCTCAAATAAATTTGTTAGTCTCTTAGGTGCCACAAGTATTCCTTTTCTTTTTTGCGAATACAGACTAACACGGCTGCTACTCTGAAACCAGTTTTCTCTGTACTGCTCAAGTGAAACCACATCTGGAGTACAGTATTGCGTTGAATCCTGGGCAACACTATCCAGAAATATATTGAGAAACTGGATGCAATTCAGAGACAAACAACAAAAATTATCATGGGGCTAAAGGGATTGACTTTTAAGGAAAGATTAAGAAAGTGAAATATGTGTAGCTTGGCTAAGCAACAGTGAGTGGGAAAAGGTAGAAGAAACAATCTGCAAATATTTGATGGATTTAAACACAAAGGATGGAGAGGAATTAAGTAGTCTGTTATATTGGGTATAAATAAGAGGAATGGGATGAAATTAAGGCAGAGAAAATTTACATTGAAAAATATGGTATGGAAGAGAAACAATCCTGTATTATCAGAGAGGTGGATGAGTGTCTTTTCCTTCTCTAACTTCTGATTCTATGAACTGTAATAAATGGAAACATACATAACCTAAGTGCTTTTATAAGTGACCATGGGTCTATCAATTCAACATTTACAATAATATTTTATTATTTCTACTTTTTGGTGTGTTTCTATAGGTGAAACAACCATCGTCTGCTAAATGTTACCTTACTATTTTTGTCAAGCCTAAACTCTTTTGTGTTTTAGTTTTGAGCTGATTGTTGTCACTAGAGAGTAAAGCAAAGACAAATAGAGAACCCCAAGGCATGTTATGAGGTTTTCTAGTGCATTTCTGTTTTCATTCATGACAATTTTCTACAGAGATAGAACAATATTAAAACATCTGACTCATCAGACCCGTAGATCTCTCCCAGATATTCAGCTTACCCATGGATATGCTGAAATCCAGGAACCTTCTGCTATCCTATTATATCACTTTAAGTAGTGTGGTTGTTTCTGAAAAGTGATGTTTCACTATCCAAAGTCCCCAGCAAGAGTTGGCTGATGTGCTTGTGATATTACACAGAAAGACGCACACATGTGCACACACACACATAAAGCAGGAAGTTCTGAGTTGTTATTACTGTTCTTCCTTGAGTAATGCAGCTCGGCTTGGCAGTGCATAGCACTCCCTTGTGGAAAAGTTCTCTGGAATTTAATGGAGATGAAACCATAGAAAACTCATTGTCAAATCTTCAGCTGGTGTAAATCAACACAGTTCCATTGTAATTAATTGAGCTATGCTGATTAACACCGGGATGTGACTCAGGATATTGTTCTCTATTAAATTATTTCTATATGGGGAATATAATTTTTTAAATTACGTTATATAGTACTTTTCCAGAAGGGTATCCTGTGGACTGTCAAGGGGTTTACAAGTAGATGTTTGTAGATCTATAGGTATCTGGATTTCATCATTCACATTTAGTTCATTTCCGAAATGTGTAATCAACTTTTTCCTACTTGAGATACCTAATAAAACAAATGTATTTAGTTGTAAATTATTAGAAGGTTGAACACAATGACAGACAGACAGACAGTGGAGATACCAGTGCAATAATGTAGTCTTTGCATTTTCCATACTGTCATAACAAAACCCACATATTTAATAAGTTATCCATGTTACTAATTTTGTTGTGAGTGTTTGTTTTGTATATCTAAGTACATATTTCAGTATCTTCATAGTCATTTTATACACAACACCACATTTGCATGGAGTCCTACCAGGTCAGGCTTTGTTACAGACGTCAGGATCATGATCTAAGCAGGGTCTAGTCTGTTAGTATTTAGACAGGAAACCCCCAAGAATAACAGGTTATATGGGAAGATTATTGGTGGTACAACAGCTGACATTGGGGATTGGTCCTGCTTTGAGCAGGAGGTTGGACTAGATGACCTCCTGAGGTCCCTTCCAACCCTGATATTCTATGATCTCTATGATCTATGATCTCTATGACATTGTTCCTTCTGAGTCAGTATTGACACTGTCCCAGCATCACTTCAGAAGATAGGTGATGACAGAAAAGTTATCTTTCCAATGAGACAGAAAATCAAGATCTTTACCCTCTATTATGACTAGAGATCCTATGGAACTTTTCTTAAAATAGTTAATCTGGGTACCCTAACCAAATTTCAACTTGATGAATTACAGTCTGGCTACTTAAAAAGAAAAGGAGTACTTGTGGCACCTTAGAGACTAACAAATTTATTTGAGCATAAGCTTTCGTGAGCTACAGCTCACTTCATCGGATGCATTCAGTCTGTCTACTTGAAATTCCCTTAGTAGTTTCAGTGGAGATATGTTCTTCATTTCCACAAAGTTCCACAAAGTGTAGTATTCCTGCTGTGTTTCAGTGCTGGGTGAGTTATACTTCTGTATGTCATTTATAAATTTACTGGATATGTAGAACCCCACCATCACTGCCCATTTCAGCAGCAGTGTTATGAAGACCAGCTCTGCCTCCAGAGCTCAGTTTGGTTAGGTGATCATAGAGAGGAGATACCCTCTCCCCCAAAACCCTTGTTGATGGTAGAGCTTGCAGAAAATCCCACCCACAACTTCTTGGTACCAGTGTTTCTCCCGTTGGATGATGGGAATGCCACTGGAGAACTGACAATATGGGCTGCAGAAAGAGGCACATGCTGCTACTGCATGGACACAATAGGGCCAGAACCTCAGCTCAAGGCTTGGATACAGGTCTGGGGAGCAGCCTGAGTCACTATGAGCTTGAACCGAACTGCATGCAAGAATTGGCCACTGTTCAAAAGGAAATAGGGGCTAAAGGACAGAGACTGAAGGGGCAGATTGAATGGTTAAGTTTGGTAAGCATCTTGGATTTCACGATAGTTGCACTAACCGTTCCTTTCAATGGCACTATGGTTCTCCCATGCTGATGAAGACATTTGAATTGATCTCTGTTGAAGTGATTCCTGGATAGATTCCTGCCTCTTCAAAGGCTGCAGGAGGACTTTCCAGTCCAAGGCAAGGTGTAAGCATTTGGAACAATCTGTCTCTAAGCAGGGAGCTCCTGCTACAGGGATAGCTTTCAAGATGAAACACATAACAAATTATGGGCCAGACTATGAACTCTGGCCCTAAAGAATATTATTCTGTCCATTTCCTACTGATGAAAGATTTATCCCTACACTTAGAGTCTGAAGTACTCCATTTTGTCTAATCTAATTGTTAATTAGCTTTAGTGAGTTGTATTCCAGTACTATTCTTGGACCAGTGAGTAATTATTACATCTCCACACCCATGTACTCTTATCCAGTATTCAAGTGCACATTTGCAAGCCTGCATACCCAAATACTTTGTATGTAATAACCTTTTAATTAAAAACCCATGAAAACAAGTAGTATTATTTATATATTTGTAATTTGTATTATTGTAGCGTTTCTTAAGAGCTGGTGGCCAGCTACTCTACTAGCTGTAAAAAAAACAAAAAATCATCCCAGTTGCAACATGTTTACACCAAGGATGTCTCAAATATGTAATTCTTATTTTTTCTTTTAACATTAGAGATGAGATCCCTTAATGGGAAATTCCTAACATTATTCTGATTTCTCTCTTTTTTTAGCCATATTAATAAACTTAGTCCTCAGGGTACATAATTAACGAGAACCAACTATCAGCCTTGAAAGGCAACAACTTTCAGATAGAATGTTACAAACTACTCTTTCCGCAAAGGCTATTGTCTAGCCAGAGACCAGACTAATTCAATTAAAAAAAAAATCAGTGGCATGTATAAACTTACGTTTTATCAATTAACACTGAAAATATTTTAAGATCACTTTACAATTTGCTTCAGGCTTTTTTCTTTAGCTCAGAAACAATTCTGCATTAATTAGTTTTTATCAAAGCTTCTCCATTTCAGACATACAGAACGAAAAGGGTTCAATCCAACAAGATGCTTAGCACTCCAGCTCCCATAGAAATCAATAGCAATTGAAGCTACAGGCACTAAGATAGTAAGATCATTGTTTTCTCATTTACAGCCCAAATATATTGCAAACCCATTCATTCTCTCCTCTAGGAAGTACAGTTTGTAATGTAAAATTTGATTAACATCTAATTAATTTTAGCCAGAGTCTGTAACTTAACCCCCACAGAAATGCTAAATAGTTATTCTTTGTCCTGTTTGTTTGGGTTTTTTTATTATTATTCTTGATTGTTGTGTGGGTTTTTTTGTTTTTGTTTTGTTTTGGGGGTTTTTTTGAAGGAGAGGAGGGGACAAAAGCAAGAAAAGTGTAATATTTCTTTGGGGATTTTATTTTGGTGATATCCATTTTAGTTAAACCTTTTCAATTTCACTCTATCTTCCTCTGCTCACCCCACTACCATACACAATTTCTTCTACACTTACCTGCCTAGAGTGCAGCCCCCGGAGGAGATGACATTTTTATCTCTGGAAAATATAAATTAATTCCTAGAATCTTAAACCTTTCCCTTCTGGACTCTGCCTTCCCAAATTACTGCTCTCTTCTCAACAGCTGTGAAACTGGGTTAGCCAATGCATTAACCTTTTTCTTATTGTAAAGATTCTTAACTTTTATTAGCACTACTGGGAGGATGAACTGATTGAATTTCAGTTGTATTTTGTTTCCATTACTAGTTTAAGTTCATTGACTGTCAAGCTTTAAAAATCTCTTCAAGTATGGCATTATTTAAAATACTAAATTAGAAAGGAAAGGAGAGCAGGCTAAACCATATATTTGCCTCGGGTGAAAGCCAGTGTTGTAGATTAAAGGAATTAGAAAACCCATATCACTTCTGTAAGATTAATTGAGCAGGTGTCTCTTCCATATAGTGTTAGAAGGGAGTTTCGGTTTAACAGATGTTGAGAGATGCTGTTAGAGTGTGGGATTCTTAAGACTTCACAATAAGTGCTAAAGATCTAGCATTCTGCATTGGTTTTGGACACTATTAGAATTTCCCAATGTGCAGTTAGTAATTATATTCCCATTTCAGTAATGACTAATAAAAGCACGAGTTAGCTTACTTTTTCTTTCTATGTTTCTATTTAACAATACCAATGAAATGTGCCCGAAAGAAAATCATTGCTCTTATTCAGAGATTAAAATCACTCTGCCTTCAGTCTCACACTCTTTTGGCTATATTTTGCCTGACCCCTTACACAGGATGTCAAACAGGATGCCTCAGTTGGTCACAGCTCAGGATGTCAGTTTCAGGACAAACCCAGAAATAAAAGTAAACTTCTGTTCCACCATACTGGCTAACAAGTAGTCCAAACTGCAGTCTCCTTTGGCCTCCCAGCACTTGTTTCACCACCTAAACACTACAAATTATGATGAGGGGTTATTGAAAACAAATTTAATCAAACAAAGGATTCTTCTGATCTCAAAAGATAAGGCATATACCCAGGTCAATATATAACTCAGATCTTACCCAATAATTATGCTTTTGCCAATCTTTTAGTATCTAATATCTAAAGGTTTATTTGTAAGAGAAAAGAGAGTTAAAATGGTTAAGAAAATATATTTGCAATCATTGCAAAGTTCTTGTATCAGGTTTGAACCAGTGATGGAATAAACTGCTAGTTTGCAAAAATCTTCTCTGGAAATTACCTGAACAGCTTGGGGGTCATCAGTCCTTGTTTAGGGCTTCCTTGTCAGAAATCCAACCCAGAGAAATGAATCAGGAAATGAAGACAAAATGGATATATTTCCAGGGCCTTTTATAACCTATCCCATGTAGATGGGATTTTAGTATCCCAAACAAAGCTCTCAGACTTAGTTTGTGGAAAATTACAGGCACAAGATGGAGTCCAGGATCACATGAGCAAGTCACATGCCCTTACATGGCTTGATGACTCACAGGGGCAAGCCACTGGCCACTTGGAGGCTAAGGCATCTGCAGGAAGAGACATCTGGTTGGAATGAGTTTCTTCTATGGCCCGTTGTGAGAGTTAATTACCTTTGATGGACCATCAACACAAAGCTGTCTGGCTGCAATGTAGATTCTACCTGGTGGGTGTTACTCAAGAACATAGCACATATGTAGGATGCCAGTACATAGTCAATATTTATAACTTCAGATATAAAAATGATAGATGAATATAAACAGGATAATCATACTCAGCCAATCATAACGTTTCCATTGACACCTTAAAAGGCATACCTTGCACAAGATTTGTTGCAATTGTCTAACATAGTCATATTTCCTACTGTATGACTGAAACCACATTATCCACAGCTTTCAAATGATCTAATGGATGTACTTGAAATGAGCAGTGGCTCATTTCTCTTTTCCCCAAAAAGAATAAAGATAGGCTATATGGTTTGAATTGTGAATCTATTTATTACCTAAACACTGATGTCAGAGTTACCACAAAATACTGTAAACCAGATTTATCATTAATCTTCACCCAATCTTCCATCCCAACCAACAAAAATATGACTTGTCATGGATAGTATCCAGAAAATTTTGTTTGCCATGCCCACAGAGCCTATCTATTTATTTGGCCACTGTTGCAATACTATATGAGTACCTTACAACACCCCTGTGAGGTAAGGATATATCATTATCTCCATTTTACAGAAGAAGAACTAAAACACAAAGACTATGTGACTTTGTCCAACGCCAGAGCAAGGAAGTGAGCCCAGGACTCCTGAGATGTAGAATAAGGCCTCAACCATTGCACCATCCTTCTCCTCAAGCAAAACAGGAAAACCAAGAGACCTTGCTAGCCATAGTTGCCAAAAAGGGTTTGACAGATCCTATTATACTCTTTGTATAGATTTTCTTCAATTGACTGTTGGAACAATTTTGTACATTGTAATCTTCTTGAAAAACAGTCATCACAAGTAATATGTTCATTGAAATTATTATATTGTACATGTATTGTTGCCTGTGATAAAATTCAGGTATTTTCTGAGTAGGCTAACCTTGGGTCTATTAAATAGACCCTAAAAACTGAGAACTATTTTTATTGCAAACAACCTGATTAGTTCACATTTAAATCTCCATAATAGTAACTGACCCCTTACTTGTAAAAACCCACCCTCATACTAACTCTCTTGTTACAGTTAAACTAGCTGTACAGTTTCCAAGAGTAGAATTCTCTGTAGGTTGAAATGATAGAATCTGGAAAGCCATGTTAATGAAACAAATACACTCAAACACTGATTTCTTAAAGAGAAGGTGACCTTTACAGAAGATCAAACTGAAGAAAAATGAACAAGTTTTGGCTAACACATCTTTTCATATGGCTGAATACATATTTTAAATCTAACATTGTTTGCATCTAACAAAACTAAGGGAGAGCAGGAAACATGTACGCTATACATAAACTGGATATGCTACAGAAAAAGCATGAACATTTATGAACAGCATGAAATAGACTATCTAAGGCTCATTTCTTTTAAAGCAGCACATATACAGTCCCAGTGTTTTAACTACTTGCAATACAAAAGCCATTTCAATGTATTGTAGATATATACTGAGGGAAAGAGACTCCTGGGTAATAATTTGCTACTACATGATTTTTTCAGAATATCTAAAAAACTTGAAATGCATACATTTAATTATGACAACTGTAGTGAAAATATTGCTATGTAAGGAAACAAATCTTGGGTGATTAATCATTAATCAGATTGTAAAATACTTCTAAAATGTTAAAAAAAAATAAGACACCGGCAATTCAGTATTTTCAAAAATATCTCTCTGAGGAAAAGAGTTTAGCTCCCAATTAAGATCAGACAAATTGGGGAAGCAGATGATATTCAAATTTATTGTTCAATATAATAAATTAGTACTATGGTTAATATACACTTGTAGCTATCTGCAGTAGAAAGCTTATGTAAGATTAATTTAACTAGTCACTGGATTCTACAAGTACTGCACTCAAACATTTAAATTATCTATCTTTGATTTATAGATTAAAATTCCATAGGCATTTGTCACATGCTCTGGATTTCCATTACATACTTTCATAGATTTTAAAGCCAGAAGGGACCAGTCTGACATCTACTCCAAGCTCCTGCATAATGTATTTGAGTAGTTCAAATTATTCCTTTCAATGTACATTACCTTACATTTTATCTACTTAGCTTTTTAAGGTTCTTCTGAAGTTCCTCACAATTTCTTCAAGTCTTAACTATCCTAAATAATGTGTCATTTGCAAACTTTAGCTGTCCATTCACCACTTAATTTCCCAGATCATTAATAAGTATATAAAAAATCTATCATTTCTAATATACTTCATTGGAGAAACCCACTGTTAACCTTTTGCCTTTTTGAAAATTGATCTTTTATTCCTACTGTTTTTCTCGCCGCTTCCCTTTAATCCCACCCCCGATGACAAACTAAGCTTCCTTAATAACCTATTAAGAGACATTGTCAAAGTCTTTTTGAAAATGCTGATTTCAGCTGGTTTTCTTCTATCCACTATTTTGTTGTCACTAAAAAATTCTAAGGTCTCTTGCTCCCAACTCAGTAACATTAGCTCATTCATATTAGGATTAAGCTAGAGACCACTAGCCCTTATCTGAGCCCTAGCCTTATATGAACATTATGTTATATGCAGATATATTTATTTCTTGCTCAAAATCTGGTGGTTCTTAATGACAGAATTTCATCAGAGGCTATTTGTGTTTATATTTGTGCTATAAATGTATTGTGCTGAATTGAGAATGTTAAAATGAATAGTAATTTATTATTAGGGCTGTCTGACAAAACACACTCCCTCTCACAGGACAAGTTTAAATATAAGAGTTTCTATAAGAGAAATTCATTATAGACCAGATTAATTTGTACTGACATTTTAGTGGTTAAAATGTCAGGATGTCTTTAGAGAGACAAGATGTCACTAGGACATTTCAAGGCTCTTAAATGTCATAATAACAGGGTTTAGAGCAACGTGACCATAACTTCAGCCTTTGGAATATGGGCTACATTGTTGTTTGTCATTCTGTGTATGGTAGCTTTAGAGCAGCAGTACAGTATGTCATGAGATCTTAGTTTCTCAAATACTGGATCAGACGTTGTGATGCAGCTATGGCGTACTGTTTAAAAGACAGATTTAATAATGGGGAAATAACCTACAATGAAACACAAAAATCTCTGCCCAAATCAACAGCAAAAAATCTTTCCCATGGAAAAAAATGAAAGTACTTGGCATTGTTCAGACAAGATGAGAGTTTTTGGTCAGAAGCCTGTAGTCCTTACATAAGCTACAATAAAACAAACAAATCAAACTATTCTAACAAAGAAAGATGTTGTATGCTGACTACATCTGAACCTCTCAGATTCATGTTGTGTGCATTTTAGGGACCAGAAACCTGCATGATTGTTTAATAGTTTCCATATTTTAAAAATTCATAATGAATCAACATTTATCTCATCAGATGTTTCTCATTTCAGCTGGCTTCCTTTTGCTGAACTGTTTTCTTTCATATTTCATCTCAAGTTTTGGTTCTGATTCTCTCTCCTCTTGAAGAAAGTTCTAATAAAAAATCCTTTTTTTTTTCCTGGCATTTAATTGAAATGTTTAGTTTTGACTGAACAGATGTCTTACACTTATTATTAGAATTGTTATCATTTAATGTAACTGTTGTAATATTGAGTTTACAATACATATGACCTGATTCAAGAGAGGGATTATAGCTTTTTGTGTTAAAATAATAATGAATAAATGACATTCTATACTGTATATTTATTGCAATCTATGGAATTAAATCAATGCAAACCAGAAACACCCCCCATTATGTATGTTCATTTTTGAGTAGTCAGACAGTCCAGATAATACAGATTACCAAATGCAAAAGCTAGTGCCCATAGAGACCTGAAATTATAGCTGAAAAGTTATAAAGAAAAAATATTTTATAACCACAATGAGTAAATTGAGTTTGACTTTACATTGCGTTTTGATGTAATTTCTACCCAAAGAAAGCATCACTGGCAAACTAGAAAAGAATTTGAAATAATGGCTGAATCTAAGATGGAGCCTTTTGTTTTCACATGCAATTCTGTACATCCTTAATGTTATCTTTCTCTGCTAGTCTTGTTAATTATACAGTTGCCACTGTCAAAGGACCACACTGCTGAATGAGTTATGGTCATTTTTTATTAAATTTGCTTTCTAATGTCACATCACATGGTTCTTTTGCAAAAGTCGGATATGGAATTCATTCCCAAATAAGTGTCTTAAATTGGTGTGCAGTGAAGTAATTCATCTGGTTATGTGCTGCAGTGGAGAAAATGATGTGGTTTCAATTAAAATTGACGAAGACTGGTAATTAGCAAAATCAAACTGCAAAATTAGAAATCCAAAACATGCAGGAGGGGAATAAGTTAGTGAGTTAAATTAGGAGGTTTCTTACATACCTAATGCTACTTAACAGCAAGTGTC